>NC_058088.1:43522516-43852862 GCF_014858855.1 Bufo gargarizans | reverse complement strand
TATGGGGGATCTGTGGACGACACTTATGGGGGATCTGTGGACGACACTTATGGGGGATCTGTGGACGACACTTATGGGGGATCTGTGGACGACACTTATGGGGGATCTGTGGACGACACTTATGGGGGATCTGTGGACGACACTTATGGGGGATCTGTGGACGACACTTATGGGGGATCTGTGGACGACACTTATGGGGGATCTGTGGACGACACTTATGGGGGATCTGTGGACGACACTTATGGGGGATCTGTGGACGACACTTATGGGGGATCTGTGGACGACACTTATGGGGGATCTGTGGCGACACTTATGGGGGATCTGTGGACGACACTTATGGGGGATCTGTGGACGACACTTATGGGGGATCTGTGGACGACACTTATGGGGGATCTGTGGACGACACTTATGGGGGATCTGTGGACGACACTTATGGGGGATCTGTGGACGACACTTATGGGGGATCTGTGGACGACACTTATGGGGGATCTGTGGACGACACTTATGGGGGATCTGTGGACGACACTTATGGGGGATGTGGACGACACTTATGGGGGATCTGTGGACGACACTTATGGGGGGATCTGTGGACGACACTTATGGGGGATCTGTGGACGACACTTATGGGGGATCTGTGGACGACACTTATGGGGGATCTGTGGACGACACTTATGGGGGATCTGTGGACGACACTTATGGGGGATCTGTGGACGACACTTATGGGGGATCTGTGGACGACACTTATGGGGGATCTGTGGACGACACTTATGGGGGATCTGTGGACGACACTTATGGGGGATCTGTGGACGACACTTATGGGGGATCTGTGGACGACACTTATGGGGGATCTGTGGACGACACTTATGGGGGATCTGTGGACGACACTTATGGGGGATCTGTGGACGACACTTATGGGGGATCTGTGGACGACACTTATGGGGGATCTGTGGACGACACTTATGGGGGATCTGTGGACGACACTTATGGGGGATCTGTGGACGACACTTATGGGGGGATCTGTGGACGACACTTAGGGGGATCTGTGGACGACACTTATGGGGGATCTGTGGACGACACTTATGGGGGGATCTGTGGACGACACTTATGGGGGGATCTGTGGACGACACTTATGGGGGGATCTGTGGACGACACTTATGGGGGATCTGTGGACGACACTTATGGGGGGATCTGTGGACGACACTTATGGGGGATCTGTGGACGACACTTATGGGGGATCTGTGGACGACACTTATGGGGGGATCTGTGGACGACACTTATGGGGGATCTGTGGACGACACTTATGGGGGATCTGTGGACGACACTTATGGGGGATCTGTGGACGACACTTATGGGGGATCTGTGGACGACACTTATGGGGGATCTGTGGACGACACTTATGGGGGATCTGTGGACGACACTTATGGGGGATCTGTGGACGACACTTATGGGGGATCTGTGGACGACACTTATGGGGGATCTGTGGACGACACTTATGGGGGATCTGTGGACGACACTTATGGGGGATCTGTGGACGACACTTAGGGGGATCTGTGGACGACACTTATGGGGGGATCTGTGGACGACACTTATGGGGGATCTGTGGACGACACTTATGGGGGATCTGTGGACGACACTTATGGGGGATCTGTGGACGACACTTATGGGGGATCTGTGGACGACACTTAGGGGGGATCTGTGGACGACACTTATGGGGGATCTGTGGACGACACTTATGGGGGATCTGTGGACGACACTTATGGGGGATCTGTGGACGACACTTATGGGGGGATCTGTGGACGACACTTATGGGGGATCTGGGACGACACTTATGGGGGATCTGTGGACGACACTTATGGGGGATCTGTGGACGACACTTAGGGGGGATCTGTGGACGACACTTATGGGGGATCTGTGGACGACACTTATGGGGGATCTGTGGACGACACTTATGGGGGATCTGTGGACGACACTTATGGGGGATCTGTGGACGACACTTATGGGGGATCTGTGGACGACACTTATGGGGGATCTGTGGACGACACTTATGGGGGATCTGTGGACGACACTTATGGGGGATCTGTGGACGACACTTATGGGGGATCTGTGGACGACACTTATGGGGGATCTGTGGACGACACTTATGGGGGATCTGTGGACGACACTTATGGGGGATCTGTGGACGACACTTATGGGGGATCTGTGGACGACACTTATGGGGGATCTGTGGACGACACTTAGGGGGATCTGTGGACGACACTTATGGGGGGGATCTGGGGATCTGGGACGACACTTATGGGGGATCTGTGGACGACACTTATGGGGGATCTGTGGACGACACTTATGGGGGATCTGTGGACGACACTTATGGGGGATCTGTGGACGACACTTATGGGGGATCTGTGGACGACACTTATGGGGGGATCTGTGGACGACACTTATGGGGGATCTGTGGACGACACTTATGGGGGATCTGTGGACGACACTTATGGGGGATCTGTGGACGACACTTATGGGGGATCTGTGGACGACACTTATGGGGGATCTGTGGACGACACTTATGGGGGATCTGTGGACGACACTTATGGGGGATCTGTGGACGACACTTATGGGGGGATCTGTGGACGACACTTATGGGGGATCTGTGGACGACACTTATGGGGGATCTGTGGACGACACTTATGGGGGATCTGTGGACGACACTTATGGGGGGATCTGTGGACGACACTTATGGGGGATCTGTGGACGACACTTATGGGGGATCTGTGGACGACACTTATGGGGGATCTGTGGACGACACTTATGGGGGATCTGTGGACGACACTTATGGGGGGATCTGTGGACGACACTTATGGGGGGATCTGTGGACGACACTTATGGGGGATCTGTGGACGACACTTATGGGGGATCTGTGGACGACACTTATGGGGGGATCTGTGGACGACACTTATGGGGGGATCTGTGGACGACACTTATGGGGGATCTGTGGACGACACTTATGGGGGATCTGTGGACGACACTTAGGGGGATCTGTGGACGACACTTATGGGGGATCTGTGGACGACACTTATGGGGGATCTGTGGACGACACTTATGGGGGATCTGTGGACGACACTTATGGGGGATCTGTGGACGACACTTATGGGGGATCTGTGGACGACACTTAGGGGGATCTGTGGACGACACTTATGGGGGATCTGTGGACGACACTTAGGGGGGATCTGTGGACGACACTTATGGGGGATCTGTGGACGACACTTATGGGGGATCTGTGGACGACACTTATGGGGGATCTGTGGACGACACTTATGGGGGATCTGTGGACGACACTTATGGGGGATCTGTGGACGACACTTATGGGGGATCTGTGGACGACACTTATGGGGGATCTGTGGACGACACTTATGGGGGGATCTGTGGACGACACTTATGGGGGATCTGTGGACGACACTTATGGGGGATCTGTGGACGACACTTATGGGGGATCTGTGGACGACACTTATGGGGGATCTGTGGACGACACTTATGGGGGATCTGTGGACGACACTTATGGGGGATCTGTGGACGACACTTATGGGGGATCTGTGGACGACACTTATGGGGGATCTGTGGACGACACTTATGGGGGATCTGTGGACGACACTTATGGGGGATCTGTGGACGACACTTATGGGGGATCTGTGGACGACACTTATGGGGGATCTGTGGACGACACTTATGGGGGATCTGTGGACGACACTATGGGGGATCTGTGGACGACACTTATGGGGGATCTGTGGACGACACTTATGGGGGATCTGTGGACGACACTTATGGGGGATCTGTGGACGACACTTATGGGGGATCTGTGGACGACACTTATGGGGGATCTGTGGACGACACTTATGGGGGATCTGTGGACGACACTTATGGGGGATCTGTGGACGACACTTATGGGGGATCTGTGGACGACACTTATGGGGGATCTGTGGACGACACTTATGGGGGATCTGTGGACGACACTTATGGGGGATCTGTGGACGACACTTATGGGGGATCTGTGGACGACACTTATGGGGGATCTGTGGACGACACTTATGGGGGATCTGTGGACGACACTTATGGGGGATCTGTGGACGACACTTATGGGGGATCTGTGGACGACACTTATGGGGGATCTGTGGACGACACTTATGGGGGATCTGTGGACGACACTTATGGGGGATCTGTGGACGACACTTATGGGGGATCTGTGGACGACACTATGGGGGATCTGTGGACGACACTTATGGGGGATCTGTGGACGACACTTATGGGGGATCTGTGGACGACACTTATGGGGGATCTGTGGACGACACTTATGGGGATCTGTGGACGACACTTATGGGGGATCTGTGGACGACACTTATGGGGGATCTGTGGACGACACTTATGGGGGATCTGTGGACGACACTTATGGGGGATCTGTGGACGACACTTATGGGGGATCTGTGGACGACACTTATGGGGGATCTGTGGACGACACTTATGGGGGATCTGTGGACGACACTTATGGGGGATCTGTGGACGACACTTATGGGGGATCTGTGGACGACACTTATGGGGGATCTGTGGACGACACTTATGGGGGATCTGTGGACGACATTATGGGGGATCTGTGGACGACACTTATGGGGGATCTGTGGACGACACTTATGGGGGATCTGTGGACGACACTATGGGGGATCTGTGGACGACACTATTATGGGGGATCTGTGGACGCGTAGTTATGGAGAGGGGGATATGTGCACTGTTATGGGCATAACAGTGCACAGATCCCTTTCCTCATAACAGTGCACAGACCCCCCTTCCCATAGCAGTGCCATACACAGACCCCCCTCCTCCCCATAGCAGTGCTATAGACAGATCCTCCCCCCTCCATAGCAGTGCTATACAGACCCCCTTCCCCCTAACAGCCCCGGCGCTTGCATCTTTATTTACCTTTTTACAATGACGCTCCCGCTCCTGTAACAGCCAGGCAGAGCGGACGGCGGCGTAACGTCACTCAATCACGTGACGCGCCTGCTCCGCCCACTTCATGAATGAAGGAGGCGGAGCAGGCGCGTCACGTGATTGAGTGACGTTACGCCGCCGTCCGCTCTGCCTGGCTGTTACAGGAGCGGGAGCGTCATTGTAAAAAGGTAAAATAAAGATGCAGCGCCCGCCCGCCCGAATAGCAACGAATCGGCGATTATTCGATAACTGGATTCGTCGACAACGAATCCAGTTATCGAATATAATCGATTACATCGATTAATCGTTGCAGCCCTAAGGCTTAATAATTATGTTTTCATTTTTCTTGAGTTCTTCCAGGGCCTCTAGTTCCTGAGTGCTTAGACTAGATGTAATATGATCCTTTCTCATTTTATGAGACTTGATGTCCTGTGTTACGAGATTTACAAACGTATCAATCTCTTTAAATTGTGCAAAAGAGGGCGTAGTTTTTTATTTAGGTTTCAAGGATGAAAAGGGGGGGCCTGGAGCAATACATTGTCCCCAGGCTGCTCTGCCTTCTTTTCACTTTACTCCTCCCCAGCCTCTTCCTTTGCCCGCCCTCCAAGTCTCTTGCCTCATTGATAGGTCCGGACTTGGAGGGCGGGCAAAGGCAGAGGCTGGGGGAGGAGTAAAGTGAAAAGAAGGCAGAGCAGCCTGGGCACCCACACACTGAACTCCTCCCCTGGGCACTTGCGAGTGATCATTTGCATATGAATTATACTTCGTTTTTCCTGCTGGTGCAAGTCTAAAGACAAGAACAAAAGGTACAGTTCCAATCCTGTATAGGTGTGCTACAGAGCCATGTAAGCGCTGTATATGGCCATATGGAGGTGACCAGACTCCCTTTAAAAGACCTATGACTGCATAGGGTTTGTCAGTGTCCCTTTTACCCCTTTAGGACACAGCCATATTTCACCTTAAGGACCAGGCCATTTTTTGCAAATCTGACCAGTGTCACTTTAAGTGGTAATAACTTTAAAATGATTTGACTTTTACAGGCCATTCTGAGTAGGGATCGACCGATTATCGGATTTACCGATATTATCGGCAGATATTCGGGATTTTGAACACTATCGGTATCGGCATCTATTTTGCCGATATTCCGATAGTGTATGGGGAACACAGATCGCGCTGCTGACAGCGCTCTCCATGTTCCCCTTAGCAGCACAGGGGAGAAGGAAGCAGCGTCTCCTCCCCCTGTGCTGCCGCCAATGAGGAGAGAGGGGACAGGAGGAGGGGAGGAGCTATGGCCACTGCGCCACCAATGAAGATTAATCTATCATTTATTCATATACAGGAGGCGGGAGCTGCAGGATCACATAGCCGGCTCCCGGCCTCTGAGCTGTAGCTGCGATCTGCGGTAGTTAACTCCTCAGGTGCCGCGGAACGCAGCTACTGCTCATAGAGGTCGGGAGCCGGCTATGTGATTCTGCAGCCAGCTCCCGCCTCCTGTATATGAATAAATGAGAGAGGGGTTGTCCAAGTTATATTTATTGATGACCTATCCCCAGGATAGGTCATCAATATCAGATCGGAGGGGGTCCGACACCCGGCACCCCCTCCGATCAGCTGTTTGAAGAGGAGACTCGCACGGTGTCAGCGCTGCCTCCTCTTCATTGTTTACCTTCTAGCCGTTGCATCTGCAGTGGTGAGCAGGTGTAATTACACCTATTCATTTCAATAGGAAGGCTTGGGTGTAATTACACCTGCTCACCACTGCAGATGCAACGGCTAGAAGGTAAACAGTGAAGAGGAGGCAGCGCTGACACTGTGCGAGTCTCCTCTTCAAACAGCTGATCGGAGGGGGTGCCAGGTCATAAAGAAATATAACTTGGACAACCCCTTTAATCTTCATTGGTGGTGCAGTGCACCCCCCCCCCCCCAATCCCAGTATTAGACATTGGTGGCGCAGTGCGCCCCCCCTCCCCCCCAGTATTAAGCATTGGCGGCGCAGTGCGCCTCCCCCCAAGCCCCCCCAGTATTAAGCATTGGTGGCGCAGTGCGCCCCTCCACAGGATCCCCTCTCCCCTCCTCCTCCGATCGGAGCCCCAGCAGTGTAATGCTGGGGCTCCGATCGGTTACCATGGCAGCCAGGACGCTATTGAAGCCCTGGACGCTATTGAAGCCCTCTATCAGGGTGAAAAGGACAAGGGTTCTAATCCCTAAGGGGGCTAAAAGTTAGTAAAAAAATAAAAATAAAGTTACAAAAATAAAACACCAAAATATTAAGTATAAATGAAAAAGAAAGATTTACAAAAAAAAAAAAAACTACACATTAACAATAAACATTAATTTTCAGCAGATTTGTGGGAATTTTTAATTTTTTTTTCAAAAATAGAAATTCCCAGAATATCGGTATAAATTATCGGCCATCGGCCTGAAAGTTCACAAATTATCGGCCCTAAAAAATCAATATCGGTCGATCCCTAATTCTGAGATTGTTTTTTCGTCACATATTGTACTTCATGACACTGGTAAAATGAAGTCAAAAAAATACCAAAAATGTGTAAAAAAAATTTGCAAAATTTCCAAGTTTCAATTTCTCTACTTCTATAATACATAGTAATACCTCCAAAAATAGTTATTACTTTACATTCCCCATATGTCTACTTCATGTTTGGATCATTTTGGGAATGATTTTATTTTTTGGGGACGTTAGAAGGCTTAGAAGCAAATCTTGAATTTTTAGGGACCAGTTCAGGTCTAAAGTCACTTTGCGAGGCTTACATAATAGAAACCACCCCTCAAGGTATTTAAAACTGATTTTACAAACTTTGTTAACCCTTTAGGTGTTCCACAAGAATTAATGGAAAATAGAGATACAATTTCAAAATTTCACTTTTTGGGCAGATTTTCCATTTTAATAATTATTTTCCAGTTACAAAGCAAGGGTTAACAGCCAAACCAAACTCAATATTTATGGCTCTGATTTTGTAGTTTACAGAAACACCCCATATGTGGTTGTAAACCGCTGTACGAGCACACGGCAGGGCGCAGAAGAAAAGGAATGCCATACAGTGTTTGAAAGGCAGATTTTGCTGGACTGTTTGTTTGTTTTTTGACACAATGTCCCATTTGAAGCCCCCCTGTAGCTAAAGGCTCATGGGCCCTGGTCTAACGGTTCAGATTGGCTGTATGAGTAATACTGTGTGCATTACTCATACAGCTTCCAGCCTGTGAGATCCAGGGGGCTGGATCTCACAGGCTCGTCACCGGAAGGTAGCACGATGCCTTCCTTAGGCATTGCGCTGCCTTCCATGCCATCGGGTCCACCCTACAGCCGCATGGGGACCCGATGGCACCGCCACAAACCGCAGGTCTGAATTGATCGCCGAAACGGGGGGGGGGGGGGCATTTAGCCATTGAGCAGGCAGTGGGTTCCAATCACCGTCCGCCGGTGATCGGAAATACACAACGTACCGACCGTTGTTTTGGTCCGCATCCGAGCCGCAGTTTTTGCGGCTTGGATGTGGACCCATTCACTTCAATGGGGCCACAAAAGATGCAGACAGCACTCCGTGTGCTGTCCGCATCCGCTGCTCCGTTCCGTGGTCCGCAAAAAAAAATATAACCTGTCCTATTCTTGTCCGCAAAACGGGCAAGAATAGGCAGTTATATCAATGTCTGTCCATTTCGTTCCGCAAACTGCAGAACACACACGGACGCCATCCGTGTTTTGCGGACCGCAAAACGTGTGCATGTAGCCTAAGGCTTAATCAAGAGTCCAAAGGGGGGCAGCACTGAGGGGAAACATGGCAGCCACATAGCTTCAGAGCTGGGGAACAAGGAAGAGCAGACGTAGACAGCAGGAGATGAGGGTGGTGAGATGGGAATACCCCTTTAAATGTATGTCTTTTGGACCTGGGTGGGATGCATGAGCACGGAGTAACTGCTGCCGGCCACCAGCCTCTGACTAGCTGTCAGCTGCTCCCCTCTGAGGGAAGCCCAGGACCTCACACCGTGTACCTGGGCGCCGCCCCCTCCCCGCACTCACCTTGCAGTTATCCTTCTCTTTTCCCTCTTCACAGAAACTTACAGGAGCCAGACCCGGAAGATAAAACGCCGAGCACCAGCCTGTACACAGCAGGAGCACGAGCGCTGCCGGTAACCGGCGCTTCTGCCCCGACACCACCGCCATCCTGCTCTAACCAGGAACAGTGCGCACAGGAAGAGCCAGAGGATGACGACGCCGCCGCTAGGTATTTTCGCATTCCGCTCGGCATGACGTCATGATGTAGCGTGCGGGTCCACGTTCTTCCCGCGCTGTGCTGGCGGGGGCGGGGCTTGTAGCAGGAGACTACTCCTTACCTCCATAGTCGACTCTCTAGGTCCAGTCTACACCTTCAGTTAATAAAATGACTACAAAGATAGGGCAGATTTTTTTTTTCAAACTGGGGTTTTCCAAGTTTTTGGGTAAAAAAGAGCAGGAGGCTGTTTGAACTAAACAAAAAAAACTTGCGTTTTTTCCAATTTTTTATTTTTTTTAATAAATAGGGCATGTTGAGGCACAGATGCCAACAGTCCGGTGTAACCTTACATTGCCCTACTTCGTGAGATTTCCCTACCTCCTAACTTCCGGTCGCACCACTAATGATGTGAGGAGGCGCCAGAGAGCCTCAGTAGGGAAATATTACGGGCCAGTGCGCAAACGAGGCTAACTCCAGAAGATCCATCCGATCTCCTCACCTGCGCAGTGTGGGGGTAGGGAGATCTCATGGCCATATTTTCTGTTAAATATATATATATTTATAAATCGATAATTATTTATCTATAAATTTATCCACACTTTGCCTAAGGAGATCTCATGGCCATATTTTCTGTTAAGTAAATATTTATTTAACAAAAGCTATGGCCATGAGATCTCCCTACCCCCGCACTGCGAATGGGTGGAGATCGGATGGTACTTCTGGAGTTAGCCGCACTTGCGCACTGGCCAGTAATAGTTCCCTACTGAGGCTCTACGGCGCATGCGCAATGTCCCGGTGTGCAGCAGAACTCCGCTGTGAGATTTTCCCTAAACTGTCCATTTGCGCATTAGCAGATTGTCAAAACTCAGGAACGCCTCCTCACGTCATTAGCGGTGCGACCAGAAGTTAGGAGGTAGGGAAATCTCACGAAGTAGGGCAATTTAACGTTATACCGGAAAGTGAGGAGACAGTCCTTGCAAATTCAGGCTGTGCTGAGACAAAAGTAGGTGGGGCTGCGGTAAAACTCACCCGTATATGGGCGGTCCCACTAGATTTGGGGTGGAGGTATGAATGTTGAAGCGATGGTGTTTTTTCACCACTTGTACAGGGGAAAAATGGCTGGAAACAAAGAGGGAGATTTATCAAACTGGTGTAAAGTAGAACTGTGAAAAATGAAAGCTGGAATCTGATTGGTGGCTATAGGCGACTAAGCCAGTTCTACTTTACACCAGTTTGATAAATCTCCCCCAAAATTTAATTAAAAACATAAAAAAACATGAAAATTTAGGGCTTTGATTTAATTAAAGCAACGAAAAAAAATCGGTAACCCAGATTCATGTGTATAGGAGCTCTAAACCACTTCAGCCCTGCTAGCTGAAACCCCCTTAATGACCAGGCCACTTTTTACACTTCGGCACTACACTACTTTCACCGTTTATCGCTCGGTCATGCAACTTACCACCCAAATGAATTTTACCTTCTTTTCTTCTCACTAATAGAGCTGTCAATTGGTGGTATTTCATTGCTGCTGACATTTTTACATTTTATGTTATTAATTGAAATTTTACGATTTTTTTGCAAAAAAATGACATTTTTCACTTTCAGTTGTAAAATTTTGCAAAAAAACCGACATCCATATACAAATTTTTCGCTAAATTTATTGTTCTACATGCCTTTGATAAAAAAAAAATGTTTGGGTAAAAAAAAAAAAAATGGTTTGGGTAAAAGTTATAGCTATGGTACAAAAATGTGAATTTCCGCTTTTTGAAGCAGCTCTGACTTTCTGAGCACCTGTCATGTTTCCTGAGGTTCTACAATGCCCAGACAGTACAAACACCCCACAAATGACCCCATTTCGGAAATTAGACACCCTAAGGTATTCACTGATGGGCATAGTGAGTTCCTAGAACTTTTTATTTTCTGTCACAAGTTAGCGGAAAATGATTATTATTATTTTTTTTTTCTTACAAAGTCTCATATTCCACTAACTTGTGACAAAAAATAAAAACTTCCATGAACTTACTATGCCCATCACAAAATACCTTGGGGTGTCTTCTTTCCAAAATGGGGTCACTTGTGGGGTAGTTACACTGCCCTGGCATTCTAGAGGCCCAGATGTGTGAGAAGAAGTTTGCAATCAAAATCTGTAAAAAATGACCGGTGAAATCCGAAAGGTGCACTTTGGAATGTGTGCCCCTTTGCCCACCTAGGCTGCAAAAAAGTGTCACACATCTGGTATCGCCGTACTCAGGAGAAGTTGGGGAATGTGTTTTGGGGTGTCATTTTACATATACCCATGCTGGGTGAGATAAATATATTGGTCAAATGCCAACTTTGTATAAAAAAAATGGGAAAAGTTGTCTTTTGCCAAGATATTTCTCTCACCCAGCATGGGTATATGTAAAATGACACCCCAAAACACATTACCCAGCTTCTTCTGAGTACGGCGATACCAGATGTGTGACACTTTTTTGCAGCCAAGGTGGGCAAAGGGGCACACATTCCAGAGAGCACCTTTCGGATTTCACAGGCCATTTTTTACACATTTTGATTGCAAACTTCTTACCACACATTAGGGCCCGTAAAATGCCAGGGCAGCATAACTACCCCACAAGTGACCCCATTTTGGAAAGAAGACACCCCAAGGTATTCCGTGAGGGGCATGGCGAGTTCCTAGAATTTTTTATTTTTTGTCACAAGTTAGCGGAAAATGATGAATTTTTTTTTTTTTTCTTACAAAGTCTCATATTCAACTAACTTGTGACAAAAAATTAAAACTTCCATGAACTCACTATGCCCATCACAAAATACCTTGGGGTGTCTTCTTTCCAAAATGGGGTCACTTGTGGGGTAGTTATACTGCCCTGGCATTCTAGGGGCCCAGATGTGTGAGAAGAAGTTTGCAATCAAAATCTGTAAAAAATGGCCTGTGAAATCCGAAAGGTGCTCTCTGGAATGTGTGCCCCTTTGCCCACCTTGGCTGCAAAAAAGTGTCACACATCTGGTATCGCCGTACTCAGAAGAAGTTGGGTAATGTGTTTTGGGGTGTTATTTTACATATACCCATGCTGGGTGAGAGAAATATCTTGGCAAAAGACAACTTTTCCCATTTTTTCATACAAAGTTGGCACTTGACCAAGATATTTATCTCACCCAGCAAGGGTATATGTAAAATGACACCCCAAAACACATTCCCCAACTTCTCCTGAGTACGGCGATACCACATGTGTGACACTTTTTTGCAGCCTAGATGCGCAAAGCGGCCCAAATTCCTTTTAGGAGGGCATTTTTAGACATTTGGATCCCAGACTTCTTCTCACGCTTTAGGGCCCCTAAAAAGCCAGGGCAGTATAAATACCCCACATGTGACCCCACTTTGGAAAGAAGACACGCCAAGGTATTCAATGAGGGGCCTGGCGAGTTCATAGAATTTTTTTTTTTGGGCATAAGTTAGCGGAATTTTTTTTTTATTTTTTTTTCTCACAAAGTCTCACTTTCCGCTAACTTGGGACAAAAATTTCAATCTTTCATGGACTCAATATGCCCCTCACGGAATACCTTGGGGTGTCTTCTTTCCGAAATGGGGTCACATGTGTGGTATTTATACTGCCCTGGCATTTTAGGGGCCCTAAAGCGTGAGAAGAAGTCTGGAATATAAATGTCTAAAAAATTTTACACATTTGGATTCCGTGAGGGGTATGGTGAGTTCATGTGAGATTTTATTTTTTGACACAAGTTAGTGGAATATGAGACTTTGTAAGAAAAAACAAACAAAAAAAAAAACTATTTCCGCTAACTTGGGCCAAAAAAATGTCTGAATGGAGCCTTACAGGGGGGTGATCAATGACAGGGGGGTGATCACCCATATAGACTCCCTGATCACCCCCCTGTCATTGATTTCCCCCCTGTCATTGATCACCCCCCTGTAAGGCTCCATTCAGACGTCCGTATGATTTTTACGGATCCACGGATACATGGATCGGATCCGCAAAACACATACGGACGTCTGAATGGAGCCTTACAGGGGGGTGATCAATGACAGGGGGTGATCAGGGAGTGTATATGAGGTGATCACGCCCCTGTCATTGATCACCCCCCTGTAAGGCTCCATTCAGACGTCCGTATGTGTTTTGCTGATCCGATCCATGTATCCGTGGATCCGTAAAAATCATACGGACGTCTGAATGGAGCCTTACAGGGGGGTGATCAATGACAGGGGGTGATCAGGGAGTGTATATGAGGTGATCACCCCCCTGTAAGGCTCCATTCAGACGTCCGTATGTGTTTTGCGGATCCGATCCATGTATCCGTGGATCCGTAAAAATCATACGGACGTCTGAATGGAGACTTACAGGGGGGTGATCAATGACAGGGGGGTGATCAGGAAGTCTATATGGGTGATCACCCCCTTGTCATTGATCACCCACCTGTAAGGCTCCATTCAGACGTCCGTATGTGTTTTGCGGATCCGATCCATGTATCCGTGGATCCGTAGAAATCATACGGACGTCTGAATGGAGCCTTACAGGGGGGTAATCAATGACAGGGGGGTGATCAGGAAGTCTATATGGGTGATCACCCCCTTGTCATTGATCACCCCCTGTAAGGCTCCATTCAGACATCCGTATGCGTTTTGCGGATCCGATCCATCTATCCGTGGATCCGTAAAAATCATACGGACGTCTGAATGGAGCCTTACAGGGGGGTGATCAATGACAGGGGGGTGATCAATGACAGGGGGGTGATCAGGGAGTCTGTATGGGGTGATCAGGGGTGATCAGTGGTTCATAAAGGGTTAATAAGTGACAGGGGGGGGTGTAGTGTAGTGGTGTTTGGTGCTACTTTACTGAGCTGCCTGTGTCCTCTGGTGGTCGATCCAAGCAAAAGGGACCACCAGAGGACCAGGTAGCAGGTATATTAGACGCTGTTATCAAAACAGCGTCTAATATACCTGTTAGGGGTTAAAAAAATCGCATCTCCAGCCTGCCAGCAAACGATCGCCGCTGGCAGGCTGGAGATCCACTCGCTTACCTTCCCTTCCTGTGAACGCGCGCGCCTGTGTTCACAGGAAATCTCGGCTATCGCGGGAGGACGCGTATATGCGTCCACCCAGAAGAGCAGGGCCGCCGCCAGGACGCAATCCTGCGTACGGCGGTCCTGTAGCGGTTAAAGGGATATTCTGATTGTAACAAGTTATGCCCTACCCACAAGATAGGAGATAAGGATCAGATCGGTGGCACTCTGAATGCTGGGGACCCCCGAAATAAATGGAGCTGCAGGTCAGACACGTGCACTACCGCTCCATTCATCTTTATAGGACTGCTGGACCCCCACGACCTAATAGTAATAACTTTGTCCTGTTTTCTCTAGAAAATAACCACCGCTCAGTACCACATCTGCCTGGCAGCCCAGCATGTCTGCCCATCAAGAACCATGGCACCTCCAAAACAACAGGATGCCATGGGCTTCACCCAGCACAATGCCACATCACCCTCCCAGAACTTCAAAACCTCCACTGTTTGGTTATTAATAGGGATGAGCGAATCGACTTCGGAAGAAACATCCGAATTTTATTCGCATAAAACTTTTTTCTAATACTGTACGGAGCAGGAGCTCCATACAGTATTAGAATGTATTGGCTCCGATGAGCCAAAGTTATTACTTTGCATAATAACTTCATAAATCAATTTCTACTGTAAAAATACAATTTCCCGAACTAGTGTTCGGTTCCAAGGTACCACTTGGAACCGAACCCAAGTTCGAGAATTTTTTTTTACAATAGAAATTGATTTATGAAGTTATTATGCGAAGTAATAACTTTGGCTCATCGGAGCCAATACATTCTAATACTGTATGGAGATCCTGCTCTGTACAGTATTAGGCCTCATGCACACGACAGTTTTTTTTCTCGGGCCGCAAAACGTGGTTCCGTTGTTCCGTGATCCGTGGCCGTTTTTGCTTCCGATGTGCTTCCGTGTGTCCGTGTTCCCGTTTTTTTTGCGGCCCGTCAGAAATCTAGGAATGGTTAAAAAAATGTCATTTTAATATCTCCACCCAGGATACTGCTATAAATCAAGGGCACCTGAGTATGCATTGGTGGCCATTTTCTGTAGTCTTTCCAGAGTACAGAGGTTATTTTGGCTGCTTCTCTTTGCTGTATTACCATGTCTGATTCTGAGGACGAGGTCGTGCTGCATTGGCTGGTTTCTCGGCGTTGGGGACAGCGCACTCCTTTGATGAATGAGGAACCGAGTAGAAGGCGACGATTTTGGGTCCATCCGATTGTTTCACAACGGCACCGGAAAGGACACTTCCATACGCTATACCAAGATCTTCGCCGCCATCCGGAGAAGTTCTTTTCCTTCTGTCGGATGTCAGTGGGTACCTTTGACCGATTGCTGTCGTCTCTACGTACTGTCCTTACCTTTATGGACACCAATATGAGGCGCAGCATTACTCCTGAGGAAAGGCTCATCGTCACGTTGAGGTAAGCAGTATAGTACTTGTTAAGTTTCAACAGAAATGTGCAGTGCTTGTGTTAGGAGTAACATGTGCTCCAAAATGGCTGCTGTGAGACATGTGCTACTGTTTGCTGAAGTAGCATTTCTTTGCCCTTTTTTTTTGGGGGGGGGGGGGGAGTTTAATGGTTTGTTTCTTTACACATTAATCCCTGTCACATGACCTAACATTTTTTGAGTATTTTTTACCATTTGGATAAAGTTCAAAACTTGTGTTCAGCTATCGTCCTCCAGACACTCCAAAAATACACTGCACTCGCCAGGCGTTTGCTAAAAATGGTGTTTAATACACTCAGTCCGCCGTGATTCAGCAGCTGTAACCTTCCTTTCAGAGTTATTAATCTGTCAACAATTTTCATCCTATACTGTCGAGTGCCGTGGTTTTTGATAGTGTCTGAATGAAATTGGTCCCTCTGTCAGGATCTCTCTCTGCGTGCACCACCTTGGTCAAAGTCGATGTACCGGTCTGGACCCTATTTGGGATGATTGTGCTGCTGGCAACCCACGAGATTTCCAGCTATCGTCCTCATCATGCATAATGTTCACATAATTGTGCACTTGCACAGCATTTAGTGCATTAAAAAGGGTCTAAACATAGTTGTTGTCACTTAGTTGTGGTAGTACTGCCCACACACAGGGCCTTGAGTGCCCACTATGGCACCCGTCCCATAGGTTCCCCACCACTAGACATATGGTGTTTTCAATCGTGTACTGTATACAGCATTATACTAGAATCCTGAATTTGTTCTTACATGCGATTTGTTGCTGACTTTTTTTTTATATCCTTTTTCCTACAGATTCCTTGCCACTGGGAACTCTTTTGCATCCCTGCATTTTGAGTTTCTTTTAGGGACCTCAACAATCTCGAGAATTGTACGACACACTTGCCATGTCATCTGGTAGCAACTCCGAGAGACGGTGATGCCACAGCCCAAGGTGGACGATTGGCTTCGGATCGCTGAGGGCTTCCAAAATTCGGCGCAGTTACCAAACTGCATCGGGGCAATGGGTGGCAAGCACATCCGTGTGAAGAAGCCGCCACACTCAGGGAGCCGTTTCTTCAATTATAAACAGTTTTTCTCGGTAGTGCTGATGGCTGTTGCTGACAGTCATTACCGGTTTATAATGGTAGATATCGGGTCCTATGGAAGCACCGCGGATGCTCGCATCTTTAGTGCTTCTAGAATGGGTGAGCGGCTTCGTGCCAACCAGCTTGCCCTGCCCGAGTCCAGAAGACTGCCCGGATATGCAGGTCCGCCGGCTCCGTTTGTCATCGTGACGGATGAAGGGTTTGCATTGACTCCACATGTTATGCGGCCCTTCCCAAAGCGTGGTTTGGATGTCAGGAGGCGTATCTTTAACTACCGGTTGACTCGTGCCCGTCGGTATGTGGAGTGCGCTTTCGGGATACTCTCTAGCAAGTGGAGGGTGTTTCTGTCATCCATACAGATGGATCCGGAGAATGCTACCCTGGTGATTCAAGCTTGTGTTGTTCTACACAACTTCACCAGGATTCACGAGGCTTCCTCTTCTCTTGACATGGAAGATCTTCCTACGTCATCAGATTTGGGTTTGGAAAGGACCCTGCATAGACGACCTGGGACTGCAGGCATTGCAGTTCGGGAACTCTTTGCAGACTACTTTATCAGCCCAGAGGGGTCTTTGCCGTGGCAGAGGGACGCTATTCGTGGCAGGTTTTGAAATCTTCTGGGCTCTTTAGTTTTTTTTATTTTCTAGCTAAATTACTAAAAATGATTGTGTTAGTTGAGTGTAGGGACTCGCAAGATAATGAGGACCCTTGACGTGGGCTTGCGGGCTGAGATTTTTTGGACATCACATATTTAAACATACATCTAACTAAATATTAATGATGTTTCTGTCTAAATGGAAATTTTCACAAACATCTTGATATTTTGCTTGTATGGTCCAAAAAGTTTTCTAATACCTCATCTGCACAGGAACCCTAAATAAAGATCTTGATTGTCCAAATAAAGTGTGGCTTTCTGAGATACAGTGTGTGTAGCTTTTGTTTTAGAATGCATTTTTAAATGTACATGTTGTGTGTAGTGTGCAAATAAAACAATAGTCAATTTTTTGGGCCCCAAACCATACTTTAGTCAAAATAAGGGGTCACCCAAAACACTGGCAATGAAAATAATCTAACAACACACAAATAACATAAAAATAAAGTGCTTAATATAAAACAACCCTCCCAAATTACAAATCAAGAAGGTCCCGCGTGAATGAGCCCGATGCAAATGTGGACCGTGGCCTAACCTGGGCCTGTGTTGGGGCACCAGTTGGTAAACGGGGCTGGTAAAGGGGCTGGCCCCCAGGATGAATAGGCCCCTGAGGTGGAAGGTACTGGGGGGGGGGGGGGGGGGGGGCATAAGAAGGGCCTTGGGTGGGTTGGGGAGGGAATGAATATGGCGCAGGATTTGGCTGCTGGCCTGCATTTTCAATGTTGAGTTTCAACGCATTTAATGGCCCAATGAGGTCTCCATGGTTGGGGCAAATAAACATTTTGATCACCATGTTTAAGCAAGCCATGCAGTCTGGCTGCTCATTCGCAGGGACCTGCTGCAGTAGCGGCCCGAGTCCCCTCAACATTTTCTCCTCCTTGCCATCACTCCTCCTCTGGGCCAGAAAATCAATGACTCGGGCATCAATTGCTTCCCGACTCTCTGGCCCAGAGGAAGAGGGAGGGACTTGGCGGCGCCGTCTTGGCTGGGGCTGGACATGACGAGGTGGACTAGCCAGTGGGAGTGGGTCCTGGCCCTGTGCCGAGTCCTCAGGGTCCTCAATTGGCGTTGCAGCGGGACTTGTGGCGGGGGAGAAGACCGCAGGGGTTTCACTCCCGGCTGTGTCGGATTCCTCCGAGGCTTCCAGACTGTCCACAGTACTGTAATTGAAAGAAACATAAATACAAATATTAACATTTGCTTACATCTTTAAAAAAGTACATCATTTAACTTTGGCGGAAACAGCCATGTGTATCCAAAATATATATACGGAGTGTCAGCAAACATCTGATATTTGATATTACACAATGCATAACATCTTTGATGTGAATAGAGAGAAGCATATTTATAATACATTTTAAATGTTACAAAGGGCCAAGTGTGGAAAAGTGATCATGAAACTGAGATGGGAAAACATTGTGGGCCGTTTGGAGCTGTCCAGCCTCAGAAGAGGATTAGTCATTCAAGGACCAACCCCACTGCTGAGAATCAGGCCATCTCGTCTGTATGTGCCCCAATACCACCATCCAAACATACAAGATGTAATGTTAACCCAGTCCAACATCATTTAAATAGTCAAAACATGTACCAGGCAACACTTGAGCATGGTGGGAGTATTACTTAAAATGCGGCTGGTGAAGCGTAGTTGCAACATCCTTCGAATCCATTAACATCGGATTTGTTTTTTGCAATCTTAGGCCCCATGCACACGGCCGTGTTTCACAGCCGTGTGCGGGCCGTGGAACCGCGGCCTGGATCCCTCCTGAGAGCAGGAGCGCACGGCGTCACTGGTTGCTATGACGCCGTGCGCTCCCTGCTGCCGGCACAGTACAGTAATACACTGGTACGATCTATACCAGTGTATTACTGTACTGTGCCGGCAGCAGGGGGCGCACGGCGTCATAGCAACCAGTGACGCCGTGCGCTCCTGCTCTCAGGAGGGATCCAGGCCGCGGTTCCACGGCCCGCACACGGCTGTGAACAACGGCCGTGTGCATGGGGCCTAAGATGTTCAAAGTAAAGAATCCATGTCATGGTTTGTGCCAATCAAAGTTACCAATATCAATGCCCAGTCAAATACCTTTTGGCTAACAATTTACCAAACCTTTAATTATTTGGTTTGGGGTAGAGCACACATTTCCCGCAGCCAATTGGATTTTACTAAAAATACCAGTATTCAGGGCTCCCAAAAAATAGGGAGGGATTAGTCATCTTTCTCAATAATCATACCTATCCATAGGATATGTATAAAAGAATATATTGGTGTGTGACCAACAAACGACAAACACACTTATCAACTGTATGAGGGGATAATGCGTGCAGTGTGCCCATGTCATCTCCCTTCTCTATTCCTGGTCACATTGCAAACATATATGTTCCTGGACCATAAATAAATTGCTTCAACAGGTACAAACCAGAGAGGAGAGGCGCAATCTGCGCACTGCACGTGTCGTCTAATCATACAGATCTGCAGCTGTGGTGCCTGGTGTGACTCACCCCCTGAAATGATGGAGACCACCAACACTAGGCTTGTACAAACTGATGCCCGCCAGCTGATGCACAACTACAACTCCAAGCAGGACTGGTTAGCTTACATCCATTCTTGCATGCTGGGAGTTTTAATTTGAAAAGAGCGTGATGGAGTCAGTTATGACATGGCTGACCAACTGAAAGGATAGGTCTTCTACAGTACAACCCAACTCAACCCATTACTTTCTTGGAAGCTTTTGCTTACCCAGATGCAATTGTACATTTACATCAATAATTAATTTTTTAAGTATCATTAAAATAACTTACGGCCTCAAATCCATAACTGGCCTTAAAAATTGAAGCTGTGGGGTATATATGTAAGGCCGTTTGCGCGATGGGCCCTCACCGCTCCGGCCTTTGCTGGTGACCTCCCTCCGGAACTGGTCCCGGCAGCTTGCCCATCTGGTCTTAGTTTGTTTTACTATTAAGAAATGACATATAAGTCACACTTTTAGAAACAACAATAATAAATAGTATAATACATTCCAATTGTTCAAGGAGGCAAAAAACACCTCAAAGACAAAGGAAAAAGCACCAACATCACCAAATTGACCAACACATGGTACAGTCATGCTGGGGTGTGGATACTAATGAAGAGGTTAATGATGGAGGAGACGAGTCGTGCAAGCCATTTGAACTAAAATTCATAACAATATGTGAAGGTGACAACTGTAAGATGCTCAATTACAAGGACACGTCTCACCCATAAAAAAGTACCCAGACATGTGATTACACATGAGTACTGTATGCTGTAGCAAAGGGAGGGACAGCCATATAAAGTTAGAAAAGGCATGGTCTGGTATTTATTAGACGTCTCATTTACAAACCATGTACAGGCCTTTATGCCAAATGATGGTGTTCCAAAAAAAAAACATTATTGTGACCTCAGGGAGTTTAGACATGTGGGCAACTAAATTTAGGGGTATTCCCTGAGACTACCCAAGAAAAAAAAAGCAAGCCTGTCTTACAAAGGGGAGCCTAGCGAAGTACCGGAGGCTGCTGCGGTTGATAAAAAATATCAAAACTGATTTTTTTATCGCCGCAGTGCGTGTAAAGTGAATGTGCAGTGATCAAAAAAATATTTTTTTTTTGTCACTGCGGTGGGGCGGGTGTGGGCGAACGCACGTGTGGGCGACCGATCAGGCCTGATCGGGCAAACACTGCGTTTTGGGTGGAGGGCGAACTAAAGTGACACTAGTACTATTATAGATCTGACCGTGATCAGTTTTGATCACTTCCAGATACTATAAAAGTACAAATGCTGATTAGCGATACGGAGAAACTCATAACCCTGGTCCAGGAGAGGCCCGAGCTCTGGGATACCAGAGCCAATTCCTATTTGGACCGAGGGCGGAAAGACAGTTTGCACTGATCACTTTTTTCTTTTCACTTGTGATTGACAGGGGTGATCAAAGGGTTAATTGGGGTTCAGGGGGGTGATCAGGGGCTAAGTGTGCCGTTTGGTGTACTCACTGTGAAGCCTGCTCCTCTGCTGGATCCAACCGACGAAAAGAACCAGCAGAGGAGCAGGCAGCCATATAACAGATCATATTTACTAATATGATCTGCTATCTGGCACTTTGATTGGATTTTTAAAAATCAGCAACCTGCCAGCCACGATCATTGGCTGGCAGGTTGCTGACGAAATACTTCTGTGCGAAATGCCGGCGCGAACTGCGCATACGCATAGTCGCGTAATCTCGCGTCTCGCGAGATGACGCGTATATGCGTGACTGTGCGCAGCACTGCCACCTCCGGACCGCACATCTGCGTTAGGCGGTCCGGAGGTGGTTAAAACGACATCATTTTGCCACACAGAGGACAAGGACAGCAGAACTACATTGCTATCACTTACCTAAATCTGCTCGGCCTCGGCTATCTGCTTTGGCCCATTCTGTACTCCTCATGCTGCGGGCCACTTGCTCCCATGCAGCATCTTTCCGCCCTCGGTCCAAATAGGAATTGGCTCTGGTATCCCAGAGCTCGGGCCTCTCCTGGACCAGGGTTATGAGTTTCTCCACATTCCACCGTGGCATGGTTGTTCTATGGAGTCTAAAATGTCTGCCTCACCACACAGAAGCTGTTAGGCACAGGTGGCTAGAAATTAGCATAACCAGTGACCTAATACTTCCTGTATCTTTTTTTTTTTTACAATTTATTGGCTCTAGATTTGGCAGACAGTTTGGCCATGGCAAAATTATTAAATAAAACGGGCGCGGACGACAATCGGGTGTGCAACCACATATTTTCACGGTCCCATTGACTTGAATGGGGCCGCGATCCGTTAGCCGTGAAAAAAAAATAGGACAGGTTATATTTTTTTTTTCACGGCCTCGAAACACGGGTAACGGGCGCGGTGTAAAAACGGTGCACAAGCCGAGTTTTCAACGGCCCCATTGAAAGTCAATGGAGCCGCTGAAAAAAACGTCTAACGGCACAACGGCCACGGGTGCACACAACGGTCGTGTGCATGAGGCCTTAGAATGAAGTTTTATGCGAATAAAATTTGGATGTTTAATCTGAAGTCGATTCGCTCATCCCTAGTTCCTAACCCTGGGGTGAGTTTCCTGGCCATATTCCAGTTTGGAGTCATGATTTCCTATGCTTGACTTAAAGGGGTTGTCCCACGAAAAATGTTCTACAGTTTTCAAACCAGCATCTAGATCTGAACACTTTTCTAATTTCATGTAACTAAAAATGATAGAACTCTCCCCCCCCCCCCCGCCAAATAAAGCTTGGATCGCACACCCCTATGCTATGCAATGCTTCTCAGCGTAAATAATAGTATACCAAGCCCTAATCTACATACCTTACATGAGGCGTTATACGTATTGATCAAAATGCATAGGCCCACTCAGCACCCCAAGGTAGCCTCTACTAGTGGGTACCCACTCTTATTTGGTGCAGCGCCACATAGCGACCACTGCCGCCACAACACCACACCAGCAGGCAGAGCGACCCAGTCATCCAACAGCACACCTGCTGTCAGACTAAGCCTCCCCTGGCACTGGGCAACACCAACCCACAGGCACAGCACTGCAGCAACAGGAGCCGCCATGCAGCACCGCACCATGTGAACAGATGTCAAAAGCTCACCTCTTCATGTGGTCTCAGGAAGTACAAACTGAGGCCTAGGCATTGCAGTGGCAGTGGTCGCCATGTGGTACTGGACCAATTTAGAGTAGGTACCCACTTTAGAGCCAACCTTGGTGTGGTGAGTGGGCCTATGCATTTTAATCTAAACATATACTAATGCCTTATGTCATGTAGATTAGGGCTTGGTATACTATTATGTACCCTGAGAAGCAATAATAGATCAATGCATAGCATGGGGATGTGCAATCCATGCTTTATTCTCTTTTTTTGGACTAAAAATTATAGCCACTGAGTTATTCACTGAAATGTATCTGTATAGCGCCACCTGCTGTTTGCTCTTTTTCTAAATTCTCTGTCCAGTTTACTGAGGTGGGCGCACATGTTCAGTTCCATCCTTCAACGGCCACCAGCGGTAGCAGAAAGAACACGCCCTCTGAGACAGTGCATGCCCCCTGAACTGTCAGCATGATATAAATCTGGCAGAGTATTTGCAGTTCTTTGGATCCATGTGGTGTACAGGACTTGTTTTAAAAGGGGTTCTCCAAGAATATAAAATGTCCCCTCATGTGCCGGGCACCCCACATGGAATATACTTATCCCAATCCCCACTCCCGGCGCCGCTACTGGTCCCCGAAAACATCTGGTGTCGGGGGAGAGCAGCCAATAGCAGGTAGGGACGGGGACAAGCCTCTGTAGCTTCACCGGCGATGCTAGGGAGGCTCCCCCCCCCATTCCCGTCTGCCATTGACTGCTCCCTCCCCCACGACACCAAATGTTTTCAGCCGTGTGCAGGGAGAAGCAGCAGCGGCGGTACGGGGACCAGGAGTGGCGACGGGAGCGGGAACCGGGGTAAATATAATCCATATGGGGTGCCCGGCACATGGGGGGACATTTTATACTCTTGGAGAACCCCTTTAAGTTTAATTCTCAAGTACTATATGATATCTGGTTCTCATCTTTTTACATTACTTATGGTATAACCCCTTTAGGCCTCCTGCACACGACCGTTGTGTGCACCCGTGGCCGTTGTCCCGTTTAAAGTGTTTTTCTGCGGTCCCATTGACTTTCAATGGGTCCTGTGGGGATCCGCTCTGGTAGGCAGTGGTAGCGAGTGCAGTATAGAGGCAACACAGAATGGTCTTGGTGTAAAACACGATGCTTTGTTTATTCACACGGTGCATACAAGTGAAAGACGGTGCAGTTCATAGGGAGGGTGGTCACACACAACAGCAAAATAATAGTTCAAACACAGCAAGTCCCTGCTGCAGGCTACTTGAGGCCTGTTTCAGTCACATAAAGCAAAGTCTATTTAAAGCCAGGAGTAATGTCACCTTTTTCTCCTTGGTGAAGTAAGTCCATGGGTCTTGCTTCTAGCCACAGGACACAGATCCCTCCTGGTTTCAGCTGCAGGATCCTGCACAGTCCTCCACAGGCCTCAGCACACAGCCCAGCTCACCTCCACTTCTCACTCTCACAGCCAGAGAACACAGAAGCTTCACATTGCACACCACACCCTTGTTGCTGGTCAGGTTTTAACCCTTCCCTGCAAAACCTGGCCTGGACCGTGGGGAGACAGGCACCCGCCCGCATATCTGCCTGCTCCCAATAAGAGCTGGGCCGGATCCGCTGTGTTAACAGCATAACCGCTGCAAAATGCACTTTTCTGGCTCTTACTCCACCGGGGCCAGGACCCCCGGTGGCACGTACCTCCCGTCTACTACCACCCCAGGTACTCTCCTACAGTCCGTGGAAAAATCGGAAAATGCACCGTTTTGCAGCCGCATCCGTGATCCGTGTTTCCTGGCCGTGAAAAAAATAGGACCTGTCCTATTTTTTTCACGGCCAGCGGCTCACGGACCCATTCAAGTCAATGGGTCCGTGAAAAATCACGGATGCACACAAGATTGTCATCCGCGTCAGTGATCCGTGTCCGTGATCCGTGTCCGTTTTTTCCTATCATTTCAATAGCAAACTTGACTTAGATTTTTTTTTCATTTTTCATGTCCGTGGATCCTCCAAAAACCACGGAAGACCTACGGAAGAAAAAACGGGCACGGATCACGGTACAACGGAACCACGTTTTGCGGGACGTTAAAAAATACTGTGGTGTGCAGGAGGCCTTAAAGGGGTATTCTGTTGTTTCAAGTTATCCCCTGTCCACAGGACATTTGCATAGGGCCGCTCCTTTATTTTAGAGGGGCTGCAGGTGCTACTGGGTCCCCATTATTGTGATAGGTGGGGGTCCAGCGGTAGGACCCCCACCGATCTAATAGTTATCCCCTATCCCAGAGGTAAGCAACCTTTGGCACTCCAGCTGTTGTGAAACTACAACTCCCAGAATGCACACTTGCTCAGCTGTTCTCAGAAACTACACAGAAGAGAATGGAGCATGCTGGGAGTTATGGTTTTACAACAGTTGGACTGCTGAAGGTTGGAGGTCCCTGCCCTATCCTGTGGATAGGGGATAACTTGAAACAATCAAAATAAAACTTTAACTCCTGACCTTCTGCCTCCTGATACCGATTTGGATCTAGACATTTCCCTGTCTGAATCCAAGCCAGATCTGTCCTGACTTCATAATTATCCTAGCTCACTGTCCATTGACTATCTATTGAGAGTATCTTGGGGTCCTCCAGTTAGTATCACCAACCTGATAACCATCTCCTGGAACTGCTCTTTGCCCCGTGCCAAGATTCTTCCAACATCTTGTTGGACATGGTCTTGCTGTGCTGCTCTGCATCCCTCTCTGGAAGATCTGACATCTGCATACTTACTGTCAGCTGGCCAGGATGTTCTTAGACTAGAACCCGCACAGAGGATTACAGCAGCTTTCATTTTTCCAGTTTAAGAAATAAAAGCTGGCCTCCGGTTGATTTGGACAAGAAGGCCATTTTTGATTCCTGTAATTGACTGCATTGATATATATGGATCTCAAATGAAGAACGGAAAAGCACTAAAGATGTAAACCACATAAAAGGACCCTAGAAACCTGTACATTATACCCTTATGACTACATCATTGGGCAGAGGTTCCCCAACTATCCAGATACCAACCCTACTGAGGAAACTCTTGGTGGGTGAAATTGTGATTGATGTAATTAAAGAGAGAAACCAAAACGAGAACTGTGTTGGCCGGCCTATGTTTTGTTTTGTTTTTTAGTTCAGACTTGTGGATTGGAGATGTCACTGCTGCTTTTGTGTGTCTTGTATGGAATTGATTATTTTTCTTAGGTTATAAATTATATTTTCACTGTTTTCAACATTCTGCAGTGGCTGGGTTTGGGGTGGCCCCAACGCTACTCCCGTTTCCCCTGATACTGCAGAGATATCACCTCGGGTTGCTGCTCTCTGGATGGGGTGGTAAGGCGTGGTGCACCCAAATGAGAAATAATTCCAGAGAGTCAGGGTCTGCAGTAAACCAGTGTGCTTGTAATGACCGACGTCACGCACAGGGAGGAACACAGGGAAAGCCCTGCCCAAGGGAGAGGGAAAGGTGGTGACCCCTAACTCACCTTGCGGCTGGCACCTGACGTCCCTAGACGTGTTCCTCACCCGTGCGGCGATCACGTGCCTAAACCCTGGCTTTCCCTGAAATGAGCCCTAGATAGTGAACGGGCCGGTGGGATCGCTAGTCCGCACCACTGCACTAAGAGGGAAACACCAGGGAGAGGACAGACAAATACAGACAAACACATACACCCAGGTGAGCGACCACAGCAGTCCACAAAGGTCCAACAGGGATCCGGAGGGTAGCGTTCTGAAACAACAATCAGAGGACGCAGCAACACAGCTCCAGTGGGTCAGAATAGATGTCCAGGCAGGAAGCTCTATCTCTGGCAACCAGAGAAGTGTGAGAGAGGAATATAAGGAGGTTTGGGAGTGCTGGACAAGGAACAGCTGAGGAGAAGGAGCTACGGATCCCTGAGTGAGCCAAAAGGGTTTGCAAAGCAAACCCAGAAAGCTACCATAAGGAAAACAGCCCTATCTTAAATAGAGCGTGCAGCCAACCGCTGCGACTTCCTGACCCCGGGTATAACGGAGTCAGGCGTGGTTCTCGATACCCTCGTGACAGTACCCCCCTCTCTACGAGGGGCCTCCGGACACTCAGGACCAGGCCTCTCAGGATGAGAGGCATGAAAAACCCGAACTAACCTGTCGGCGTTTACCTCAGACGCAGGAACCCACATTCTTTCCTCGGGACCGTAACCTCTCCAATGCACCAGATATTGAAGAGAGCGGCGGACCCGACGAGAATTAACAATTTTGGATATCTGAAATTCTAGATTACCATCCACGACAACAGGAGGGGGTGGCAGCGGTGATGGTTCTAGAGGTGGAACATATTTTTTGAGTAACGACTTATGAAAAACATTATGAATTTTAAAAGTCTGAGGTAACTCCAGGCGAAAAGCCACGGGGTTGATGATGGCTACAATTTTGTAAGGGCCAATAAACCTAGGACCCAGTTTCCAAGAGGGAACCTTCAATTTAATATTCCTAGTAGACAACCACACATAGTCATTCACTCCTAGGTCCGGACCTGGCGACCGTCTCTTATCAGCCATGCATTTGTATTTACCTCCCATATTTTTCAAGTTAGCTTGCACCTTCTGCCATACCGATGAAAGAGATGACGAAAAACGTTCCTCTTCGGGAACCCCAGAAGACCCCCCCTCTTTGAAAGTACAGAATTGGGGATGAAAACCATATGCACCAAGAAATGGTGACTTGCCAGTGGATTCCTGACGACGATTATTTATGGCAAACTCAGCTAACGGTAAATATGATGACCACAACTCTTGGTTTTCAGACACAAAACATCTTAGATATGTCTCAAGGTTTTGGTTGGTACGCTCAGTCTGTCCATTCGACTGAGGATGGAAAGCTGAGGAAAAGGACAAGTGTACCCCCAAACGGGAACAAAAAGCTTTCCAAAATTTAGAAATAAACTGGGTACCCCGATCCGAAACAACATCGGAGGGAACCCCGTGAAGCTTCACGAATTTCACTGACGAATACCTGAGCAAGAGTCTTAGCATTAGGTAGTGCGGGTAACGCAATGAAGTGTACCATTTTGCTAAACCTGTCCACTACTACCAAAATAACTGTTTTACCCGCAGACAAAGGTAAGTCAGTGATAAAATCCATTGACAGATGTGTCCACGGTCTATTGGGAATGACGAGTGGTAATAGAGACCCTGCAGGACGTGTATGTGAAACTTTTGCGCGCGCACAGGTAGAACAAGAAGACACAAAATCCAATACATCCTGACGCAACCTTGGCCACCAAAAACGACGAGACAATAGCTCCAAGGTTGCTTTACTACCCGGGTGCCCAGCAAGCGCCGAATTATGATGTTCCTTTAATAATTCGAAACGTAGGTTCAACGGTACAAACAATTTCTCTGAGGGGCAAGAGACCGGGGCGTCCCCCTGGGCCTCTAACACCTTCCCCTCCAAAACAGAGTGTACCGCAGAGACAACCACTCCTCTTTGTAGAATGGGCACCGGATCACTCACATTACCCCCTCCAGGGAAACAACGAGATAGTGCATCAGCCTTGGTGTTCTTTGCCCCAGGACGATAGGTAATCACAAAGTTAAACCTGGTAAAAAATAGCGACCACCTAGCCTGTCTAGGGGTGAGACGCTTAGCTGATTTGAGGTACAGGAGATTTTTGTGGTCCGTAATCACAGTGACGGGGTGGACTGCCCCCCCTAAGAAGTGACGCCACTCCTCAAACGCAAGTTTAATAGCTAATAGTTCCCTATTGCCAATATCGTAGTTCTTTTCTGCTGCAGATAGTTTTTTAGAAAAGAAAGCACAAGGACGCCATTTGCCAGGAGACGGACCCTGAGACAGCACCGCCCCCACTCCCACCTCTGACGCATCGACTTCAACAATAAAAGGCTGAGAGACATCAGGTTGGACTAGTACAGGTGCTGAGGTAAACCTCTCTTTTAGAGAGGAAAAAGCAACTTTAGCGGCGTCAGACCATTTAGAAAAATCAGTCCCCTTCCTAGTCATGTCAGTGAGCGGTTTTACAATAAGTGAATAATTTTTAATGAATTTCCTATAGAAATTCGCGAAGCCCAAGAACCGTTGTAGTGCTTTGAGGTTCTCAGGAAGATCCCAATCTAAAATTGCCTGGACCTTCCTAGGATCCATACGGAAACCTGAAGCAGATAAAAAATAACCTAGGAATTGTATCTCCTGAACGGCGAAGACACATTTTTCAATCTTAGCATATAATTCATTCGTCCGTAGGACCTGCAGTACTTGTCTGACATGCACCTCATGTGTTTTCAGATCAGACGAATAAATTAAAATATCATCTAGGTATATTACCACAAACCTGCCGATTAGATGACTAAAAATGTCATTAACGAAATGTTGAAAGACGGCAGGAGCATTGGTCAGACCGAAAGGCATAACTAGATTTTCATAATGCCCCTCAGGGGTGTTAAACGCTGTCTTCCACTCATCCCCCTCCTTAATACGAATCAGATTGTAGGCCCCCCTAAGATCAAGTTAGGAGAACCACCTAGCACCCGCAATCTGATTAAACAGGTCAGGAATGAGAGGAAGAGGGTATGGGTCTCGGATGGTTATCCGATTTAATTCGCGAAAATCTAAGCAAGGACGCAGGCCTTGCTTAGATTTTCGAAGAAAAACCCTGCAGCCACGGGTGAAGAAGAGCGTCTGATGTGTCCCTTAGCCAAGGCTCTCGGAGATATAATCTTTCATGGCTTGTCTCTCTGGACCCGAAAGATTATATAACCTGGTCTTGGGTAATTTTGCGCCGGGAATAAGGTTAACCGGGCAATCATAAGGACGATGAGGTGGTAATTTCTGACAACCCTTTTCAGAAAAAACATCCTCAAAATCCGAAATAAATGTAGGTAGGGTAGTTATGGAGGCGACTAAGCAATTGCTATTTAAGCAATTTTCTCTGCACTGCTCACTCCACTCCGATATCTCCCTGGCCTGCCAATCCACCACTGGATTGTGCGCTACCAACTAGGGAAGGCCCAGCACTACCGGAGTGGGAAGCCCCTCCAGAACATAACCTGAAAGCATCTCGTTATGGTGGTCCCCTACCCGAAGGTGTAAATTATGAACAATGTGGGTGAGGTTTCTCTGAGACAGGGGAGCAGAATCAATAGCGAATATGGGAATGGGTCTCTGTAACGTACAGAGAGACAAACCCAAAGTGCGGGCAAAATGGGCATCTATCAAATTTACCCCTGCTCCACTGTCTAGAAAGAAAGAAATAGTCTCCGTCTTTTCACCAAAAATAATAACCGCTGGCAACACAAATTGCGATGTACGTATGGAGGAGACGTATACCCCCCGGCTGACATCCTCCACACAGCCTGGGGTTAGTAGTTTTTCCGACGGTCTTTTGTTTCTGAGGAAAGAAGGACAGACATTAATGAAGTGACCCCTCTCCCCACAAAAAAAACAAACCCCACGCCTACGGCGAACCTCAGGAGGACGGACCTGACGAGTAGTTCCTCCTAGCTGCATAGGCTCGTCTAAGTCCGTACAGACTAACTGCTGCTTGGGAGGGGTTACCAATTTCTCTGGTTCTTTCAACCTGTCCCTAAGGCGTCTCTCTATATGGATAGAAAGGGACATAACCGCATCAAGGGAAAAGGGGGTCTCATATAATGCAAGCGCATCCTTAACCCTTTCGGATAACCCAGAGCAGAACTGACTCCTGAGAGCCGGGTCGTTCCATTGGGTATCCGTAGCCCACCTACGGAATTCAGAGCAATACTCCTCTACCGGCCGCTCTCCTTGTAAGAGTCTCCGTAGTCTTGATTCAGCCAGTGCTACTCGGTCAGGGTCGTCATATATGAGACCCAAGGCCCCGAAAAACTCATCCACTGACCGAAGAGCCTGGGAATCAGTAGGTAAAGAGAACGCCCAGGACTGCGGGTCCCCCTGCAGCAGGGAAATAACAACCCCCACCCGCTGATCTTCATTACCAGAGGAGTAAGGGCGCAGTTTAAAATATAACTTACAGGCCTCACGGAATGTCAAAAACTTGTCCCTTCCCCCAGAAAATCTGTCAGGGAGAGGGACCTTGGGTTCCGCAACAACCTGGTTACCAGTAGCAACCGCTGGGCTTGCGGTCAGTTGTAATTGCTGCTGTTGCTGGAGGACCGACGCCTTCAATCCTACCACCTCCAAAGACAGGCCATTAAATTGTTTGGACAGAGCAGCAATTTGATCCATACTGGATTCTAAGCAGGTAAAAAAAAAAAAATAATTTTTTATTTATTTTATTTTTTACCTACACAAAATAAGGGCCAGAGATAATGTAATGACCGACGTCACGCACAGGGAGGAACACAGGGAAAGCCCTGCCCAAGGGAGAGGGAAAGGTGGTGACCCCTAACTCACCTTGCGGCTGGCACCTGACTGCCCTGAGGTCCCTAGACGGGTTCCTCACCCGTGCGGCGATCACGTGCCTAAACCCTGGCTTTCCCTGAAATGAGCCCTAGATAGTGAACGGGCCGGTGGGATCGCTAGTCCGCACCACTGCACTAAGAGGGAAACACCAGGGAGAGGACAGACAAATACAGACAAACACATACACCCAGGTGAGCGACCACAGCAGTCCACAAAGGTCCAACAGGGATCCGGAGGGTAGCGTTCTGAAACAACAATCAGAGGACGCAGCAACACAGCTCCAGTGGGTCAGAATAGATGTCCAGGCAGGAAGCTCTATCTCTGGCAACCAGAGAAGTGTGAGAGAGGAATATAAGGAGGTTTGGGAGTGCTGGACAAGGAACAGCTGAGGAGAAGGAGCTACGGATCCCTGAGTGAGCCAAAAGGGTTTGCAAAGCAAACCCAGAAAGCTACCATAAGGAAAACAGCCCTATCTTAAATAGAGCGTGCAGCCAACCGCTGCGACTTCCTGACCCCGGGTATAACGGAGTCAGGCGTGGTTCTCGATACCCTCGTGACAGTGCTTCTTTACTGCAGGAACTCAAGTGCAAAACAATACAGGTAAGGTGCTGGCTTCTGCAGTCTCTTCCCTGGCAGAGAAAGGTTCTGTGCTGATACCCTGTCCAAATGGATGGCGGCCCAGGGCTCCGTCATCTGTGCAAAGTCTCTCCTACTTAGTTAGGAGCTCTGACTACTCTCTTTATATACAGTTTCTAACTGATCCAGAACTTTTTAGTGGGAGGGGTGGAGTGGATAAGCACAGCCTAACAAACAATGTTGCAGTTCATGGCTGCCATAGACTTGTATTGTGCCTCCCTACAAGTCAATAGGAATGACTAAGCAGTTTCCAAATGTAACTGTCTGACAGAGCTAAACCAGACGGTCAAAAGTTCACTGTGTCTGGCTTTTTCCCTCCAAAACTTAGAGGTGCATAGACCGCAGTAAAGACTAATAGCTTCTTAGGCTAGTTTCACTCTAGCATTGTCAGATCCAGCAGGCTGTTTCGGTAAGGAACAGCCTGCCGAGTCTCTCTCGATCCGGCATTGCCAGAAGCCACTGTGTTACCATCAGGGCCCATTAAACTAAACAAATTTACTACGTCCCTGTCATTTAACCCCCAATCGGAGCCCCCGCAGTGGTTGCCATTGCTGAATCACTCCAGGCCTCCCATGGCTTTCTCCATACTGAGCTATACACAATAGAGATCTATTAGGGTAAATAGGAGAGGGGATCAAAAGATCCCATGTACTAGCACCCTATGGGTGCTAATAGTAAAAACAATAAGTAAAAAAAAAAAAAAACACCAGTATATAAAAAGTTTATTCTCTGTGTTAGAATATACTGTCGGATCTGAGTTTCACGATCTAACTCAAATCCGATGGTATATTCTAACATAGAGGCGTTCCCATGGTGATGGGGACGCTTCAAGTTAAAATATACCATCGGATTAGAGAAAACTCCGATCTGATGAAAGTCAATGGGGGACGGATCCGTTTGCAATTGCACCATATTGTGTCAATGTCAAACGGATCCGTCCCCATTGACTTGCATTGTAAGTCTGGACGGATCCATTTGGCTCCGCACGGCCTGGCAGACACCCGAACGCTGCAAGCTGCGTTCAGGTGTCCGCCTGCTGAGCGGAACGGAGGCCAAACGGTGCCATACTGAGGCATTCTGAGCGGATCCGTACAGCCCCAATGCATTCTGAGTGGATGCGGATTAGCTCAGAATGCCTCAGTTTGGCACCGTTTGGCCTCCGTTCCGTTCGGGGCCACTTGTGAGAGCCTTCAAGCGGAACTCACAAGCGGAACCCCAAACGCAAGTGTGAAAGTAGCCTTAGCCTGAGCGGTCTCAAAATGAAGCCTGGCTCTGATGAACTTTTATTAACTCTTTCTGGGAGTTAAGATGAGAAAAAACAGCAATACTGCCACTGAGTTTTTACATTATAAATTTTACAGCGTTCATTTTTCGGTATAAATAACAAGATATCTTTATTCTCTGGGTCAGTACAATTACAATGATACCAAATAAATATAGCTTTTTACATTTTACTACTTTTGTGCAATAAAACCCGTTTTAAAAGGAAGAAAATATTTTTGCATCACCGCTTACCAAGACCCATAACTTTTTTATTTTTCTTTCTATATTGTGTGAGGGCTTAATTTTTGCATCACGACTTGTAGTTTTCATTGGAATCATTTTGGGGTACGGTAAATTATGCTTTTTGATCTCTTGTTATTACGTTTTTTCAGTGGCGACTAAGTATAAATTATCAATTCGGCCAAGGGGAGATAGGGGATCATTTAAATAATATTTGTGTGGTGTGGGTCGTTACAGACACAGCGATACCATTTTTTTCATTGTATTTTCAATGGAAATCGTATTTATTTTTTATTGAATTTTTTAAAATTTAATAAATGTTTTTTTAATTTATTTTACCACTTAATAGTCCGACAAGGGGACTATAACAGGCAGTCTTTTGAATGCTTTTAAAATGCAATGCACTATCCCTATAGTGCATTGCATTTTAGTGTCAGTGCTATACTAACATTGACCAGTAGGATGTGCCAGAGAGGCAAGAAAAGACCAAGGCTGGCTTGGGAGCCCCCGCAAATGCGATCACAGGGAGACAGAGGGAGTCACTGCTTACATCCGGCTGGCACCATAGCCTGTGGCATATAATGAATTAAAGAGCCTGGATCGGCACTCCTGTCTGTATAACGTTAACCAGACTGATCTGTTATGCGGCCCATAGACTTCTTAAAGGCATTCCATCATAGAATTCTGTTATGGACCGTGGTAACGGAATCGATATCGGAATTGTAAAAAAAAAAAGAACCCGAAGTATAACATGTAAAACCCAAGTTCGCTCATCCCTAGTCATTATGTAATGGTAGGCTTTCGAAAGTAAATAATATTTGCATTAGTGAGGGATCTTTTCTTTGTAGCTAGGTGCTTCTGCTGCTGAGCTTGTGTGGTGCAGTTATGATTGATTGGCTGCCTGCTTGTTCAGCCGTGTCTGGTTGGCTGTCGCCTTTTGCGGCCGCGTCTGGATGACTGGCGGCTTGTGTGGCCACGTCTGGATGGTTGGCGCCTTGTGTGGCCGCGTCTGGATGGCTGGCACCTTGTGTGGCCGCGTCTGGATGGCTGGCGCCTTGTGCGGCCGCGCCTGGATGGCGGGGCGCCTTGTGTGGCCGCATCTGGATGGCTGTCACCTTGTGCAGCCGTGTCTGGATGGCTTATGCCTTGTGCGGCCACGTCTGGATAGTTAGTGCCTTTTGCGGACGTATCTGGATGGCGGCAACTGTGTTTGGATGACTGTACCTGGGCTCTGAGTGGGTGTGTACATGATATGCTGTGTCTGGATGGCGTCTACCTTGATGACTATGCATGCATGCATGGCAAACTAATTCTGTGGCTATGCCTGGTTGACAATTTCAAGTTTATTGGCCTACAGATAGCATAGCACCCCAGCAAAGCCCTATAATGCACCTGGTGGGAAGTAAAAAGAGGGGCTGGACGATATTGTCTGGAAGGCCCACAGGAGGTGTGGCATACCAGCAAAGCCCTATAAGCCTTCTGGTTGGGAGTGCAAATATGGGCTGGACTATATTGTTGGATGGCTTACAGGACATAAAGCGCATTAACAAAGCCCTATAAGGCTCATAGTTGGCAGTAAGTAGATGGGCTGGACTATATAGACTGGGTGGCCTACAGGAGGTATGGTGCACCAGCCAAAACCTATAAATACTTTCCGCCAATCTGGAAGTCCCAGAAAGTCCCTGGAGAGTCGGTGGTTGTTTGCTGGTTTCCTTTGTGTGGTACTTCCGGTGGTATAGACCCTTTAAGGACTAAAGGGTCCAAGGGGCTCTTTAGACCTCTTGCAGCAGATCCGTGAGCACCTCCAGGGGATGGATGCCACAGCAAAATTCCATCATGCTTGCCAGATTGCGAGGAAAATTGGAGATTTTGGCGTCTAAAGTACTTCTGGTACACATAACCGAAAGAAAAGAGGAAGGCCTCCAGCTAGTGGCGTAGCTAGAAATGACTGGGCCCCACAGCAAATTTTTTTATGGGGGGCCCCCCTCCCCCAGTAATTTTTTCGCAACCCCTTCCTTACATGCCGCCCCCCATTCATGTTGCTAGTAAAGATCGCTCTCTCAGACCAGGCCCAGCAGCTGTTCCATCCGTTTTCTACACTGTCTATACTGTCACTGTATCTAATTTAATTGTGTAATACTGTTAAGGGGGCCTGACCAAATCTTTTAGCCCTTCTCCTCCTGGATGGGCCCCTTCTGGGTCAGGGCCCCAAAGAAGCCGCTTCCCCTATAGTTACGCCCCTGCCTCCAGCAGATCTTAGATCTACGCATCTGTTTTACAATGTAATCTGCACCAGAGGATCATAGGAATGAATGGCGAAATGTTCAAAACTAGAGTGGGAGCTGACAAAAGCTAGAGTGTGAGCTGGAAAATCAGGACATGATTTCTAAACTGCTAACACTCCCTCATTTTCAAGCCCACCTACACAAATCTTATATCAAAACGTTCAGCTATCCCTGCTGCCACTAAAAATGTCCACAGCTAAGCCATAGTCCTGAGATAGTTTTCACAATATGACCATTTGTTTGCAACTCACGCCGCCCATTGACATTCATTGAAACTCCACTCTAGCCACCTCAAATTTGAAGGGCAATTTCTAATTTGCGACTGTGCCTTCATTTTAAATATTTCAGAGACAATGCATATGCATCAAAATGTAGGTCTGGTTCTTATGATTCTCACAATATAAAGCTCTTCGCTGTAGGATTTATAATTTTTTAATCACAACGGTTTGAAGATGGCCACTGCCAGTGAAGTGAGCAAGTTGGAGCAGTTTGTTTTTAACCGCTCTTCTCTGCCCTTGCTGTAGAGTGAGTTGCCATAGGAACCCAGGTGTGTGAGCAGCCAGCAGAGTGACAAAAGCTAGAGTGTGAGCTGAAAAATCAGGACATGATTTCTAAACTGCCACCACTCCCTCATTTATAAGCCCACCTACACAAATCGGCTGCTAATGTTTTTATAAATGTATGTTTTAATGTAACTGTGAAGCACTTTGGGCAAAAACATTGCAATTAAATGTGCTCTATAAATAAATAAAAGTTGAAATGCATTTCTCACTCTATCAAGCTTGCCATGTGCACTTTTTAAATTTGATCAATTAATTGGTTAGTGTAATGTTTACTATCTTTACTCACTCCAAACACTCCACACAGTTACTTTGCCCAGTCCATAAAGTTACTCTGCCCAGTCCAACCTTTCCACAGTTACTCCAGCCACTCCAACCACAAAACAGTTACTCAAGCCACGCCACCCAGTTACTCCGCCCACTCCAGTTGTAGACTACTGGTGGAGGCAAGAACACTTCACACAATTTCCCCAGAAATTGTAGCTTTTCTAGTTATTATTTTTATAAGCACTTAAAGGGAGTCTGTCAGCAGATTTACCCCTTTTTAACAATTGCCATACCGCTGTAGCCGCAAAACAGATGATTAACACGGTACCTTTATTTGCTTTGGTGGACTTTTAAATATGCCAAAAACGAACTTTGATGAGGGCTCGCAAGTGCCCAGGGCAGAGTCCACCGTGTTGGAGCCCAGGCAGCTCTGCCTCTTCGGCTCTTATCCCCGCCCAGCCTCCTCCTCTGCTCGCCTATCTGTTGTCTCTCTCCCTCAGCGAGATCCCGCGCCGACGCGATGACTTGCTTGGTCGGGGCATGCGCACTGCCATGCCCATTGCTGACACGGCATCGCAGTAGCTTATGCGCATGCCCCGACCAAGCAAGTCATTGCGTCGGCGCGGGATCTCGCTGAGGGGGAGAGACAACAGATAGGCGAGCAGAGGAGGAGGCTGGGCGGGGATAAGAGCCGAAGAGGCAGAGCTGCCTGGGCTCCAACACGGTGGACTCCGCCCTGGGCACTTGCGAGCCCTCATCAAAGTTCGTTTTTGGCATATTTAAAAGTCCACCAAAGCAAATAAAGGTACCGTGTTAATAATCTGTTTTGCGGCTACAGCGGTATGGCAACTGTTAAAAAGGGGTAAATCTGCTGACAGACTCCCTTTAATGAGAAACTCATATGGGATTTCTTTTATAAGATTATGCTTGGTTTAAAGGGATTATGTCACCTCTTTTTACCTGGTAAGGAGCCCAAGGGGCAGCAGTAACCGTTCTGGAGCCTAGCCATGTCCCCCTGTGAATGAGCCTAGCACTACCTGTATCCAGGAATCTCCTCCTTGCTCACAAAGTCAGATTGCCGTAATCTCGCGATGCACGAGCTTGCGCATGCGCAGTTCCTTCCCTGAGGCTGATGCCAGCACTGCGCATGCGCGAGCTCGCGCACCGCGAGATTACATCGATCTGACTTTGTGAACAAGGAGGAGATTCCTGGATACAGGCGGTGCTGGGCTCCTTCACAGGGGAGCGTGGCTGGGCTCCAGAACGCTTAGTGCAGCCCCTTGGGCTCCTTACCAGGCTGATTTACATATATATAAAATCATTTTTTACACTCAATAAAACCACACAATGATATGGGACAGGTATTTTGCGGACATGCTAGCGGCGATCTAGCCGTGCATGTCCGCATCTCTATAGGGTAAAAAGAGGTGACAGAATCCCTTTAAAGTCTAATGTCTAGTTTTAAAAGTTCCTAGGTTTTAGGGTGTTTCTTGATCTGACTTTTTTAGTTCGGACCTCTTCTTAGCTTTCGGTTTCCTCTACTTACTTCTGGAATACTTATCAAGTGCTGTCCCTCCCGAGGGATGTTTTATTTCTCTGCTATTTGGTTTCTCTATGGTGCTGCCATACGTAAAGGTTGATTTTCCTGAACCCATGACAGTAGCCCTCTAAGTCCCTCCCTGGCGCTTGTGGTTGATGAGAATTGTTTCTGCCTTTCAAATTTAAAAAAAACAATGGAAGAAAGAAGAAGTTATGAGAATTGTATTTGTACGGCTCCTACTGATCTACTCTGGAATCAACACTGAAGGAGGAAGTGGGTGTTCCCTTTTTAATTGCTCTGAGGCTTCCTGTCCAACTGTGGTGCTGTCATGGGTTCAGGAAAATCAAATTACTGGTAAGTGTAATTGTCATTTTCTAATTGTGCATTTTGGTGCAGATTAGATGCGGTTTTGCCGCAGATCTTGGGCCCCTTTCACGCGGGCGAGTTTTCTGCGCGGGTGCAATGCATGAGTTGAACGCATTGCACCCGCACTGAATCAGGACCCATTCATTTCTATAGGGCTGTTCACATGAGTGGTGATTTTCACGCATCACTTGTGCGTTGCGTGAAAATCGCAGCAAGCTCTATTTTGTGCGTTTTTCACGCAACGCAGGCCCCATAGAAGCGAATGGGGCTGCGTGAAAATCGCAAGCATCCGCAAGCAAGTGCGGATGTGGTGCGATTTTCACGCACGGTTGCTAGGAGACGATCGGGTTGGGGACCCAATATTTATTATTTTCCCTTATAACATGGTTATAAGGGAAAATAATAGCATTCTTATTACAGAATGCTTAGTACAATAGCGCTGGAGGGGTTAAAAAATATAAATATATGTTTTAACTCACCTTAATCCACTTGCTCGCGCAGCCCGGCTTCTCTTCTGTGCTGTGTACAGGAAAAGGACCTGTGGTGATGTCACTCCGGTCATCACATGGTCCATCACATGATCTTTTTACCATGGCGATGGATCATGTGACGGACCATGTGATGACCGGAGTGACATCACCACAGGTCCTTTTCCTGTACACAGCACAGAAGAGAAGCCGGGCTGCGTGAGCAAGTGGATTAAGGTGAGTTAAAAATTTTTTTATTTTTTTAACCCCTCCAGCGCTATTGTACTATGCATTCTGTATTCAGAATGCTATTATTTTCCCTTATAACCATGTTATAAGGGAAAATAATACAATCTACAGAACACCGATCCCAAGCCCAAACTTCTGCGAAGAAGTTCGGGTTTGGGTACCAAACATGCCAATTTTTCTCACGCGCGTACAAAACGCATTACAATTTTTCGACTTGCGCGGAAAAAACGTGCATGTTCCCACAACGCACCCGCACCTTTTCCCGCAACGCCTGTGTGAAAGAGGCCTTTGTCTTCTATTGAAAAGGATAAAATCCGCAGCTAAAACCGCAAACATAATGGACACGCAATTTTTTTGTAAATCCGCAATGCAGATCAATTTCTGCACAGAAACAATCTGCAAAGTGTACGTGAGATTACTGTAATCTCATACACTTTGCTGGTTCTGTAATATTCTGTGGTGTTTCTTCACGGTACCTGAGGGCAACGCAAATTCTGTGCAGTTTTTTCGCACTGATTTTTATGTAGAAATGCCAGTGTAATACAGTACCAGCAAAGTGAATGAGATTTGACAAATCTCATGTACACTTTGCTTTTTACTTCTGTGCGGATTTTAAAATCTGCAGCCAATGGCAGGCGGTGACGGGGACGAGCCTCCCTAGTGTCACCCGCGACAGGCTAGTCCACGTCACTACCTGTCATTGGCTGATACCCCCACCACCACCGGATGTTTTCATCCGCGCATGAAAAGAAGCAGCTGTGGCCGTGTGGGGAGCAAGAGCGGCGCGGGGAGCCAGGTAAGTATAATCTTTCTGAGGGGCCCGGCATATGGGAGAGCACACTGCACAGTCACGTGATCGGAGTAGGTGGAACGCATCGCTGCATATGCGGAACACAGGAGGCACCCATGTGGAACGCATCACCATCTTCCGGTCACGTTACCAGAAGACTTGTTTCTCTTCAGCGATGCGGTGACTAGTACACTCTGTTGCGTAATTGGTTAGGGAAGGTTCTTTCTTTGGCGTCCCTATTTAAACACCACGTACACCACTAATCATCAGGATGTAAGGCCCCTTTCACACGAGCGAGTATTCCGCGCAGGTGCAATTCGTGATGCGAACGCATTGCGCCCGCACGGAATCCGGACCCATTCATTTCAATAGGGCTGTGTACATGAGTGTTGGTTTTCACGCATCACTTGTGAAAGTCTGAGTGAAAATCGCAGCATGTTCTATATTCTGCGATTTTCACGCAATGCTGGCCCCATAGAAGTGAATGGGGCTGCGTGACAATCGCATCGCATCCGCAAGCAAGTGTGGATGCGATGCGTTTTTCACAGATGGTTGTGAAGAGATGTTGTTTGTATACCTTCAGTTTTTTATCACGCGCGTGAAAAACACATTAAATCGCATTGAACAACTGAACACGATCGCATACAAAAACGTAATGTCCTTGCTTGCAAAATCGCACATTTTTCCACTGAACACATTCGCAACGCATCTGGACTTAATCTGCATCTTCTATCAGAAATCCCTTAGACTGCTGTGCTCTACCACCTAAGTGACATGTGACTGCTGTGACCTATTCTATTTAAAGGGAGTCTGTCACCTATTTTTCACCAATATAAGGGCTCATGCACACGACCGTTGTTGTGTCCCGTGTCCGTTGTTCCGTTTTACGTGATTTTCTGCGGGCCCATTGACTTTCAATGGGTCCGTGGAAAACTTGGCTAATGCACCGTTTGTCATCCGCGTCCGTGATCTGTGTTTCCAGTCCGTGAAAAAAATAGGACCTGTCCTATTTTTTTCACGGACAACGGTTCGCGGACCCATTCAAGTCAATGGGTCCGTGAAAAAACACGGAGGCACACAAGATTGTCATCCGCGTCCGCACGTCCGTTTTTTTCCTATCATTTGCATGGCAAACTTGACTTAGATTTTTTTTTACTTTCCTTCATGTTTGGAGATCCTCCAAAAATAAAGGAAGACACACGGAAACAAAAACGGACACGGATCATGGAACAACGGAACCCCTTTTTGCGGACCACAAAAAAATACTGTCGTGTGCATGAGGCCTAACTAAGAGCACTGCCCCACAGAAGATTGCAGACACATTCCAGACATACCTGTGTGCACTTTGTGCCTTTATTCCATGTCCAGGAAAAGCACTTTAAGGCTACATGCACACGACCGTTCCGTTTTTTGCGGTCCGCAAATCGCGGATCGGCAAAACACAGATGGCGTCCGTGCGCGTTCCGCAAATTGCAAAATGGTACGGACAACCTTTAATATAACTGCCTATTCTTGTCCGCAAAGCACGGAGTGCTGTCCGCATCTTTTGCGGCCCCATTGAAGTGAATGGGTCCGCATCTGAGCTGCCAAAACGGCGGCTTGGATGCGGACCAAAACAACGGCCGTGTGCATGAGGCCTTATTCTGCTGGAAAACAGCTCCCGAGTGCCCATTGAAAGTAAAAGCAGCTTTCACTCCTGACTCGATTTCTAACGGCTATATCTTCTGATATAGTGGATATAATGCTGTGATTCTGGTATCGTTTGAATGGTTGGAATGCCAGCTTTCAAACTAGCTGCTACCAATCCCAAGATATGAGCAGCGGAAGCAGCCCTCCAGTCTTCAGTCTGGTTTGCTTTGGGCACTTGCAGCAGCAGAGCTGGGCACTCGGGAGCAGAATAAAAGTGCTTCTCCTGGACATGGCATACATAGCACCCACACTGAAAAGGAGCAAAAAAGGTTCAAATGAAGGGCATAATTGGTTGACAATGGGTGGTTTCCATAGATGTGGGCGGTGTGGGAACTGCAAGATGACGAACTTTGCAAGGAAAACCACAAGTGTCACCTCGACTCAAAACTCTTTCAGGTTCGACATTAAAGAATGTGTGACCTGTGATTCGACTGATGTTATTTATCTTCTGCAATGTAGTTGTCAGAAACAATATATAGGAAGGACTAAGAGGCAGAACATCTGGCAAATATTAAAAAGGGCTATTTGCTACACTCCCTCTCAAAACATTTCAAAGATGTCCATAATTGTGACCCCTCGTCCCTGTCATTTACTGCATTAGAACGAGTAAGAAAACCATGGAGAGGTGGCAATCATGTGGCCGCCATGTCCAGACAGGAATCCCGCCGTATTTTCGAGTTTGAATCCCTTATTCCCAGGGGCCTGAATGCAGAATGGGAACTTTTTGGATTCCTCTGAGGGTCGGGAGGTGAGCTGGGTGGTGATGTAGATTCAGAGTTTGGCTGTTTCCCCAGCACTCTGTTCCTGCCTCCCTGCCCAGCTCCCCTCCCTCATCTACACATAAATAGATATCTCCATCTTCTGTTTGAAACGGACATTATGCCTCTTTGAAGGGATTTTCTTCAGGTCTCTATTTGAGGAAATTTATGGTTCAATGCTTCATATATTTTATAGAAGGTGATTTTATAGTATTTGAGGAAATTTATGATTTAATGTTTCATATACCTTATAGAAGGTGGATTTTACAACAATTTAGTTTTTTTTATAAAAAAACGCATCAGAAACGCATTGAAGACGCATATGCGTTTTCCGTGCGTTTTACTTGAAAATGGTATGATAATGTCACTGGAAGTGTCATTTTGATATATTTTTGATTTTATCAGAATTGGATATGTTATGCAATTATGTAAAGCTGTTAGGTTTGAGGGATTATCCCATATACATCTTGTTGTCTGTCATTTGACACATGACTGGATATTGCAGATGCCAAATATAGAAAATCTGTGGGATTATACCACTCTGTCAGTTGTTATCCCTATACAGATACTATTATGTCCATATATTTTTTATTTTTACGTTTATATTATTAACAATATGAGTGTTGCAGGACTTGATATGGAACACAACTAGGTTCCGATACCGTGTTTTCCGGATGTTTCAATTAAAGCAGGTCCACCTGAGTTGGCCTTCTGGGAGGATACAAAAAGTCGCTCAGAGCTCACTGTCTCCACCACTGAGGAAGGGGTGTATACCCCGAAACGCGTTTGGGCAAGTCGAGACAGTGAGCCTTTTTTCCCCCAAGTACTGCGAGTGACCGTTGAGTGATTGCTTCGGTCGGGATCATCTGCATAGCCAGTCCGGTACAGAGGTGGTGAGCGCCATAGGAATACGCTACTACAACTCAAGCTGGTGAGTCACGCGAGACGTCACGTCAGACTCTACATCACGTGGGACGCTGCGTTAGCTACATTCGGCCGCTACCTCGAGTCTCCATGTGAGCGGAGTGGATACAGAGGGTAAGAGATCTCGACTGCTACTGTGTTATTATACCAGAAGAACATCTCTGCTCAGGACTTGACAAAAGTATCGCTTGATTTTGGTTGTTGCAAATTGGACAGTGTTGAGATCCTGCACCTCCTTGTGATACATTTGAAGGATACATCCTGGGAACGGCAATCAGCCTCTATCACCTGTTGTGACTGACTATTAGATGGTTAGTGTCTCATGGACTCTTGAAATAGTACGATTTATTCAGGATCCTGCCTTCATTGTGATAATATTTTTTATTATATTTTTTATTATATTTTATTGTTTGGTTTTATGTATGATGATCTGATGCGACATTAAATTTGTACTGCCAACTATTGTCTCCTGTTCCCTTATACGGAGTGCCCCTCATTTTCTTATTATACAATTTTTACCTTCCGTGCGGTCTGGGTGGACCGAGAGGTGAGCACCCTGTCCATTCAGTACATAGGGTGAGCCGCTGATCTATACATTTTTGCCATACAGACACATAGTGCACACAGGAATGCTTGGGATGTGTCTGCGATCCTCTATGGGGCAGTGGTCTTAGTTATATTGGTGAAAAACAGGTGGCAGACTCCCTTCGTGTTTCTTAGCAGCTGACTGCTGTTATATAACACTCATCATATTGTATATTGTTTATGTATTGTTTCAGCAACGTTCCGAGCCATTATTAATGTGACAGTATTTATCTTGAGAACAGGTTACATTAAAGGTGTCCTTAGGTTATAAATGTGTCCTATTGTTGACCATACATGAGAGGACAAGTGTGCTATAACGATCAGCAGTTGATATTGTTGCTATCTGGTTGCTAATTTACCACAACCCTGTTTTTGACTTTATGAACCCGACGGTGGGAAGCGCGTCGGGGTGATGTAGGGTGTAATAGGGAGCATCAGGGGTAGGTTCCAGTACAGGGGACATCCACCATCAGGGTGTTCCCCTGTGTTTTGGGGTAGTCAGGGTTTATTAGGGCAAGATCTGCCCTGTTTACCCCTCCACTTCTGATACACCTAAACTAATTGGTCACTTAGAGGTGCTGGAGTCAGGTTTTCTGGGGAAAAAAAATTCTGATAATAGGATATTAAATCTAATAGAACACGTATGGGGGGAAATTAAGAAGATATTGGAGATTAAAGGGTTTTTGAAATACACACCGATATGGAAAAATCTTTATTTAAAAGAATTAGAAACAATAAGGGACTATATAGATTGGGGAAAAAAAGGAATGATATATTTAGATCAGATCTTTGAGGAAGATAAGCTGAAGGACTTTAATACAATGGTGTTGGAATTCGGGATCCCCCATACTGATACCTATAAATATTTTCAACTCAGGAATGCACTGCGGATAGTGGTACAGGAGGATAGGTATAGGAGGGAAAAATCGGATAGGTTGGATAAGTTTACTACACTAGGGGAAGGAGGTGGAACAACCGCAAGGAGATATAGGCTTCTGATGGAAGGTAAGAAAAAAACGATTACAATGCTTGCTGTAGGAAAATGGGAGAAGGATCTAGATTCCTTCACAGAAGAAAATTGAAGAGATGCTCTTAAAAATTATGCGACAATCTCGGATAGGGGCTCACATAAAATCTCACAATTCTTTATAGTGCACAGACTACACCGATCTCCATGGATGTTGAAAAGAATGGGAGTGAAAGCAACAGATAAGTGCCCCAAATGCAGGGAGGAGAGAGCTGATTTAATACATTGCTTTTGGAGATGTCCCAAGCTCCATAGATATTGGACAGAAATAATTGAAACCGTTTTTTTGCTTTTGAAGGTTCGGTTGCCCAGGGATCCAATAATTTGTATTCTAGGGGCAACTGAACATTTGAAGCTAAATAAAAAAACACGACTGGTTCTGAATAAAGTACTATTTCAGGCCAGATTACTTATACTCAGGAAATGGATAAAAGTAGACTTACCGACGGTGGGACAGTGGAGAAAAATGATAATTTAATTAAAGAAGAACGAGTGATGAAGAGTCACAAAAAAAGGTCATTAAATCTCGACCCGGTATGGAAAAATTGGCTACTCTAGTGTTGTTTTTTTTTTTTTTTTCTTTCCTCGCGTCCCCATGTGGGGGGAGGAGGGAGGGTAAGGGAAGGAAAAAATGATGAAAAAGAATTGTAACTATTATGTCTAGTGTTAGAGTAATGTGTTTTTTCCATTTTTATGGATCTATTTTGTATGTGAAATTCAAATAAAAAATAAAAAAAAAAACAAAAAAAAAAAAAACTAATTGGTCCGTTATTTGATGTGTGGCTATGATATCTGATATATTTTTGGTTCTTCTTGTACTCTCCATATTTATGGATACTTTAAATGGTATGATATATTAAAGGTCATGTTTTAGAGTTTCATGCCTTCTGGGTTTAGGTTTTCTGTAATTAACCTGTTTGCTACCAGTGCCATATATGTATGGCGCTGGAGCATTGGGCAAACATGGCGCCCGTTTGCGCATGCAGTAAGCATCATGGCCAGCAGGTCTCCGCTGTTTTAAAAAGAAGAGACCTGTGGCTAATGACCTGGATCGGCAATAATGCCGATCGTGATCATTAAAGCTGTGATCAAGTGAGAAAAATGGAGAAAAACAATGCGGTTTTTGTCCGGCCAGCTCTCAGCATGTTTGTCGTGCTACGGCTGCATCTCCGACCTGTCCCCATTACAGTGAATAAGGGGCCGGAGCCGACTTCCGGTTAGTACGGATCCAGCAGGCTGTTCCCCTGCCGGAACAACCTACCAGACAATCCTAATGTTAATGTGAAAGAAGCCTTATATGGGGGTTTTTTTGTGCTGTTTTCATGCAGATTTTCTGCATTGTGTGCAGTTACCCTAAGGTCAGACACACACAAGCGAGTTGAATGTGAAAAACTCTCAGCATGTATCAGTGTGATGTCCTGTTCTGACCTCCGCTCCTCTGACATGATCACAAAGAATTAGGGCTCATGCACACGACAAATATGGATACCAGCCATGTGTGGTCCGCATTTTCCGGAATGGAACGTCCTGACTTGTATAGAACTGTCTTATCCTTGCCCGTAATACGGACGAGAAAAGGACACAGACACACAGACTGGACCTCACACAGACACACACTGCGGCCGCATCGCCCGCCCGTCCCCATTATAGTTAATGGGGCCGTAGTGAACTTCCGGAGGCACACATGGGCTAGCGTTAGTATGGATCTAGCAGGCTGTTGCTCAGCGCAAGTTTGAAAGTAGCCTAAGCTATAATGGTAGGTATATACTGACTTTATACTGTTAGTATACATAATGCTGTCAGTGTAATTCAGTAGATTTCAGGCCTATTATGCCTCTTTCACACGGGTGTTGCGGGAAAAGGTGCGGGTGCGTTGCGGGAACATGTGCGATTTTTCCGCGCGAGTGCAAAACATTGTAATGCGTTTTGCACGCGCGTGAGAAAAATCGGCATGTTTGGTACCCAAACCTGAACTTCTTCACAGAAGTTCGGGCTTGGGATCGGTGTTCTGTAGATTGTATTATTTTCCCTTATAACATGGTTATAAGGGAAAATAATAGGATTCTGAATACAGAATGCATAGTACAATGCATAGGGGTTAAAAATATATATATATTTTTTTTTAACAAACCTTAATCCACTTGATCACGCAGCCTTGCTTCTCTTCTGTGCTGTGTACAGGAAAAGGACCTGTGGTGATGTCACTCCGGTCATCACATGGTCCATCACATGATCCATCACTATGGTAAAAGGGTCATGTGATGGACCATGTGATGACCGGAGTGACATCACCACAGGTCCTTTTCCTGTACACAGCACAGAAGAGATGCCGGCTGCGCGAGCAAGTGGATTAAGGTGAGTTAACCCCTCCAGCGCTATTGTACTATGCATTCTGTATTCAGAATGCTATTATTTTCCCTTATAACCATGTTATAAGGGAAAATAATAAAGATCGGGTCCCCATCCCGATCGTCTCCTAGCAACCGTGCGTGAAAATCGCACCGCATCCGCACTTGCTTGCGATTTTCACGCAGCCCCATTCACTTCTATGGGGCCTGCGTTGCGTGAAAAACGCACAAAATAGAGCTTGCTGCAGCTTATAAATCAGTATAATGCTGTGCAATCCTGTCAGAGGAGGGAGGTCAGGACGGGACATCACACTGACACATGCTGTGAGTTCCTCGCATTCAACTCGCTTCTGTTTGTCTGATTCATGTAGTCCCCCAGGACCCCCTTGCTCCGAGGAGGCAGATGCAGTTGAATATAATGGTGAAGCACGGAGCCATCAGCTCCCTGTTCTACCATTTACCATACAACCAATGTCTTAGCGCAGACAGGAGTGATGCAGTTATATCATGGTGCCTGCTCTGCTTAACAACTAGACAGACAGGAGCAAAATGTATTTGGAGGTTAGGTGCAATGATATCACTTTGTTGCACCAGCCTGCTCCAAACCACTAGCCCAGGATGAATGGTGGAGCAGGGAGCTGCTCCATCATTGTATTCAATGGGGCACATTTACTAAGACAGGCTTTTTCTGCGGTCTTAGTTTTGCCCTAAGATTCCTCTAATTTATGATAAGGTGTGCGCCTCGCCATAAATTAGGCGCATCTGAGGCAGTATTTGTGCCTGGTGAAAAAACTAAGTCAGCCCCTGGCTTGTGTAGTTTTTTGCCAACATTTATGCCTGTTTCCAGATGTAAATGTCAGGCAACTTTCACACTTGCATTGTTGTTTTCCGGTATTAAGTTCCGGCAGGGGATCTCAATACCGGAAAAAAAACTTTTTAGTTTAGTCTTCATGCATTCTGAATGGAAAGAGATTATCCGTTCAGGATGCATCAGAATGTCTTCCGTGCCAGCAGCATTCCGTTTTGTGACTGGTTGTAAAAACGGGGGAAAAAAACCAGACACTGAAAACAATGTAAGTCAATTGTGACGGATCCGTTTTTTTAGGAGCTGAAATAACGAATCCGTCACCCATTGACTTTCAACCTATTTAGTGATGGATCCGTTTTGATTTCACACAACAACATCCTATTGGAACGGATGCATCCTGGTGTACAAAATCTAAACGGATCTGTTTAATTCTGGTATTGAGATCCACTGCTGGATCTCAATACCGGAATTATCCACACGTGTGAAAGTAGCCTTTGCCGAGACTGCAACTAAATATTTTATACGGCCCGTTTAAAAGGAGACATGCGACTATTTTTCCAACTGAAGTCCCTTAATAAATGACCCCCAATGTCATGGGAACATAGGCTGGGTGAGTATTTACTAGGGCAGGGATCAGCAACCTTCGGCACTCCAGCTGTTGCAAAACTACAATTCCCAGCATGCTCCATTCATTTCTGTGCGAGTTCTTAGAAGAGCAGAGCAAGTATGCATGCTGGGAGTTGTAGTTTCACAACAGCTGGAGTGCCGGAGGTTGCCTACCCCTGTACTAGGGGCACATAATGGGGTCAGTATACTGCATGTGGGAGCACTTAAAAGGGTTGTCCAGGTTCAGGACTGAACGCGGGTATAAGCTCCCCTTCACTCCTTTACCACTTACGAGTGGAGCATTTCCTTGCTCCGATGCTCCCCTTGCCCTGCGTGATGCAAGGGGAGCAAGGAAATGCTCTGATGCTCCACATAGTAAAGAAGTGAAGGGGAGCTTATATCCTACAATCCATACTTTGCGGGGGCGCATAAGGAGGCATTAGACTGTGGGAGGGGGGGGGGGGCACACTAAGGCGGCATTATCCTGTGTGGGGGGCACACTAAGGCGGCATTATCCTGTGTGGGGGGCACACTAAGGCGGCATTATCCTGTGTGGGGGGCACACTAAGGCGGCATTATCCTGTGTGGGGGGCACACTAAGGGGGCATTATCCTGTGTGGGGGGCACACTAAGGGGGCATTATGCTGTGTTGAAGAAAAACTCAAAGTATGAAGACCCTCAGAGGTAAACCTGCACCCCCTTTTTTTCCCCCATGTAAACTTGGCCAGTATTTTTTGCTGGGAAAGATGCACCCCTTCTTAGAGACTGACACCCCAACAGCATCAGACAAACCCAGACTCAGAGTGGAGAAGATCCTGGGATGTGGGAGATGGAGGACACTGAGCCACTGTCATGCAAACATTCTGCTCCTCCGTTGAGCTTGATGATGGTGCCATATACCCGGATTCCAAGTAGCTACAACCCCACAATTGCTGGTGGAGCCACCTCTGAGGCCTATCGATCAGGGGTTGGTAGGACCTCAGAGGTGGCTCTATTGATCACGGGTTGGTAGGACCTCAGAGGTGGCTCTATCGATCAGGGGTTGGTAGGACCTCAGAGGTGGCTCTATCGATCACGGGTCACATTTTACACATTTTTATTTTGGGAAAACCCTCACATCGATAACCCACAATATCACACCCAGTGATCCACCTCAGTCTAAAAGGGCCATGGTCTGTTGGATAATACATATCCACACTGTCAGATATTGACTGACACTACCTCATCTCTACTGCATCAAAAACCTGGACATATAACTATATCCTTAGGGATACAGCACGAAATTAAAACCTTCCTGCAGCCCTGATTGTATAATTACAGGGAATGAGACTCTCCAGTAATAACATGGTGTGTGGAGGATTTGCTATGTAAGCAATTGCCCAGCGTAACAAGGCCAGTAAGGCGCGACTGCATCCGCCAATCACTTGCGGTCCTCAGGCCCCTCCCCGTCGTATTCTTCCTCTAGGCAGCGCCAACCAATCGAGGCGCTGAACGCCAATCACGTGACTCTACTACGTGACCTTCTTCCATTCGACTCCCCGAACATCCGGGCACTGGAGCCTCGTTTTGCCGTGGTGACGTCATACCTATTTAAAGCGCTCACGCTCTTTTGTCCGCGCTCATTTGGTTTGCGGAGCGGCGTGAGGGAGACTATCTCGTTGGTAAGTGGCCGGCTGCGGCCTAGTGTAGCGCTGTTGGTTTTGTTTTTTTATGGGTATGCACGGAGCGTGTCTGCAGGTCTCGAGTCGGGGGAGGTGGTGGCGGCGGCAGCAGCAGCAGCCCTCGCCGGGGCAGGAGTGCGGACGTGAGCTTGCGAGCCGCCATTTTGTGAGGAAGCGTGGTGACCATTTTAGACGCCCCGCTTCGTCCTGTGAGCCCCGGGGTATCGCTAATTAGAGCGTTAGTGAGGATTTGTATTGGCCCTTGTCTCCTCTGCTGCAGGTATGCGGGGTCTTGGTTGTGGCGGCGGTGCTGACTCGTGGCGGCCATCTTTGCTCCGGCGCCATTTTCTTGTGGTGACTACGCTCCGCCTTTGGGCCTGTTCCCGCCGCCCGGGCAGCAGTAGCCGCTCTGAGTAGTGTTGCCTTGAGCTCGGCGCCGCCATTTTGCAGCTGGGTGTAGACCTATTAGACGGGAGGCTGCTATGTCCGTGGCTCCCAATGTCTAGGCTGGGGCCACATGCGTCCCTTGATGCCGTTCAGTGCGGCCCCCCAGCCATCTTGTAACAGACATCTGTCTTGTGGCTGCTCACATGTATTTCTCCCATTAGATGGGAGTCCTAGAAGTGTAACTAGACATTACTGGTATATAATGTGTTCAATATTTAAGTTAATACGCCTTTTTTAAAAAAAAATTGAATTTCGGCCCTCGTCATTGGTTTAGTCTAGCAATGTGGCCCCCAACCAGGAAATGTTGTGCACCCCCTGATGTATAGTAAATCGAGTCATGTGTCCTACCCTTAGTGTTAACCCCAACCTTTCACGTACACATGGTGAGCATGTGCCCCATAGTCACTGCACCATTTTAGGCAATGGTGTGTCCTGTGTGGTAGTAACATTCTGCCTCCTCCATAAGTCCCTGGGCAAATATGGCAGCTGCTTATCTCTGCCCTGTGGAAAGAACACGTGGGGTTTTCTTTTCTGCCATACATTTTTGGTGCTTTTGTTTTTATTGGCTTGGGGAGAGTAATCAGTGCCTTTTGGACCCCCTGGTAGTATAAGTTACATCTATGGATGGTGGTCTGCACGGTCAAGCTGATGTGCTTATTTGTAGGGCACCCCTTAAAGGGGTTGTGCACTTTTGGGTCAGACCCCCGGGCATTGCTTGCTACGGTAGAACTGTCCTGGTTTCTTGGGTCTGCAGCACTATGGTCTCGCATGTGACGGGGTCCTGTTTCTCAGTCCAGAGCAGGCACATTAGGGTGTTTCATTTTGTAATGAGTCTGTGATGTAAAAGATATACATGTCAAATTTCAAGAAGACTGGGTAATATTTAGAGGTTGCACGCTTTGATCAGGTTTGTGGAAGTAGGAAAAAAGATTTTTCAATGTTAATTACTTTTATTGGGAAAACTATAAATCACAAAATATTACAATATTAATAGGTAGTATGATAGGCAAACGTGTTATATTCAACTTTGAACAATGCAATTCCTTCTATTAGCATGGTGACAACTTTTCTTTGATGCAGTACTACTACCCTCAACAAGAATAGTTTTTGTTCCCTGACCGATTCGTTTGGTTCCTCTTTCTGTGGTATCACTGACCACCGGCGTTCACGTGGCTTCTTGGAGAATCACTGCGGTATTGTCACATCCCAAACTCAAAGAACATCTTTGTTTTATTAGGAACGAAATGGCTCAGGTCTTTTTCCTTCAAAAACCTAGGTTTTTACCCTCTAATCATTTAATTTCCTCTTTCTTTGTAGGTTTGGTTTCTAAATCTTTACTGTAAGAAAGTGAGACTAGCACATAGCTCATATATCTATCACACTAGCTAATACATGTACCTAGTCACAGGTGTCTATCCATCAAGCAAACATGGTTGATATAACAAAAATGGCTGCACAACTTTACACATTCAAACAATGGAGCTGATAAATGGGGATAATTCTACATTAAAGTGGTATTATACCTACTATAAATGGAAAAATGAAAGCTCTTGGCGCACATTTTGATGCCTGGTAGATGGGCCTGACAAGTTTGATCAAAATATGCACTAAGAGCTTTCATTTTTCCATTTATAGTAGGTATAATACCACTTTAGTTTTGAATTAAAAAGTTGTGCAGGCATTTTTTTTATCAAACATGTTTCTAAATTTTTAGTCATATTTTCCTTAACAGCCTGAGTAATACGTTAGTCCAAAAAAGCCAATGCTACGCTTGTTTGGCAGGGTCTCTTAGCAACTGTGAGAGCCCTTTTTTGAGGTCTGCATCTGGGTAAGTGCTCAGAAGCTGTAGCATATCCAAATCATTCTTTGGAGGCCAGACTCACAATTGCCTTGTGCAAAAAATGAACATGAGGCTGTCAAAATGCGCGACCCGTTTCATTCCTTTCTATTCTCATTGAGGAATATTTATTTAACTGCTTAGTGAAGGACAATTTTATGTGCATATATTGCCTTTGCCGTCCACCTTGCTTGATGCAGAGCCCCTGGGAAAAACTGAAGTTGTTTCTAGACCAACCTAGGTACAGGAGCGAGAGTAGTAATACGTGATCAATGTGTGCAACCCCTAAATATTATCCAATCTTGAAATTTGGCATATCTTTTGCATCACTGAGACTTGGGGCATAAGCAAAGTCATATGAAAATCACATTGGAAAAATGAAACTCCCTAAGGCACATACACTGACACTTGATTGTCTATGGGACTGCTGGGCACTTCACTGTCTTACAGTCCCCTAGAGAATGGAGCAGCGGGGCACATGTTTGATCTGCTTCATTAGGAGGAGCAGGTTGGGGCCTCTAGGTCTGATTGCGGCAGTTGTCGTCCATCTTGTGGCAAGGGGGGAGGGGGAATAAAATGTGCACAACCTAGTCTAACATATAGGACTTAACATTCAAACATTGAACTAATGTATGTAAAAGGTTTAAAGGGATTATATGAGAATTGATACTGATGACCTATCATGATGGTTCCTCAATTTCCCATCGGCTGGTGTCTGAGTCCTGACACCCCCACCTTGTGCTGAGACCTCCAGGTGCAGGTTGGCTGTTATAGGGAGGTCACGGTGGTGCTCAGGGTCAATTTCCTGCTGCATAAAACAGTGTCTGATAACTGCCCCTGCGGGCGCTGTGCCGTCACTGGCATCGGCCTCCTGCATTACTTACTAGCGCATGGAGGGCTGGACGCGGCTGCAAGTGCAGTTTTTTACATTAAACTTTTTACATACTTTTATAAACAAGCTGCATGTTTAATGGAGGCTCTACAACCCGTGGACACATTTCTAACATAAACTGCCATGCACATTGGATAACCCCTTTTAAGGATTTTCATCTCTCCTCTGGAACCCTTCTGTGTGCAGAACAGGTGACCCCCCCCCCCCCCCCCCCCCCCGTTATGGGAACAGCTGGGCATGTGCTTACTCAGCTGTCTCCTATACAATGATTGAGCGGTGTCCATGTGTGGATCCAGCATATGGGCCGCAAAATTCCTTAATTTGCAATTCCACTTTAGTTTTTCCAGCTTCAACCTCCATTTTGGCTAGGGCCAGTGGTGTACATAAGTTGTAGGTGCTCATTTGCTCCCCCACGTTTACATTAGTGACCTCCCCTAAGTGGCACAATACTACTGAGAAATGCAGAATTGCACATGACCCCATGTGAAGAGGTTTACATTCCCAGGACTAGACACTCAAGAAAATGGTAAATCTTGGTATAGGATTGATCTGGGTTCAAAAGTATTGATTGGGTATTGAAAGTTCCATACCCGGTGTATCTCCAAGTGTGATGACATCTATTTATCATGTTTTATGGAAATCGGTTAAGCTTATGGTCTTGTATCATATTTTAGATTGGAAAATGTTTGAGGCGGATCGCCCCGGTAAACTCTTCATCGGTGGTTTGAACACCGAGACCACAGAGAAGGCATTGGAAACCATATTTGGGAAATATGGGCGCATTGTTGAAGGTAAGTGCTGGTCTCAAGAGCCACATCCAAGAAAATGAGAAAGCTGTGATGAATTTTTGGCATTGATCAAAGTATTGAGCTGATAAAGCCTCTTGTCCTCTAAGAAGTTCTGAGCGTCTCTGTATCTAAGATGTATAAATGATTTTGTTTTTTTTTTGAAAACCATACTAAATGGAGCTTTCTCTGCCAGTTCTTCTGATGAAAGATCGTGAAACAAACAAGTCCAGAGGTTTTGCCTTTGTCACATTTGAGAGCCCTGCAGATGCCAAGGATGCAGCAAGGGAATTGAACGGAAAGGTATGATGACTATTAGTACTGAAAACCCAATAATCTGGCACACTGTATTCTCCACTATCCTGTGGCTAGAGGGTAATGTACCTGCAGTCTGACAATGACAACACTGACTGGATAGACTGTGCAGGGACGCCCAACTGGTTAAAACCCCTCTATACCTTTCATAACTTCTAGTAGAAATGATAAAGGAACGGCACAACATAGAGCTATAAGAATAGATGCTCCAGAATTGTTACACATGGATCTATTAAAACAGGTGTCAGAATCTGCACAAGCCAATGCAATGGGCTGATTGGTGGGCTAACCTTGGATCAAGCTTCCAAATTGTTAAATTAGAAATGACGACAGATCTGTTCATACTAATCATCTTGTACCCTCAACAAAAGTTCTCTGTTCCTGAAAGCTTCCCCTGCCAGTTGACTGACAGGCCTGGGTGTCTCGCTTGACTGAAGCCTTCTACCTGTGCTCTACATGTTGCTGTATGAATCTGTTTAACCTAACAGACTACTGGATAAATTCCTTCTGTGTGCCTGATATGGAGGGGTTATCTCTAGAGGTGATCCTTTAGTCCGCTGTAATCAGCTGATCGGTGTTGGTTCTGATCCCAGCACCCCTAGCTAGCAGATGATTTTACCTGAGGCAGCCTGTCAGATGAAGATATCCATGACCTGCTGACACACCCTTTAAGTAAGGCTTCGTTCACACCAGCGTTCAGCCTTTCCGTTCTCCTGCTCCGTTATAGGAGAACGGAAAGGCTGAACGCTGGTGTGAACAAAGCCTTATGTGGTCTTTACGCTCTATGCAATGACCCTTTTTCTTGTATTGTTCCAACCCCCCCTTAAAGGAGTTGATATGCGGCATTTAAAAATGAATGCCTTCCCTCTGTTCAGCACTGGTCTGCTGGCTGACTGGGACCTGAAGAATTGCTGTTGCTTAGACTTCTCTAAGCCATAGAAGCAACACATGCTAGTTGAAAAAAAACGACACTGGCAAATGCAAGTGTCTGCAATTCATATTTCCCAAATTTTCAGCTGGCACCTAGAGTTGGTGTTAATGTAGATGCACCACGACCTCAAATGTCCTTAGTGTGGTTTATTGTCTTGCGGTTTGTTCGGTACTTGGAAGTGAAAGTCAGCATTTGCACCAATTTCTAATTTTCAGGCTTTGGATGGAAAGCCAATCAAAGTTGAACAAGCCATTAAGCCTTCTTTTGGAGCAGACAGTAGGAGAGGACCACCTCCACCTAAACGAGGACCACCCAGAGGTCTTAGAGGATCAAGAGGAGGTAAAACTAACAATACACTAAAGGACCTGTCGCCTCAATGCAGTGCAATCTGAAAGCAGCATGTTACAGAGCAGAAGCTCAGCGGATTGTAGTTTTGTGGGAAAAGATTCAGTAAGACTTGTCACTTAATTTAAACCTTTCTATGCTCGCAGCAGCTCTTGATTACAGCTGTCAGTGACAAGACAATTTAGACTAGCACATCCCAAAGTGATAGGTGCTAGTCAAAATTTTCTGTATAGTATGTTTGGAGGGTAGCACCCTCCTCTAGATTGAGCACATACTACCAATCTGCAGAAGCCACATTGATGCCAGTAGATGGACGTGTCAAAAATGTGCACAAAGAGCTTCCATTTTTCATGTATAGTACCACTTTAGTCCAGAATAATCCCAAATCCCTAGTTCTATTGTCTGCATGTGTAATGGTGTGCTGCAATGTGTATACTGAGCTAAAAAAACAATGCATTAAATCACTGATAATGCTTCCCCCTTGTACAACTGAGGTTATAAACAGCATTCCACACTTGTATATTTCATCCTAATTCTGTTGACTGCATTAGTAATATGCAATACCGGACACAAAGTGGCTACATTATGTAGTGCTCTAATCCTAGACATTGCTACAAGAACTTCTGAGTGAAGCATTGGCCTGAGCTACCTGACCTGTTCATGTTAAATGGGTTGTTCAGCCTTGGAAATAACCCCTTGGATCATAGCCTCTGCCCTTTAAAGGGGTGTTCTTTGATCTTTTTACTAATAGGTGGGGGTCTGACAAAGTACCCCTGCCAGTCCTCTTTTTGAAAAGGCAGTGGTGGTCGCAGTAGCGCTGCAGCCTTTCTGCTTATTCCCTGGCCAAGTGGTATCACATGGCCTAGGAGTAGCTTGGCCCCATTTGAGTGAAAGAGGCTGAGCTGCAATAGTAAGCAGTCGCTATACAATGTACGGTGCTGTGCTTGGTGAGTTGAGGGCAGCGGTGCTCACAGGAACACTGCTGTCGCCTTAAAACAGCTGACTGGTGGGGATCCCAGGTGTTGGACCCCCCCCCCCACTGATCAGATACTAAGGATCTATCCTGGATAGATAATCTGTATACAAAATCCCAGGAAACCAATTGAGAGAAACCCATAATTCCACTAAGGTTTTGGGGGTTTTGACATCATGGTCTTTACTGTGCAGAAAACCCTTTTAACAAACTACCACTTGCTTACCAGCAGTCCTGCTGCTCCATACTTGGCCACTTCTGGTCCCTGTAGGATCAGGAAGCGGCTTAGACCTATGATTGCTGCAGCCAGTCACACAAGTGGCATAGGTTAGGACCCCGGGGTTGATGACTCCAAGGCTGGAGAACGGACACCTTTTAAGCTGAGTGAGTTGTATTCTTTATGGGGCATGCTTCAAAATGGCTAGGTTGCTTGCAGAGATAATGAGAATTTCTATTTTGTGTAGGTGGTTCATCGCGGGGACAGATGTCACTAAAAAGAGGGCCACCACCCAGAAGTGGAGGTCCACCTCCAAAGAGGTCTGCACCATCTGGCCCTATTCGCAGCAGTGGCATGGGTGGAAGAGGTAATTCTATTTTTCTTTGCTCTATATTGGTATTGCATTACTATAGAGTAGGGTTGTTGCAGGTATCGAAATTTCGATACCCAATCGATACTTTTGTCCCGGTATCGATACGATACCAGGATTTCAGTTTTTTTTGATACTGGGCTGCGCTTCTGCGCAGCCTAGTATCTCTGAACATGAGCTGCTATCGGCGCGCTCATGTTCTCTCAGCAGCACAGGGAGAAGGAAGCTGTCTCCTCCCCCCCCCCCCCCCTGTGCTGCTGCAGCTGCCACCAATGAGAAGAGGGGTGGAGGAGGTGCAGGCGCACTGCGCCACCAATGATAGGACTATTCCCACACAGAGCGGCGCCCAGCGATGTCTCAGCACTCACCATTAGTCCTGGGCCCCGCTCTGTTTGCCCACAGTGCCCCATTACTGTCTCCTCTCCTGCTCCACATGCTGCTGATTACTATTGGAGCGATGGGAGGAGACATCAGCTTAACTAGTGGGTGTTTCTTCTCCCTGTGCTGCGATTGGACAGTGCTACAGCCAGGGAGAAGGAACGCCCACTAGTGAAGCTGATGTCTCCGCCCATCGCTCCGATAGTAATCAGCAGCATGTGGAGCAGGAGAGGAGACAGTAATGGGGCACTGTGGGCAAACAGAGCGGCGCCCAGGACTAATGGTGAGTGCTGAGACATCGCTGGGCGCCGCTCTGTGTAGCCTAATAGTGAGAGTCTGGAGTCCCATATAAAGTAGTCAGTCTTTAACACATACAGAATCTCATTGCAGACACCCTGCCCCTGACAGGGAGCTGCGATCAGCGGCAGTTAACCCCTCAGGTGCAGCACCTAAGGGGTAAACTGCCGCTGATCTGCCAGTACCTGCCTCCTGTATAAAGGGGTAATTATCATTGGTGGTGCAGTGTGCCCCCCCTCAACCCCCCCATCTCATTAAAATCATTGGTGGCACAGTGCGCCAGCCCCTCTCAAACCCTCCCCCCCCAGTATTAAAATTGGTGGCAGTGGCCAGAGGGGGACCTTTCCCCTCCCCCTCATTGGTGGTGCAGTGGCAGCTTCTGATCAGAGCCCCAGCTGTGTAAGCCTGGGGCTCCGACCAGTTACCATGGCAGCAAGGATGCTACAGAAGCCCTGGTTGCCATGGTAACATCCCTGATGCTGTGTGCACAGAGCAGCAGGGACAGTGTGAAGTCCTATTCACCCTGATAGAGCTCTATCAGGCTGAATAGGACAAGGGATGAAAGATCCCAGGTTCTAGCCCCTAAGGGGGGGGGGGGAAATAGTGATTAAATAAAGTGTGGAAAAAAAAAAAACCCACCAAAATATAAAGTATAAATCACCCCCTTTTCCTAATTTCACATATGTAATGTTTATTTATATATTTTATATCACCATGTCAGAAAAGTCCAAACTATTAAAATATATATATAAAAAAAAAATCTAGATGGTGAATGCCAGAACAGAAAAAAATTAAACTGCGCGATTCGCCATTTTAAAAAATGCGGAATGCACGTGGCTTTTTTGGTTAATTTTTTTTCGCGTGGTATCGAGTATCGCAGTACTTTTTCATGGTATCGAAACCGAATAAAAAATTTGGTGATGCAACAACTCTACTATACAACTTCTGAAATTTGTTAAACTATTCTAAAATGCCATATCTTTGTCATACATTATATTTCCCCTTTTAATTGCAAAATGTCCACTAAAAGTTCAGGTGTCTATAGCAGTCTGGAATCCCTGTAGGCATTCCACTGTACTGTAGACATGGAAGCCACAGTGAGTGCTGTAAGCACAGACGTATTGCTCTCGCCTGTGCCATCTTGCTAAAGCCTGGCATCACACACTTGGTGCATGGATTCTTAATCTATGGACACCTGAACTAAGAAATTTGTATTAGATTAGTTCATAAACTTTTCCAAATGGTTAGGTGCACTTTTATAGGAATGTTCACCTTTTCTTACTTTACGGAGTATTTGTTCTGTCTGCAGCTCCCCTATCACGTGAAAGGGATGGATATGGAGGACCCCCTCGCAGAGAACCTATGCCATCTCGAAGAGATGTGTACTTGTCACCAAGAGATGATGGCTATGGTGGAAAAGACAGATACGACAGGTAGTTTTTTTTCAAGTTTTTGATTACTTGTGCTGGTAATTGATTATATCTTGCATATCAGCTGATGAATCTTGCTGTTCAGTTACTCTGGCAGGGATTATGGCAGTTCCAGGGACTCAAGAGATTATGCACCACCTCCAAGAGATTATGCCTACCGGGACTATGGCCACTCAAGTTCTCGTGATGACTATGGCTCCAGAGGCTATGGGTATGTCTTTGTATGTATGAATATTCATACTTCTGTTCTCAACTGTTAGACACTGTAAAAATCATTTTTTATTTTATCTAGTGATCGTGATGGATATGGCAGCCGTGATAGAGACTATTCGGATCATCCTAGTGGTGGTTCATACAGGGACTCGTATGAGCCTTACGGTAAGGTTTTATTTTGCAAATTGCTCTGTTTTTCAGGCTACATATTTTCCCCATGCTGAAGATAAAACTAAAAACAAAGAAATACTAGTCTATTTCGGGGCAGACAAATTATACACTCCCATACATGGAATGCTAACCCCTACAGCAAGATTAAAAAAAAGTGAAGCAAATACAAATCCATGGATATCATGTGGCAGAATCTGCAATCTAAGCTGCTGCTCTGGAGATCTGTACCCAAACAAGATGATTTTAAGTGTGCCTTTACTTTATTCAACCTTGTAGGTTATAGAATTCTAATTCAATCCTGTTCAATAGAATTTTCTGAACAAGACAGTCAGTACCAAAACTACTAAAATACAAGCAAACATAAATAAGCTGCAAATTGCAATGTGATATGTAACTTATAGTATTGCCCTGTTGCCTGACCATTGACCCTGCAGGTAACTCACGTAGTGCCCCACCTGCAAGAGGGCCCCCTCCATCATATGGTGGAAGCAGTCGCTATGATGATTACAGCAGCAGCCGGGATGGATATGGAGGCAGAGACAGTTACTCAAGCAGCAGAAATGATATCTACTCAAGTGGACGTGACAGAGTTGGCAGACAGGATCGTGGCATGCCACCGTCAATTGATAGAGGCTATCCACCTCCACGTGATTCATACAGCAGCTCAAGTCGGGGTGTGCCCCGTGGTGGTGGCAGAGGCGGAAGCAGATCTGATAGAGGAGGTGGCAGAAGCAGATACTAAAGTGCAAGACCTAAAACATGGACCAAAGACACTTTCATAAACGACAGTGGCATGTGCTCTGCCTTTACCACCAGCGGACTTCTTAAAAGAGTTCGCTTTTGTTTTTAATTTATCTTTACTTTTTTTTTACCTGTAATTTTTTATTTTTCCTCCTCCCATGAATCTAGTGTTCATTTCAGAACGTTGAAATGCTTAAACTTCACATTTTGTTAACCTTTCTCTGAAATGTACAATGTGTAGTGTAAGTTGTGTATTAGTGTTGTAACCTTTTCAAAAAGTAAAGTTTCAGTGAAACGCCACTTCTCAGCCACATCTTATTTCATAATGGTTCCCCCATACGTGAGCACACACAAGTTGCAATGGAAACTACAAAATAAGAAATTATGCACCTTGTCTATATAATTGCAAATGAGTGTGCCGCTGACACAACAAACCTGAATCTCCAAAAGTATGTCAAATGGGTATATAAAGGATCTTAAAATGTAAGCACCCTAAACCCGGATAATGCATACCCAGCTTGCCAACAATTGTCAAACCAAATGGACTCCTTTCACACCCACTCCAATGAGTTTGACACATGGTTCGCAAATAGTCCATTCCAAAGAAGCTTCCAAACATATGTACTTTTACTGTTTGAATGTGTTTGCAAATCTGTAGTGTCACTTTTAAAGGATTGACTCTAAAGGCTAATGAAGAACCAAATGATGTCTCTCCTCAAAGAACATGAGCCTAAAACAAGTGAATCTTTCAAGTGTAAACCACCATATTCCCGAGAAACTGCTGAGGGTAAGCAAAGACAACAAATTATTGTTTTCAGTCTAAGTCAAACATGCGCTGCATATGTCTCATGGTTCTGAGTTCTTTACATTATGGAAAGTAAACCTGGAAAGGCACTGCTGGATAACTAAATACAAACCATATTATGCTTGGATTAAAATAACTCAGTTTGGAAATGGATCCCAACTTTTCAGTAGGTGAGGTTTCACTTAAGCTAATGATTAGAAGTGAAATGCTCTGGCTTTGACTCTAGCCCTGGAAGTTCAAACAAAAGCACACTTATAGACTTATTTGAAAAATAAAAAGTAAACCAAAAAGCAGCTTATTGCCACATGTAAATGTTTTGACACCAACTCTGACATTTCCAACTTGAATGTACTGGAGATCTACAAAAAAAACTAATCATGCAGTGCACAATGGAAACTACGTTTTTTTAAGTCATCCCAATGTTCCTTTCCAATCAAACGGCTCCTGGATGTCACTGACAGTGCCAACTGCACATTGGGATAGGTGATGGGATTAGGGGCTGTGACCTTCCTATGGATCCTTATAATTATTTTGTTGCAGGTTGAACATTCCAGAGCGTTGGGTTCTATGGACAGACCCTCTGCAACCCCAGGAAACACGAGGTATGACTTTCAGCAGAGGCTCAATCTACTAAAAAGTTTACTTGCTACTGGAGATGAACAGACATGTAGAGGTGTAACAGGGATTGTCCTGCCATTTATATTGACTACCTATCGCCAGGGTAGGTCAGTACCTGATCAAAGAGGTGATGTTCCATGTGAGCACTGCTTTCTGGTTATTGCACTTCAGTCTCCAGTAGATTGGTGGCGTAGCATAATTGCAAGTTACTCTCCATTCAGATGAACAGTGAGGACTTGTTGTAATGAAGAGGCAGTAGCGCTTTCATGGAGCGCTGCCTCTTCAAACCGCTCCTCAACCGGGGTGTGCTATGCCAGGAGTTGGTAAACTCAAGGTGGCACATGCAGGAGCAATAAGTGCGCCTACCCATTCTCAGTCTGTACTCCGCTGAGTTGTCAGCTGTGTACATAGAACTGAGATTCAAGTGCACAGGGAATTGTGTGCTTTAGGGAGGTAAAAGTATAATAAAAATACAATTATATTGGAACTTTTTTCAGGGCATTAGGGACATCCTAAAACTTTACACAAAGGTTTAGTTAATCTTTAATTCATCCTGATGCTGACCCCCTTCCAGCTGGAACAGCCGAGTATGTGCAGAATAAGAATCGGCTTAAATGTAGTTTCTAGGACTTCCTGCTCAGATTCCATTTTATTGCGGTGCCTAATAAAGCAGGCGCATAATCTTTTCAGTAGAAGTCTGTTCCATACAGTCTGTTTTCATGAAATCTGCTGTGTTGGTATATCCTATTCTGTGGCATTCCTCATTGCTTTGTGCATTAATTACCAAGGACTTTATCTGATCCAGTCCAACATAGCAAAGACCCAGAAGAGGCAGACCACACATCAAATAAAATATGAAACTTTATGCACCACAAAGTTGAATTACTGTATACAATAGACATCCTATGGAGGACAAATGTACATCCTTACATAAGTGTGAAAATTAGTCCAAAATGAGGACAAAGTGTACCCAGACACTAGAGTAAGCAAATTCACTGTAATCAGACATTGCATACAATGCAAAATATAAAGCAACTAGCTATAGCATAGTGTTTCACGTGACAGTCTACAATTATTGCAAGTGAACCAGCTTCCTCAGGGATCTCCAACTCTGATCCAGTCCAAGCACAGAGCTGTAATATGGCCATATGCAAAAGCCCCTAGATGTCCTTATTTGTCTGATCACAGGAGTTGGACACTTTATTGTGTGTGTGTGTGTATATATATATATATATATATATACATATATATATACATACATACATGCGCACATGCAATTATTAGTGACTGGTCAAATCTTTAAGACTGGTAACAAGTCCTAAATTTTAATAGCCTACTGGAAAACAATTGATGTAAAGTGGATGTGCTGTGCATCTCAAACAGCAAGGTCATAGAGATGAGCAAGTTTCATATTCTGAAATTCGTTCATGCTTCGTTTGGTTAAAGGTGAATTGTGTTATGGATTCCGTTTACCATTGACCTTAACGCAATTCTAGAACTGCATGCCTTTAGATCTGTTTTGCAGCCCATAGACTTCTATTATGACTGAATACATCTAAAGGCATTCCATCATAGAATTGCATTATGGCCCATGGTAACTGAATCCATAAGTTTGCCTTTAACCAACAAATGGTGTGAATGAATTTCATAAGTGAAAATTCACTTCTCTAGTCATGACTAAGGATTCAGTTACCTGAAACATGTAAACCCGACTTCATGCTTTTATGGATTTTGTGGACATGCATAAGTTTTGTATGTCACAGAAGTAGGGCAATTTGTAGCTTTGTCTGCAGTGTATTGGCATAGTGATGTGATTGTGGTCAGTTGGGAATAGCTGACATGTCTGTATCCTCAGTAGCAAGCCCCCACCACCGCTTCTACCTGTTCAGATGGCTACGTATTGAATATCTGGCTTAATCTTCTACAGAACCTGGAATCATTATCTGTTTTAATCCACTTGCAGATGTTCCAGAGGAAATGGCATCCTTTCAGTCTGAATGAAATCGGTTGTCGGCAAGCTTTGGCTGGATGTAGGTGTGGTGTAACAATTGTGTGGGGATACTGAGTAAGTGGTCTCCCCACTACATGTAAAGGATCTCGCTGGGGCAGCATATAGTGACAGAAATGCTGATTTCAGCGGTGTCATTTATAAGCTAAAAGTAGTTTCTGAGAACCAGCATCATTACAGCCCAGGCCTTAAAGTCAAATCTACTTTAGAAGAGTCCTAGTTATTCATGCTCTCCTCAGTTGGCAGTTCTCTCCTAGATGGGGAGAAAACTAGGTAGAAGACGGTCAGTCATCAGCAGGAATTCATGAATAACCAGGACTCTTATCAGGTGGCCTGGACTTTTTTTATTTTATTTTTTTATTTCCCCCCCCCCCCCCCCCCCCCCCAGGCCCAGTCTGCAATGATTGATGGTTCTCAGTAACCACTTTTAACTTGGAAATGACAGACCGGTGAAATCAACTCGCCTGTCTCTACTTTATTCTGCTGTTAGTAAGGGCACCATAAAGGTGGTGACAGGTTCCCTTTTAAGAATTGACTGTTTTTTTATGGCAAGTTTTATCTTGACACTAGTGTACACGAGTTCTTTTGATTCAGTATCTTTAAAAGGGTTGTCCCTTCAGCAAATGGCATTATGTAGAGGCAGTGCTCACATGGAGCAGCTCCTCTTCAAACAGCTTGTCGGCGGCCCCCAGCTGATCAGATATTGAAGACCTATCCTTAAAGAGGTTCTGCAGTTTGTTTAAACTGATCTATCCAGAGGATAGATCAGCATCTGATCGGCAGGGGTCTGACTTCTGGGACCCCCGCCGATCAGCTGCTTGAGTGGAGCTTAGCCCTGCCCAGGCAACTTGGTACTAGTTGTGACATCACTGGGCCTGTGGAAAATAGTGAAGGCCGTGGCGCCGCTGCCTTCTCAACAGCTGATCGGCAGGGATCCCGGGTGTCGGACCCCTGCCAATCAGATGCTGATCTATCCAGAGGATATTAGTTTGAACAAACTGCAGAACATCTAAGGATAGGTCATCAATATAACAGCTGAACTCCTTTTAAGGAGTGGATAATCCTGAGCTTAGTGGCACTGTAGTTTTGTTAAACACTTAGTCAGTTTTTATTGGTGGGGATCTGAGCGCTGAGACCCCCACTGATCTCTAGAATGAGTAGAAAAGTGCAGGGTTGATGCAGTCTCTCAACAGGAAAGACTAACAGAAATTCTATAGGCCTGGCATGCTGTGAGGGTAGAAGGCATGCTAAGCACACCGCCCACCCCAGCAAAGGGTCTCTGCACTATTCAGAGATGCAGCTATTATATGGACTAAGCCCTCACTATGATGAAATCTGAAACTCAGCCAATAATATATCTTGATCAAAACACACGTGCCAATCTACCTGCTCAAAGGTGGTCTGTCAGTTGGGCCCTTCACTAAAATTACCTATTCCCCACCCCCCAGTCTCAAAGCCATCAAATTAGCCCAATAATAAACACACAGCCACCTTTTTAGTATTTGCATCTAACATGTGGCCTTTTAACCCCTAGGTAACCTCTAATATACCTTTTTACAGAGGTCACTAAGGGGCAAAGGCTGGGCTTCTGCCTCTTTACAGCAGCCAGGTTTAAGCACTCCACGCACGAGCCAGGGTCCTGATCTTAGAGGACCTTTCACCTGGATATCCTTAATCTTATTACCCTAACTTTTTATAGTGCAGACCCCACTGTATTGGCACTTTATTTTTTTCTAAACCAACCCCCCCCCCCCCCCCCCCACACACGTTCGTCCATTGTGGTCCCTGTATTGTTTGGCACTTCATATGCTAATGAGGCGACTCTGTTATACTAGGCGGGAGAAGCTAACCGCACCTCAGAGAAATAGTTCACGCCTAGTATAACAGTCATCTCATTAGCATATAAAAGGCAAATCAGTGGGGGGCTGCACTATAAGGTAGGAGAACTAGATTAAGGATATCCAGGTGTATAAGCAGTACAGAGGGAGTTGGCTGCCTCTAATAAACACCCCACAAAGGAAATTGTAAGATGCAGATGTCTGCACACAGGCTGCAAGCCTAATGCTGGCACCAGGCCTGCTACCAGCATGCCCGGTCTCCGTGATGCAGCCTGCTGGTGGATGTTGGTTAAAATACATTGCACTACATCAGTGATGGGCAAACTGCAACTCTCCAGCTGTGGCAGAACTACAACTCCCAGCATGCAAAGACTGCCTACAGCAGGGCATGGTGGGAGTTGTAGTTTTGCAACAGCTGGAGAGCCGCAGTTTGCCTATCACTGCACTACATGAACAGTGAGTGCACTGTATTTTAGAAGTGCTAAAAAAGATGGCGTATTATAGTCCCCTTGTCGGATGATTGGTTCAAATATATGGAAAATTCCAATCCACTTTGTTTAAAAGTGAAAACATAAAATCTCCACCTATTTGATATCGCTGCACTACCCAATTATCATGTAACTTAACCCATAGTGAACAGTGTCTTTTGCTTACACTCCACTAAAATATAATAAAAAAAGATCAGTTATACCCCAAACTTATACCAATGAAGGATAGGTCTTATCTTTTAATGGAAAAGGTTGGGGTAAGGTGCACAATTTTTTGACCGTTTGGAAATTAAATTCTGCAGGCTAAGGCTACTTTCACACTAGCGTTCTGAACGGATCCGCTCATAATGCAGACGGAGGCTCCGTTCAGAACGGATCCGTCTGCATTATTTTAGCATAGAACAGCTAAGTGTGAAAATAGCCTGGGACGGATCCGTCCAGACTTTCAATGTAAAGTCAATGGGGGACGGATCCGCTTGAAGATTGAGCCACATTGTGGCATCTTCAAACGGATCCGTCCCCATTGACTTACATTGTAAGTCTGGACGGATCCGCACGGCCAGGCGGACACCCGAACGCTGCAAGCAGCGTTCAGCTGTCCGCGCGGAGGCGAGCGGAGCGGAGGCTGAACGCCGCCAGACTGATGCAGTCTGAGCGGATCCGCTCCATTCAGACTGCATCAGGGCTGGACGGCTGCGTTCGGGTCCGCTCGTGAGCCCCTTCAAACGGAGCTCACGAGCGGACACCCGAACGCTAGTGTGAAAGCAGCCTAAGCCAACTAATTGGTGTAAATTGAGGCAAGTGCCTACCATAGTGCATGCTGAGAAGTCTGGTGCATGGTTAAGGGTCCATTCACACGTCCGTTGTTTCTTTCCTGATCTGTTCCGTTTTTTGCTGAGCAGATCTGGACCAGATCTGTACCCATTCATTTTCAATGGGTCCTGAAAAAAATCTGACATTGTGCTGTCCGTTTTTTTTCAGGACCCATTGAAAATGAATGGGTCCAGATCTGGTCCAGATCTGTTCCGCAAAAAACGGAACAGATCAGGAAAGAAAAAACGGACGTGTGAATGGACCTTAAAACTGTTCCCTCAGTACAGCCAAGGGAACAGTTTCATTGTCGGCCTAAGTTCTGCAAGTGGAGACCAAGTATGAGTAGGGAAGAGCGAAGCGACTTCGGATGAAATATCAAGTAGATTTGCATAAAACTTAGTTTCAATACTGTATAGAGAGCGCTCCATGCAGTATTGCAATGTATTAACTCTGAGCAGAAGTTATTACTTTGCAAAGTCTCACAAGACTTTACATAATTTAATTGATTTCTACTGTAAAATAGTTTCCCAAACTCTGATTTGGTTCCAAGTAGTGCCTTGGAACCGAACCCATGTTTGGGAAATGTTTTACAGTAATCAATTAAATTATCGCTCATCCCTAGATATGAGTTTTTATTGATAAGGCAAATAGAATTTTTTTATTTTTGCTGAAGGATAACATAAAATAATATAACATGCAATTTATCAATAAACTTGTTTTCCGAACTTGGCATGTGTTTGTGTTCTTTTTTTTTTTAATTTAAAGTGAGGATATTAAAGGGGTTTTCTGAGGTTTAACTGGCTTTCTCTGGATAGGTCATCAGTAAGAGATGGTGCTGATGCTCTTAGTGCCGCTGCCTTCTCAGTTCACCAAGCACAGCACCACACACTGTATAGTGGCCGTGCTTGGCATTACAGCTCAGCCCTATTCATTTTAATGGGGTTGGACCATGTGACCAATGAACATGTCGGCCTAGGAAAAGCTGCAAGGTGTACAACAGCCCTATTGAGTGCCAGTGCCTTCTCAAACAACTGATTGGCAGAGGGTCCTAGGCTTCAGACCCCCACCCATCATACAGATGGCCTAAGTTGGATTGAAAGAAATTGGACATATAAAGGAAGGATGTCTTTCCTGGATCCACTTCTGGCTGTTGCCTAAGAAATTCTACAGGCAGATTACTGCAAACTCTATACAAAAAAAACCTGGCATTATCAATGTACATACCCTTATATAAAGGTTTCCTGCTGTAGGCTGGGTGTTTAACCCCTTCCTGACAGCACTGTAATAGTATGGCGCTGGCTGCGTCTCTAAGGATGGCGCCCTCTTAAGGCAGCTGCCTGCTTCTTTTAGCGGACACTTGCAGCTCATGTACCCAACCGTTAGTAATGCTGATCACTGACATTTAACCCCTCAGATGCCGTGGTCAATACAGAGTGCACTGAAAACCAAAAGCTTAAACTTTTGCTCCCCGTGTGGGGATCTGAGGAGCCGGAGCATGTGCAGCAGCCCCCCCTTGTCGTTATGAATGATGGGAGGCTGCTGCATAGTGTTTTCTATGGAGCCCATGGCTTTATCATTGCTCAATAGGAAAGTACTAAAATCATCATAGATTCCAATTCAAGTGCATTGGACTCTATGATAGCAATCTAACTATAATAAAGTGTTAATTCAAATCCCCCTTCCCAAAATAAAAACATAATGCACATCATGGGTGTTGTGATGTGCAAAATGCCCATAGTATAAAGTATATTCCCTATATAGCAAAATGGGGGGGGAGCATCAATTTATTTCTTATGACAACATTTAAGTGATCAAAAAGTCACACACCCTGGAATGGTATCAATGACAAGTTCAGGTTTCCCTGTTTATCAAACCTATCTTCATGTAAACTTGCCACTGGCTGGGTGAGCCAGTTTGCCTTGAAGCACCTTGCATGATATTAGATGGGTGAGCTTCTACACAATCCATTGTTACATTTGCGCCTGCAAAACCATATTGCCATCTGAATGGGGCCTAATAGAAACAAAAATGGCTGTGTCCTGTAGATGCCTATGGCTTAATTGAAACTTTTGGTTTATAAGCACTTTTATTTGGATCCTGTATAAGATTATTTGTGGTGGGTAAACCCCTATGGACACTTGAGATATGAGAGTTTAGCACTACTGCCACCAGAGGTCATAGGTTCAAACTGTCAATCGCAAACATGTTTTATTTCTTTTTCCACTCTAGATACTCTTCAAAAACATGAGTTCACAACTGTGACCTTTCCAATCTGCATTTTTTTATATTTTTTTGGGTGGAACACAGGTGGACTGCATCTGTTAGACATTAGGTATTCCTAGACCAGGGATCAGCAACCTTCAGCACTCCAGCTGCTGTGAAACTACAACTCCCAGCATGCAAACAACATTATAACCCCTTTAAAAGTGAATGGAGCATTCTGGGTATTGTAGTTTCAGAACACCTGGAGTGCTGGAGGTTGCTGATTCCTGTCCTAGACAACACCTTTAAAATTATAGAATAAAGAAAACTCCTTGCTGTCACATTTCCACGTTTGATAAATAAAGATCCCGCAGACAAATGTGGGAATGGAGTTGAGACATAGCATAACTGATGTCGAATCAAGTAATTTTTATTAAAACATTTTTCCCTTTTGTATAGATAAGCGTACATCAAATACACATTGATATAAACAAGTGAAAGCCCAACTTGGGCACAATAATACACAAAGTATAAACCCTGAAGGGTAACCCCACCCCCCCTTTAACCCACACCATACCACAATGTCAGCTCATTTTTCTCCTCCACAAATCCTGAGAAACATCTACCTCTGTTTCTACCATAACCCGTTCATCCGTACCATCCCATTATCATGTTTCACTTCATCTTATTCTAGGCATCCATCCTAATTGCAAGGATAGAAGACGTCCAGTGGGTAGTCCTGGCGTACTCAACCACGGTCCCCATATAGATTCAAACTTCTTACTCACACCTCTTTTATAGTACATCCCCCTTTCATGCCCAATTATCACATTCATACGAGCAATAAATGCCTCCTTAGTTGGTACTGCAGTGCTTATCCAGTATTTGGCTATTAACTTCCTGGCTTGATACAATGTTCTACTAATGCCTATATTGAGATCTGTTGTGAATTCGTCTTGTAACAAGCCCAATACACATATCAAAGGTTCTACTGGAAGTCTGATCCCGAACACCTGAAAAATAATATCTAACACTAGATTCCAAAAGGGACCTATGGCAGTGCACTCCCAAAACATGTGCATTATATGTGCCTCCGACACATCACATTTCGGGCAGTTAGATGTGTCACGTACCCCTATTTTATGTAGGAATTTAGGTGTTCTATAAACCCTGTGTATTAAGTATAATTGTGACAATCTGTGTCTCACACAATGATAACAAGGGGCTTTTAGACAGTATTTCGGACCACTGCGCATCATTCAGGGGGCCAACCTCTTGGGACCATTTTCCCCTAACATTCAATGGAAAGTGGTCCTGATAGAATGAGAGTAACAACTTGTAGAAGCCGGAAGCATAAATGATGTCAGCCAACCTAGTGTGAAGCAGTGCTCCCCAGATTCTACAGATAAGTGGTTGGCTCACACCTAGTGGCTTTGACGGGTGCTGCTAACTCAACTTGGGTGCCCGGCCCAAAAAATAGTGCAAATAGAAAAAAGAAGGGAGTGAGCACTCACAACACTCGGACCATAGGATATCAGGATCAATTTAATATTTATTGGGACCTGGTTGGATCCAATAATAACATTCACATTAAATTATACACTAAAAAAAATAAAAAATGATTGGTACCAATGTATAAAATATATATATAAGGGGTGAAAAACTCAATGTAAATGCCACAATCCTTTTAGACAGTTGGTATTGCAGATAAACTCATATGTGACACTTATTGAATTTGCAGAGTCCACTTCTGGTACCACAAACCAAATCAGAGTGTCCAAGAAGTGAAAAGACCACCTTTAGTACTTGTGTTACCGCAAACCACTATTCAAATCAGTGTCCAAAAGGTACCCGCAACGGGTCACTTCCAAATGGTATATGCAGATACAATGTTTGTAGCCTTAGAAGTCCCTCCGTAGTTATTTACAGCTATCAGTAGGGCCGCTCAAAGTGGTAAATTAAAGCCACTTCGTGTTCAAATCGGGAGTACAAGTTCCTACCTGGTTCCTAGTGTCAGCTCCCGCTGTCGCGTCTCAGAATCCTCCACGAGAGGCGAGCTGCGCTGCCTGCTTCGGCGTCTTGTGTCAACCGTCTCGTACTGATGTCACACTATCGCGGCACTAGGCAGGCAGGGATAATACCTTATTCGTAGCTATATGTTGAAGCGGTCCTTAGGCTGGAATTTTTTTTTTCTCCTTTCTGATTATTGTCGCATGCTCATGCAATGGAGATCTAGTAGATTAGGTGGGCGCTTTTCTTCCTAACACCAGACACGTTTCGGGGTGTCTGCACCCCTTCCTCAGTGGTTAAAGCGCCACTCATACCTCTCCACCTTTTATAGTCCATTAGGTAATCCACAAACTCCGGATCCTGGATTTGTTAGGTGTAACTCCACCATTGCGGTTTTAGTGCGGTATAGTTGCGGTTTTTCCAACTCGGTTGTGTTTTTTCTGACAATGTGACTAACACATTGCTGGATTGTGCCATATTAAATATTTAAATTGAGAACCAAATCTATTACATTAAAAATAACACTTTAATAGATAAAAATAGTATATATGTGTTAAAAATATATAAATAAACATGGATCTTTATTATACATAACATGTTAAAACATTCTCTTGTACAATATTATTTAGAGAAATTATTCATACAATTGCAACTTAAGGAGGATCGGGATTCTGCCAATGGTGATAAATAATGGCGTACAGTGGTTCTGGGTGGTGATCCCTACTCCGAGGGGGGATCCCAGTGCCAGGAAACGGCAAACTATGGGATCCTCCATCAGAGATGGGAACCCCACCCTACAGAAAACCAAAAATCTCCAGATCCAAATTGCCAGCAGGCCTGAATTTGGATCTGGAGATTTAGCCTGGAGATAATACCTTCGAATAAGGTATTATCCCTGCCTGCCTAGTCCCGCGATAGTGTGACGTCATCAGTACGAGACCGTCGACGCGAGACGCCGAAGCAGCCGGCGCAGCTCGCTTCTCGTGGAGGATTCTGAGACGCAACAGCGGGAGCTGACACTAGGAACCAGGTAGGAACTTGTACTCCCGATTTGAACACAAAGTGGCTTAAATTTACCACTTTGAGCGGCCCTACTGATAGCTGTAAATAACTACGGAGGGACTTCTAAGGCTACAAACAAATTGTGTCTGCATATACCATTTGGAAGTGACCCGCGGTGCGGGTACCTTTTGGACACTGATTTGAATAGTGGTTTGCGGTAACACAAGTACTAAAGGTGGTCTTTTCACTTCTTGGACACTCTGATTTGGTTTGTGGCACCACAAGTACCAGAAGTGGACTCTGCAAATTCAGTAAGTGTCACATATGAGTTTATCTGCAATACCAACTGTCTAAAGGATTGGCATTTACATCGAGTTTTTCACCCCTTATCAGTATATATTTTATACATTGGTACCAATCATTTTTTATTTTTTTAGTGTATAATTTTATGTGAATGTTATAAATGTATGTGAATGTTATTATTGGATCCAACCAGGTCCCAATAAATATTAAATTGATCCTGATATCCTATGGTCCGAGTGTTGTGAGTGCTCACTCCCTTCTTTTTTCTATGGAGAGTCTAACCTGTAGTTGGCGTCAAAAATCCAATCAATGCAGTGTCTCAGCAGGCCTGCTAGATTGTAAAGGCGAAGATAGGTAGCTGAAGCTTACGTAAAGCTATTCTGGGCTTCTTCCCAGCCCATAGGAAGGATCGAAATGCTGATTCCAGTTTGGCCATGTCTAAGTGTTTGAGTAAGAGAGGGATACTCTGCAAATGATACAGTATCTTTGGGATGCTAATCATTTTTAGTAGCTGGCATCTCCCCCCTCAATGACAGTGGGAAATTTTTCCATCTGTCTAGGTCTGCCATTATTGATTTAAAGAGTGGGGGATAGTTCAACAGATACAAGGATTCCGGACGCCTTCCTATGTGTATTCCCAGGTATTTTATTGAAGTATTAGCTATATGTATGGGAGTGTCTTGTGGGAGGGTTGTAGTGTCCTTGATCCGGTTATGTATGAAGAGGAGCTCAGACTTAGTAGGGTTGGCCTTGTAGCTAGAGACTTTTCCAAAATCATCCAAGAGCTGAAAGACTTGTTTCAGGTCCCTCCTGGGGTTCTCCAAAAACAATAAAAGGTCATCTGCGAAAAGGGCATGCTTTATGCTAGCATTGCCAACTTTGATACCCTCAATATCATTGTCCTGGGCTAGTTTTCAGGAACAATGGGCACCCTTGCCTCGTACCTTTGTGTAATGTGAAGGGAGGGGAAACAAAACCTGGAGTGTGGATTCTGGCTTGCGGGTCAGTATAGAGGGCTGATGGGTATCGACGAAATGGGCCAGTTATTCCCATGTTTTCCATCACCCCCATCCATCCCCAGTCCTCATTGTCAAAAGCTTTCTCAGCATCTATCGCTACAATTGCTGGGGGTGGATGTGCACCCGGATGCATTTTTATCTCGTCTAGAACCCCCAATACCATGTGAATATTAGTGACCCCTGCCCTGCCTTGGACAAAACCCACTTGGCTGGGGGAGATTAGTTTAGGTAGGATAGATGCTAACCTATCTGCCAGAATTTTAGATGCTATTTTTATGTCCACATTATTGAGCGAAATTGGGCGTTATGAGGAAGCTAAGGTGGGGTCCTTGCCTGGCTTTGGTAGGACTTTGATATGAGCAGTGTTCGTGTATATCGGAATATTCTTCCCTTGCATATAGCCAGTGAAAATGTTCGAAAGAGTGGGGGCTATGTCAGGCGCTAGTATGCGATAGAATTCTCCTGTGAACCCGTCTGGGCCTGGTGCTTTCCCCAAGGTGAGAGATTTAACCGTTCGCAAGACCTCCTCTGTAGTTATTGGAGAATTAAGCATGGACCTGTCTTACTCTGTTACTTCTGGAAGTCTGACCTCTCCTAACCACTCCCGGACTCCTCTACTCTGGCACCCAGAAGTATCATATAATTTGGTATAGAAATCTTGCAAAATCCCGTTTATCTCCTTGGGATGCGAACAGATTTTGCCCGTGTTATCTAAAAGGCTGTGGATGAGAGTCTGCCCCACAGCCAGTCTAGCCAGGAGTTTACCCGCTTTATTTCCGTACCTAAATAAATGAGCCTCCCATTTAGATTGAGTTAGCTGTTCCAATTGGAGAAGCCATGTATCATATGACTGTTTGGCTTGGTGCCATTTTTGCTGCGAGATTGAATTGGGATTCTTCTGGAAAACTGAGTACGCTGATCTCAACTCATCACTCAGTTGTGAGTTTTGTTCTAGTTATGTGCTTTTTTTCTAAACATATATGTCATGACTTTTCCTCTGATAACAGCCTTCCCTGCATCCCATAGCAATTGGGGGTCTGAGGTACCCTCATTGTCTTGCTGGTATTCCAGCCACCATCCATGGAGCATGTCACAGAAATGTTCATCCTTCACCAGGCATGCTGGGAAGCTCCACAAGAAATCTGATCCCCTCGAGATTCCATCCAGGAATAAAATCGAGATAGGGGCATGGTCCGAGATCACCATGTCCTCAATTCTTGGTTCTGTGAAACGCCCCAAGGAGTCCCTGTCTGCTAAAATATAGTCAATACGGGACCAAGATTTGTGAGCTGCAGAAAAAAAAAGTGAACTCCCTTCCCTCTGGATGAGCCAGGCGCCAGATGTCTTCAAGATTCGCATCAGCTAAAAGTCGTGCTAAGTTTGCGTCCTGCCCTCCTCTCGTATTCGATGCGGTTAAATCTCTTCTCCTATCCCACCATTCTTAACGCCACAGGATCTTTAGATAAACGTTGTCTCAAGGCATCAAAAAAAGCTGCGTCCGATTCATTTAGCCCATACACATTATAAATGCTCAGGTCCCCCTTCACTGAGGTAAGATGTAGGTGTGACACTCGCCCTTTCTCATCATGATCATGCGTTAATGCCTTATATGGCAGGCCACTTTTTAATAAGGTGAGGACACCCGCTTTTTTCCCTGTGGCCTCCGACCCAAAAACCTCCCCTCCCCACAGCTTCTTCATGCGGCTGAAATCCTGAGCTGACAGATGTGTCTCCTGTAATAATGCTATATCAACCCCTAATCCTTTAAGGTGTCTCAAGATCATCATGCGTTTACCTGGAGATCTCAACCCTTTTATGTTCCAGGATACGATTTTCAGTGCATTAGCCATTGGGAAGTAGATCTTTGTACACGTATATACCAGTGAATCTAAAGTGGACACCTCCCAAACCCCCGCCCCTCCCAAACTTGAACAAGCTGTCTAAGATGAATCCATCCAATACAGTAAAAAAATAGAACATTATCTCACATATTCTGACTCCACTTTTTTCCAGCATAGCAGTTAGTGTGAAATAAAAAAATGCTAAAACATTAACCTAGAAGCAATTATAACACATTATCAATCCAGGTTTAAGCTGATAATGAAAATGAGCAGCCCCTGCGGTAGTCGCCCATGTATCTCCGGGCTAGTGTACCCTGTGATCTATTTGTGATTCCCGCTCGCTCCCTCCCTCCTTCAATCGGGATCTATAGTATAGCGACACAATACCAGTACACATTATTCCCTGGGGAATCTTCATCAGTATACAAAGTTCCAGCCGGTACTTATATGGAATCCCGATCAAAAGTCAGGCTGAGAATGTACCTGCATATCATACATTGGATCGGTCACTTACAGGTCCCCAGTGGTTCCACACAGAAGTGAATGTCAATGGCACCCGTCGTTGGCGACTCGAGTGATTTAGAGCAAGCCAAGTGTCCGCTTGCATATTCCGGGACGTTGTGGACCATGATCACTCAAATCACAGCGGATGTTTTGCCCGCATGTTGTCAGGCTGCACGCGTTTCGAGGCGTCACCCTCTTCCTCAGTGGCATATCCGATCAAAGCCACTGAGGAAGAGGGTGACGCCTCGAAACGCGTCTGGACGGTTTGGAGAGGAATAACTACCCACCTAAACTGGTACAAAGATCATCTATGAATATTGCTCTTTATTGTAAACGGACTTGTACATTTACTTAATCGCAAGCAGGATCACTTGACCTGCCCTATCGCGAGACAACGCGAGATTTGCTGGGACAGTGACACGAAAACCAGGCAAGGTCTGATGACCTCAGAGGGAGGTCACGTGGAACGCCGAGAAACCCGAGAATACAACCAGGAGTAAAGTTAACTGACCACCGAAGTTTAGTGGATACTCCATTCGGTACGGGGCACCTGACAGAGATACAACACTACTGATCCTGTTGAAGTTGAATAATACCGTAAGAAATATACCTCGTGAAGGGTAAGGTAAGATGGTGCGCATCAGGGGGACGCCCCAGACGTAAGCCCTATATACTAATACCTAACCCTCAAGTCAATTAAAGCTTTACTGACTGGTAATATCGAAGGAATATTGATGAATACTGGAATAATTGTGGTGCAACTATAAAAAACGCTTCCTCTCAGGATCGAACACTATAGGAGGTTTTCACCAATTTTTTTTTTCTTTTTTCACGTTTCACACTTTTGATATATTGCGGACACTTCTATTTTCATGTTACACTGCAATTGGTGTGCACACTACATTGAATGAATTTGCACTGTTGTATATGATATATGAATTAGGAACACAGCATTAGCAATACACAAGGTTTATTATACTACAGGATACATGTACTGTACCGCAGGATATAACTCTCCCCAAGATTTATCCCAACCAGCAAACGTAGATGAGCAAACACAGTGTATGGTCATCATAGATCCAACATTGCATATGTTTTATTTTAATTTTAATTTTAATGCATAATCATATGTATATTATCATGTACATGATGTGATTGATTTATAGCGAATTTTAAATACATTGTATTGAGTAAACTAATTTATACAGTACACCAGGTGGCGAGTGCCTCTATCTAGAATCTATTGTTACAATGGGTCTGCAGGAACAACTGATGCAACATGGATGTCACACAGACCTCCATATTTGTTGCAAAATATGATAGGGTGTTCAGCAAACTGTATTAATGGCTGCTGCTTGTGCTATTACAGCCACCCACATTCTCACTTGCAGGTGACCACTATTTCAGTTATAGAATCCTTTTTTTTTTTTTTTTTTAGCACCAAGCAGGAACTGTATACTAAAGGATGAATAAGCCCCAAGTGACAAGACCGTTCCTGTACTGGCCGATGATGGAGGCATTAGAGTTTTCCAGGTCAACTGTGCAGGACTAGGACGGTCAGGTACCACTGAACAGCAATATTACTAATTCCCAACAGGTACAAGCGGGTGAATAGTGACTGCTTCCAGAAAAAAACAAAGGGCAGCCCTAGATAAACATATCTTTCACTGACGGTCATTAGACACTTGCCCATGCATGTCAGCGATCAGATATAAATCACATTACTGTTCACTTCTTATCTGTCCGAACAGAAAAATAAGCAAAAAAAAAGTTAATTTAAGCATGGGTTATGCACATGCTGGGTCCAACCATGGTTCTAGATGTGCCTGTTTTTCTTTAATTAGTTCCTCCTCTTCTGGTGTGCTGATCAGCTTGTTAATTAGAGCGGGTTCACATTATCGTTAGAAATTCCATTATAGTGTTCCGTTATAATGCAATGTAACAGAATTTTAGGACTGGATGCAAAACGGAACCCTTTAAGAGGTATTCCGTTTTGCACCATCCTAATACATGTCAATGGACACATAACAGTTCGGTTTTGTTCTGTTACACATGATGGGAAAAAAATTCTGTTGATAGGATAGTTCTAACAGAACACTATAACGTAATTTCTAACAGTAATGCGAACCCACCCTTAGCCTAAACCAGCTGACTACCCACAGTTCCCTTCATATACAGTCCTAGAAATCTGGACACAACATGCAGGGTGCATGGGTCTTCTACTGCAAAGTGTCTTTGTTGCCAAGTGTCATGCAGTTAAACATGGGAGTTAGACAGGTAGGTTATGAGAATTACACATTTTCGCACTCTTCCTTAATGGGGTATTCTCATCGGGGGGGCTTGCGCAGAAGACTGAAGATTCTCTCCCGGCCGGGCAATGTCCTGAACACGCACGCCGGCTCTGTACTATACATGGAGCGTGCGCGTTCAGGACATTGCCCGGCCGGGAGAAAATCTTCAGTCTTCTGCACGGCCTGGCCGGGAGACGAATCCAGGAAGTGAACGTCGCACTCAAGGAAGGCAAGTATGAAAAGGGGAGATAAGAATACCCCTTTAACTATGTGCCTTTTTTTTTTACTTCCACATCCACCGCTCTGTTTCTCCTCCTGTCATGTCACAGGGTGCAGCACAATAAGCTCTTACAAATCCAACAACCGTTTGCCTTTTCTCTCTTTACTTTTACTTCTTATTTCAGGGGATAACTCTCCTAACCCCGGCCCACCCTCTTACAATGTTATCCCCTTCCCCATCTCAGATAGAAACCCTGCTAACCTCATTAACATTTGTTGTTTGCCTTCTCTTCCTTCATTTAATTGTGCACTCTAGAAACCATGGTCTTTGTGTAACAAGCTGCCTTACTTTCATAACGTAACCTCTTAAGCTGCTGGCCCTCACTTAAACCTGGATTCAAGAATCTGACACTGCTTCCCCTGTTGCGGTTTCCTACAGCGGCCTACACTCCTATACCCCTAGATGTGAGTACAGACATGGTGGTAGAGTCAGCATTCTCCTGTCCCCACTATGCACTTTCCAGGTCATCCCCCCTTCCTCCAGTTCCATCACTCTCATTCCCTTCTTTTGAGGTCTAGACTCTCAGGCTCTTCCATCCCTCAGAGTAGCGGTTGTATACCGTCCCCCTGGCTCTTCCACCCAGTTCGTGGATCACTTTGCTGACTGCCTGCCACACTTCCTGTCCTCAGAATTACTAACCATTATCTTGGGAGACTTAACGAATGCCTTTAGAGGCATTCCGTCATAATAGAAGTCTATGGGATGCAAAACGGATCCTTCCTGTTTCCATTATGCATGGGAGGACTCCCGTGCATAACGGAAACGGGACAAATCCGTTTTGCAGCCCATAGACTACTATTATGACTGAATGCCTCTAAAGGCATTACATTAAAAGGGATTCTGTCATCAGATTTTACCCCTCTAACCTAAAAATATGCTCATGTCCAGACTAAGGCTCCATTCACACATCTGCAATTCCATTCCGCATTTTGTGGAATGGAATTGCAGACCCATACATTTCTGTGGGGCCGCACGACGTGCACTGTTCCTCTTTTATTCTTCATGGAAGTGCATGGGGTGTGTCAAAAGGATGTGTCCATTTTGACACTATCAGAGCTTATTGGAAAGTGTCAGGCTAGCAACATTCCCGAATATTGACATCCAGTGAACAATTAAAGGTCATTTCACACAGACTGATTATAATTGGCCTGAGTAAGGCCAGAGCCACATGAGCGAGTTCAATGCAATAAACTCGCAGAGGTTGTCAGTGAGAAGTCCTGTCAGGACCTCGCTCCTCATGACAGGATTGCACAGCATCATACTGATTTAGGGCTCATGCACATGAATGTATTTTCTTTCCATGTCAGTTCCGTATTTTTTTTTTTTTTGCTGCGGACCGTATTCGGGACCATTCATTTCAGTGGTCCGCAAAAAAACAACTGCTGACCTTACAGGCTCCTCCGGGAGTTACTCCGCGTGAATTCCGCTTTCGTATTTCCGTTCTGCAAAAAATGACGGACAAGGATAGTACTGTTCTATTAGGGGCCAGCTGTTCCGTTCCGCAAAATACAGCATGCACACGGACGCCATCCGTATTTTTTGTCGGACCGCAAAACACATACGGCCGTGTGCATTTGGCCTTATATTGCTGTGTAACCCATAGAGTCCTGGAATCATGCAGGGCTGGGACAAGGTATTTTGCTGACCTAGGTGGCAGGCAAATTGCAACCACCCACCACCCCCCAAATCAAATTAAAGTGACATTACTTCCTAATAAAGAGATTCAAACACATTTGAAAAGAAGCAGTGAATGGCAGATTCAGACTTACAGGTGACGTCTCCACGGATTTCAGTTCATCCCTTTTCTTCTCCATTTGGTCCAGACGTCTTTGGTCAGGGCTGTGCAGCCCCCACTGCCACGTAAGGCCCCTTAAAGACGAGCATGAGCGGAATAGGTCCGGATGCGTTTAGTGAAAAATGTGCAATTTTGCAAGCAAGTTCATTCAGTTTTGTATGCAATCACGTTCAGTTCTTATCGCGCGGGTGGAATGTGATTTAATGCGTTTTGCATGCACGTGATAAAAAACGGAAGGTTTACAAACAACATCTCTTAGCAACCACCAGTGAAAAACGGATTGCATCCGCACTTACTCGCGGATGCAATACAATTTTCACGCAGCTTCATTCACTTCTGTGGGGCCAGGGTTGCGTGAAAATCGCAGCATATAGAACATGCTGCGATTTTTACGCAACACACAACTGATGCTTGAACAGACAGATTTTAGAAAATCAGCCCCCAAATTTATACGGACCCCAGATCTGACCACAAATGTATACAAGCCACTATCATCCTGTTGCTACTCCCAATACTGCTGTGCTCACCTATGCCCACAAACACTACACTGTCAGAAATAACTGTGCCGTACAGATAGTCCCACCCCATAATAATAGTGCTCCCAGACTGCCCTCATTATAAATAGTGCTCCCAATAGTGATAATACTCCCCAAGAGTGCCCCCATTAGTAGCAATGCCTAGATGTTGTGCCCAATAATAATAATGCCCCAGTAGTAATAATATAGCCATGGTGCCCCAGTATTTATGAAGCCCCACCTACAATGCCCTCTGTGGTTCTACTGTCTCCCTGCAGTTAAACCTCTCCTGTAGCGCCCCCTGTATTATAATGACCCCTTGCAGTTCCAATATACACTGAAGAAAAATATAAACGCTTTCGGTTTTGCTCCCATTTTGCATGAGCCGAACTCATAGATCTGATACATTTTCTACATACACAAAAGACCCATTACTCTCAAATATTGTTCACAAATCTGTCTAAGGCCTCATGCACACGACCGTTGTGTGCATCCGCGGCCGATGTTCCGTCTTCTGTTTTTTTTCGGCGGACCCATTGACCTTCAATGGGTCTGTGAAAAAAATAAAAATAAAAAAATCTGAAAATGCACGGTTTGGCATCCGCGTCCGTGATCCGTGTTTCCAGTCCGTGAAAAAAATAAGACCTGTCCTATTTTTTTCACGGACAACGGTTCACGGACCCATTCAAGTCAATGGGTCCGTGAAAAATCACGGATGCACACAAGATTGTCATCCGCGTCCACGATCCGTGTCCGTTTTTTCCTATCATTTCAAAGGCAAACTTGACTTAGATTTATTTTTCATGTCTGTGGATCCTCCAAAAATCAAGGAAGACCCACGGAAGAAAAAACGGACACGGATCACGGAACAACGGAAAATGTTTTTGCGGACCGCAAAAAAAAGTCCGTGTTCATGAGGCCTAAATCTGTGTTGGTGAGCACTTCTCCTTTGCCAAGATAATCCATCCCACCTCACAGGTGTGGCATATCAAGGTGCTGATTAGACAGCATGAATATTGCACAGGTGTGCCTTCCCATAATAAAAGGCACTCTGTCACAGAAGTCGCAACGTTTGAGGGAGCGTGCAATTGGCATGCTGACTGCAGGAATGTCTACCAGAGCTGTTGGCTGTGCAATGAATGTTCATTTCTCTACCATAAACCATCTCCAAAGGCGTTTCAGAGAATTTGGCAGTACATCCAACCGGCCTCACAACCGCAGACCACGTGTAACCACACCGTCCCAGGATCTCCACATCCAGCATGTTCACCTCCATGATCGTCTGAGACCAGCCACCCGGACAGCTGCAGCAACAATTTGTTTGCATAACCAAAGAATTTCTGCACAAACTATCAGAAACAGTCTTAGGGAAGCTAATCTGCATGCTCGTCGTCCCCATCAGGGTCTGGACCTGACTGCAGTTTGTTGTTGTAACCAACTTGAGTGGGTAAATGCTCACATTCAATGGCGTCCGGCACGTTGGAGAGGCGTTCTGTTCATGGATGAGTATCGATTTTCGCTGTTCAGGGCAGATGGCAGACAGCGTGTGTGGCGTCCTGTGGGTGAGCAGTTTGCTGACGTCAACGATGTGGATCGAGTGGCCCATGGTGGCGGTGGGGTTATGGTATGGGAAGGCATATGTTATGGACATCGAACACATGCATTTTATTGATGGCATTTTGAATGCACAGAGATACCGTGACGAGATCCTGAGGCCCATTGTTGTGCCATTCATCCACGACCATCCCCTCATGTTGCAGCACGATAATGCACAGCCCCATATTGCAAGGATCTGTACACAATTCCTGGAAGCTGAAAACATCCGATGATCTGTGGTGTTGCCCAGGTCCAATCAATATTAAAAAGAGCCCTGGATTAGCCAAATAAAAAAAATATATATATATGCTACCAGCATAACATTCGGGGCCCAGGGCTCAAGCCCCGAATGTTTCGACCCAACGACGCCCCTACCCACCTCTATAGTGCCTATATATATATATATATATATATATATATCACTGCTATATTCCGCTTTACAAACATTAGCATCAAGCTGTCCCCAATGGGGCTCACAATCTAAGTTCCCTATCAGTATGTCTTTAGCGTGTGGGAGGAAACCCACGCAGACATAAGGAGAACATACAAACTCTGATCAGATATTTTCCTTGGTCAGATTGAAAGCTAGGACCCCAGCGCTGCAAGGCACCAGTGCTAACCACTGAGCCACCATGATCCCTGTAGTGTCAGTTATATACCATGCCCCCCCCCCCCTTCTTGGTGCCTCCGATAGGTGATGGCCCCTCTAAACCAGTTAAATATAATGCTCCCCCCTTGGAGCCCCCAGTAGATAATGACCCTCTTTTTAGTGCCAGTTATATATAATGCTCCCCCCAGGGGTCAAGTCCTGGGAAAAAAAGTGTGGGAACTCACCCAAGATGCAATGCAAACCCCCCCCCCCCCATACAATCCCCCACAGCAGCGCCCCCCCCCCCATACAATCCCACACAGCAGCGCCCCCCCCCCCGCATACAATCCCACACAGCAGCGCCCCCCCCGCATACAATCCCACACAGCAGCTCCCCCCCCGCATACAATCCCACACAGCAGCGCCCCCCCGCATACAATCCCACACAGCAGCGCCCCCCCCCCGCATACAATCCCACACCATAGTCCCCCCCCCATCATACCATCCCACACCATAGTCCCCCCCATCATACCATCCCACACCATAGTCCCCCCCATCATACAATCCCACACCATAGTCCCCCCCATCATACAATCCCACACCATAGTCCCCCCCCATCATACAATCCCACACCATAGTCCCCCCCCCCATCATACAATCCCACACCATAGTCCCCCCCATCATACAATCCCACACCATAGTCCCCCCACCCCATCATACAATCCCACACCATAGTCCCCCCCATCATACAATCCCACACCATAGTTCCCCCATCATACAATCCCACACCATAGTCCCCCCATCATACAATCCCAACAATCCCACACCATAGTCCCCCCCCCCCATCATACAATCCCACACCATAGTCCCCCCCATCATACAATCCCACACCATAGTCCCCCCATCCCACATGGCACACCTCACAGAATTGTCAGCCCCTTCCACAGGCTTCACATGTCCCTCTCAGGCAGACACTCTCCCCTGTCAGTGCTAAAGACGCTGGTGCTCAGAGCAGCCATGCCTGACCTTCCTGCTGTAATAGAACTTCTGAAGCGCGCGCTGTCAGCCGACCCACGTGACCTAGAAATGTCACGTGATAGTGTGACGTCAGAAGGTCTGTTTGGTGTCTGAAGTTTAGACACTACCCTTCTGTTTGTATCGCTGTCCTGAGGACAGCGATATAAACAGAAACAGATCACCATGGAGATGAGCGCTTCACTTCCACAATGGAAGCGCTCATCTCAGTGCCTGCCCCGCCGCACACAGATGAAAGGGAACGGCGTTCCTGCCATGAAAAAAGTGCAGGAACGCCGTTCCCACGCGTTCCCCCTGGACTCGACCCCTGGCTCCCCCATATATATATATATATATATATATATATATATATATTATTTTTTTTTAACTCTTTATTTAAATGTATATGGATAACAAAGTGCATCGGGAAAGTAGCCCAAGTACTTCGCATAATTCAAAAACATAACATTACAATGAGAGGGTCAACATAATACAGTGATCTTACAGAATGAAAGGTGTAAGGGATCGTCTCTTTTCAGGGGGTCACACTCACAGATCTCTTCGCAGACATGATTATAATGTCCAAACTCTTGCTTTATTTCAGACACTTTAGCAAAGCACAGGTTAAGAAGTCACAGCTTCAACTTATAACATCCACACAAAATAACAAACGCTTGCCCGGCTAGGCTCTAACTAAACACAAGTGTATCCCTGACTCACCTAGAGAGCCCTGTTCACACATGGAACACAAATGCGGCTTTCCTCAGCCATTCAGTCCAGCAACCTCCATTGTAGGATTGTGGCCCTGTAGTCCTCCTGACTGGTCTCGTGATCCTTGTCTCACAGGCGTCACCGCGTCCCCCAAAGTTCAGGCTATCGCCTAGCCTCGTGGCCCCTCAGCCCAACCGGCTGAGACCACTCACACAGAGCCTCACCAGGACTCACCAAAACACGCCAGAGTGAGACACACCCAAGATCCAGTAGCAGGATTAAATAGGATCCCTAGACATTTGCATACCTCAATTCCCAGACTGGAACCTGGGGAAACAACACCTCAATGTTCACATTGCCACATATCCCCCCCTCTGTTCAAACCTGTGGGGCCAGACCCAGGCCATCAGAGCTTGGTTTGTCATAAACACTGCCTTCCTACCTAGACTACAGTGTCTAAGGGGCTCCTCCGTCTCCTCTTCGCTGGAGAACTTAGCTTCCTGGCTTGCTTCTTTTCTAGATTTCTTCTTAGACCCCCAACCTTTACAGCCGCATTTGCAACGGGGAGCTCCCGCCTCCTCCTTTTGTTGGAGATCCGGCTGGTCAGTTTTAAACCACCCTTCAGCCGCTCTAATGTCACCTGGTGTTCCCACTCACTTTGTTTCTTTATTCTATCATCAGATAGCACTTCTCTTTTTTCTTTAGTCCCCACAGGGGTTACCTCAGGTTTGACTTCAGTATCAGAGTCTTCTGCTTCTTCCACATCAGCCCTATCAACTAGTTCAGATACATCTATCTTCTTCTCTGCCTCGGCCGGCACCACAGAGCCACCATCTCCAGTCTCATTGTGAACAGGCTCTGACTTCTTGGTACCTTCTAGAGGATCTTCCTCTTCAGGGTTCTCATTTTCTTCCACCTCCTGTGCAGGAGCATGCTTAGGCTTTTCCAACTCATAGATAGCATCTTTTGAGCTCATGAGAGCTTCCATCATCTCTGCTCTGAGTTGCTTGTTCAGCCTCTCTAATTCATTTAGCTCCTCAAGTACTTCTTCAAGGGCTCTAGCCAAGCAGAGGGCCTTGGACCATTCTCCCGAGCATCAGCCTCCGCTCAGTCATGTTCTTCGGCATACCGAGCCGATATGTATTTCTCTGCAGCCAGGAGCTGGCCAAACTTCTGTTCCTTCTTAGTTTTTCGCACTAGCTTGGGCCTCCTGTTCCAGCGGCTCTTTACTCTGTTCTGCTGCCGCATCAGCTGAAGGAGTACCACCCTTCTCCTTTAGACACTTTGTGGGATTTCCACCCAGGGACTCTTCAAGCCCATTGTCGATGTTGACTACAGACTTCCATGTCTTTCTGGAGTCTTTCCTCTTCTCTGGGACACCAGGCAGTAGACCCTTCAGTTCACTCATCTTTTCCGGGGTCTCTTCTTTTGACCCTTCTGCAGCCTTCTTCAATGTCTTTATGATGGCAACTAGTCCCTTCTCTATCGTATCTAGGGACCGTGTGGAGAGAGAGAAATCATCTTCATGATTGGAGCTGTACTGACAGGTCAGGTCATCTACCGCTGCCTGAATATGGTTCTCAGGCACTAGGCTGGCGTCTCCCCACTCAACTCTAGTCACGTCAGGTACAACTATCGTCTGGTTGCTACCCGTAACTTCGTCAATTTGGCAAAGAACTCGACATGGCAGCCTCTCTCTCGGAGTGGCTATCGGCCACGGCACATGCATCACTTATATTACTTGTGTCATCATTATCAGTTCTGACCTCTAGGGGCACCGATGTGCTAGTCCCCACATTGGACACTTCCCCAGCAACCAAAAAACCCCCTGGGTACTGCATATTCACCTCTGGTACGTGTGGTACACTCTCTAGGCTCACAACATTAACCAGCATTTTTGTATCACATATTTTTACCAGGAGGGGGCACTTCTTTCCTGATCACATCCTGAAAGGGAAAAGGCAAGTCATCATCATATACTTCACATAACCTCATAATTTCATTTTTTACTTCAACGACATCACTGTTTTCATTATGCAATTCGGCAAACATGGTACCATCACTTTGCACCTTATCAGCTCCACTGTTTCTAATGGTCACTTCATTTAATGGGCTAGGTACCAGTTCTGCGGGAGTTACGTGACCGACCGCAGAAGTGTTTCTACCCCCACAAATCACGGAACAACCTTCTCTCATGTATGGGCGAATTTACAGCAGCAAGTCCATCAGTCCCAGCTGTCACCATAGCCTCACACTCAGTGAGAACTACCTGACAGTCCTCATTAACCGCATGTCTGTCCAGCATATTTATCACTTTATTTATCTCAGGTTTCCATATTGTGCTACCTCTTACCCAGGCCATCATAGGGTCTCTAATTTTCTCCACCCCATGCCTAGCCTTGGTCACGGCATTTTGGGCAACACAACAACCTTCTCCCCTGCAAAGTCCTGCAAGGGAACAACCGCAACAGGCTTACCCGCCTGTTCAGACCCTGCGTTTTTTTTCCAATGTCACACACTTCCGAGACAGTTCCTCGCCTCAGTGATTTTATCACTCACCGTCCCAGCAGGTATCCTCTGCCGTTGGCTCACGGTCACTGGGTCTGTCACATAATTAATAACAGGAGCGAACTTACCCAGCGATCTCACGGGTTCGGCAGTCCCAGGAGCCAAGGATCCTCCATTACAAAATCACCTGCAGCCTCCTGACTGCAGTGATTGCTACGAGAAACGCAGTGACTCCATCCTCCTTCCAGATGTGAAGTCACACTCTCGGGAGACCTGTCCTTGGGATCTCCAGCCACAGAATATGAGCCACTTGCTTCTCTCCATAACTGCTGGGCAGCCGCACGCTGTTGCGGTTTGTTGCCCTTAGCAACAGCCTCGCAGATCCTCGGCACATCCTCTGTAGGACTCTGTGTCCTCTGGTAGGGAACATTCGACCTCCGAGAGCTGAACCGCTCTCCCCCTCTTTGTCTTCCCGACGGTTGCCCTTGGCAACGGCATATCTTTGCTTTTCCCCCGATAGTCCCGGCACACCACCAACCTCTGGAACTTTGTACAGGGTCCATACAGTGTTGAGAACCCATTTCTCAAGGCCATCTGCAACCGTGCCTCCAAAGCCTCTCGCTCTGCATCAAATTTCGCCAATTAATTTTTAATGTAGCCAATTGCTATGGCCATTTTTTCTGCCCGCTGTATGCGCCAGTGCCGCCATACGTACTCTTCCCCGAGACCCATGGTAGCAGGAAAAACTTTCAGAAAAAAAAATATAGTACAGTGGCTCAAACCTCCTGTATCACCTGGATACGGTGCACAACCCTTGCGGCCTACCTTTGTTCGCAGTGGGGGGAAAGCTTATACATGTATAAAATAGGGGGCACTCGACTATCTGGAACCAAATGGATGGTCGATGCGATGTTAGAATAGATTTAATCAATCAGTATATTAAATACAATATCAACCACATTAAATCATATTAATATAAAAAGGCGCCATAAAAGTATTACATACAATCTTATACATAATAAACCACTAAATAAACGTACGCGCTGTAAAACGCCCAGGTGAGAACCATGCCGATAGGGAAGCATTGGTTTCTCCTTGTTGAGCGTTTTACAGCGCGTAGGAACGCTCTGTAAAACGCTCAGGTCTGAACCCAGCCTGAAGTTCCTGAGCCAGAGTTAGCTCTTAAGATTTGCCCCAGGAGAAGGGTTTGCCTCCTGAGAGAAACCAAGTTCCAACCAAGCAGAGCAGAGTCATTATTCCAGCTAGACAAGTAAGCTGAAGGGCAGAAGGATAAAGCCAGCATTAGGGCATATGGGCCTTGGGATTGAGACAGCCAGGAGTTCTGAGGAATAGTGCAGCCTAGTCTGTAAGTGTTGTTTTACCCTCTGAGTATCTTGCAAAGAACATTGTACCTGCCATATATTTAAAACCTGCTTATTACTACTGCTGTACCTGGAACTTTACAAAAGACTGTATAAAGTTAACCGTTTCCAGTAAAAGAAGTTTGGTTCACCACAACAACGTGTTCCTTACTTATTTACTACTATAAACCGGTGTGCCACCGTTACAGGCACTGGCTTCACGAATCTTAAAAGGGACCTTGCCCCAGGCACATTAAACACCTGCAACATCCAGGGCACCTCACCCAACATCAGGCCTGGTCCCTACATACAGAGAGTGCCCCAGAGGACCCCTGTGCCAGCCTCTCCATCACTGCTGTATGCCTGCCCAGGGTCCCCCTACAAACTGTGAGTAACCCAGAGCAACCCTCGTTTGCCTATTAACCGTGACCTCACATCGCAATACCCTGCAGGGCTGCGTACTGCAGATTGATATTACAGGCAGGAAGGTCCTACACAACTATCCAGGCGTTCTGACCACATGGAGACCTGATATATCTTGAGAGCTTTGTATCACAACACACGTCGTCTGGAGGGGTAATGTACTGAACATTTGTACATATTCATCTGTTGATGCCCTAACCGGACACTATAGACTGCCTGTACCATACAGGTTTTGACATATTTGGTAGCAGGCTATAACTACGCAGGCTATAACAATATGCTGTAGCCACATAGCGCAGTTGGCCTTCTCTGCTTGGACTGAGTCGCCTATTATTGCGGACTGATATCCACCTATCCAATCAAGTGTGATATTGTGGATTGAAATTCATTATCCATTACAGTTATAGTGTGAGACAAGTTACAATGATTCTTTATCCGTCTACCATTGAGGTGATAGTGATAGTATCAATCACCTTGATTTTGCCGAGTAGCCGTATGTCTGCAAACAATAGGGATTTGTAGCGTGCATGATTTTATTCAGTGTTTTATTATGTATAAGATTGTATGTAATACTTTTATGGCGCCTTTTTATATTAATATGATTTAATGTGGTTGATATTGTATTTAATATATTGATTAATTAAATCTATTCTAACATCGCATCAACCAACCATTTTTGTTCCAGATAGTCGAGTGCCCCCTATTTTATACAGGAAAAACTTTTAGTCACAAGTCCACTTTTTCTGGGCTACTGGCCCTTTAATTCACTGCAGTTTTACTTGCACCACAGCAAAATAGTCCACACTGTTATGAGCAGCACCTGCTCCACTGGACAGAAAAAAAAAAAGCTTCCGGCCCTTTAACTCCACACACGGCAAAAAAAACTGCTTTTAGCAGCACCTGCAGTCTCAGAGTTGCCCATAGCAACCGACCCATGCCCTTGTCATAGACAACTTGCCCGCATCCGACACCAATTGTGAGGGATCGTCTCTTTTCAGGGGGTCACACTCACAGATCTCTTCGCAGACACGATTATATTGTCCAAACTCTTGCTTTATTTCAGACACTTTAGCAAAGCACAGGTTAAGAAGTTGCAGCTTCAACTTATCACGTGTGACATCCACACTAAATAACAAACGCTTGCCCGGCTAGGCTCTAACTAAACACAAGTGTATCCCTGACTTACCTAGAGAGCCCTGTTCACACATGGAACACAAATGCGGCTTTCCTCAGCCATTAAGTCCAGCAACCTCCAGGCTGTGACTAGGGTGGCCACTGGCTTCACCCTAGAAAGGCAGACCGACCCAAACCACACCCACAACACCCAAACCACTCCCACAATGACCCAAACCACGCCTCCAAACCACATAAAGCCACGCCCCCACCATCGGCTAGGGAAAAAACATGGGGGAGGAGAGGGAAGAACTTTTTGAATGGAAGGTGAGCAGGGGCAGCCGGGGTGCTTCTCTCCCCCTCAGTCATCCCCAGGGAGCCATATCTGCGGCTCTAGTAACTGACTGGGGGTGAGAGAAGCCTCGGTCAGTTGCTGCAGCTTACGCTCAGACAACGCAATGCTGCTGTCTGAGACGTGAGCTACTGAAAAGGAGGACATCCCTGTGTCCGTCCAAGCACTGCGCCGGACGGAGGACAGGTAGCCTAAAAACCGGACTGTCCGGCCTAGAAACGGACGTCTGGCCACCCTAGCTGTGACACTTCAATACCTTTTGGGGGATTGTGGCCCAGTAGTCCTCCCGACTCTGGCATTGTGATCCTTGTTTCACAGGCGTCACCGTGTCCCCCAAAGTTCAGGTTATCGCCTAGCCTCGTGGCCCCTCAGCCCACCCGGCTGAGACCACTCACACAGAGCCTCACCAGGACTCTGCTTCACCAAACACTCCAGAGTGAGACACACTCAAGATCCAGTAGCAGGATTAAATAGTATCCCTGGAAATGAGCATGCCCCAAGTCCAGGACTGGAACCTGGGGAAACAACACCTCAATGTTCACATTGCCATAAAGGGTAATTTCAGTATGGGGTGATATACACCCTTGAAACACATCATATTTGTCTAAGCATGTACACTGCAAGAAAACACTGATAGAAAGGCAGTCCTGGTGCCATTAACGAAAATGGCCAGGAAGAACATATTTTCCAAACCCGTACCCATATGGAAAAGCGCAAACATCCAGTACCTATGGAAACTGAAATAGATTGCACATAAAAGTTGCAGGCAAACAAACACATATAACAGATCTCAACTGCTACACTTACACAAAAACAAAACACTGACGAACAAGGACCACAGGTGGGAGGGGGGAAGCACGAAAGAGTACAAATATTGAGTCGTCTAGTTTCTCATGCCAATAGGCTCTGAAAACCCTGGGAGACCTGGAAAGCAAACCACGGGGCCCAAGCATCCAGAAAAGCTTTATGTTTAGATTGTAGCTGCGAAGTAAGTTCCTCCATTCTCCGGATCTCCTCCACCTTTTGAATCCAACAGCCAGTTGTTGGAGACGAAGAGGACTTCCACCTCGCAGGGATGCACGACCTAGCCGCTATCACCAGAGAGCACAGACAAGACTTACGAAGCACGCTCATTGGTAGATCAGACAAAAATAATAGGAAAAAAAACAGGCGTGTTCGGGATTGAAAACTGAAAAAAAAAAAAGGACAGCGCTTTATGGATCGACTGCCAGAAGGGACTGAGTTTGGGGCAATCACAAAAAATATGTAGCACCGAACCCAGGGCTGAGTCACAGCATCAGCAAACTGGGGACGCAGAGGGAAACATTTTCTGTAATCTGACCGGGACATAATACCATCTAGACATTATCTTATACCCCGCGTCCTGGAACCTACTCGCAATGGATGGCTTGTAGAGCAGGCAGAATAGTTTGGGCCAATGGTCAGGGGGGGGGGCTTCCACTCCCAGGTCTTGCGACCACTTAGTCACATATGGGGGCAGGTAGTCCTGTCGAGGAGCCACCAATGTCTGAATGTCTGATAACACTCAGATAAGAAATGTCTATATGCGCCCGAGCCAACACATGCTTTCTCAAATACGGTAAGTGACCTGTCATACCCTGTGGGAGCCATCTGCCCGAGGTTCTAAAAAAGGGGACGCGAGACCTACCACTAACACACCATTGCAAAAATGGTCCACCCCGACAACTCACCAGAAAACTGGGGTTTCCTAGAATTAGGAACATCGGGGAGGGAGAGGGTTAGATCAAGGGACATTCTTTGACCTTATGAAATTGTGCAATGGTGGGCCCAATTGTGGGATGATTAGAGAGAGCTGACGTGAGTTTCCGATCTACCCAGGTCAAGGAGGCCAGAGGAGAGCTCGAGTACAGTTGTTCGATAGATACCCACTGTTTGTACTGTGCGTGTCGACACCAGTCTACAATCCTTTGAAGCAGGGAGGCAAAGTAATATTTATGTAAATCAGGTACACCTAACCCTCCTTTGTTCCTCGGGATGTGTAAGAGAGATCTAGCTAATCTCGGACTGCCCCTCGCCCAGATAAATCTGAATAAGTCCCCGTGGATCCTATCGAAGAAGCTAGCGGGGAGTCTAATGGGAAGGGTCTGAAAGAAGTATAACACACACGGAAGGATGTTCATTTTAAAAATAGCACACCTTCCAAACCATGTGTGCATGCCCTTCGACCACCGCTTAAGATCCTCTCTTATCCAATCTCGGAGAGGGATATAATTCCTCTGGAACACCTCCTTCAGATCTGAGGGGATATAAGTGCCCAGATAATTCACTGCATCCGGTAGCCCACTTGAACAGAAAGGATGCGACCAGATCGGATAGGAGAGTATCTGGTAACGATGTATTCAAGGCCTCTGATTTCTGAAGGTTAATTTTTAGGTTAGAAAGGTCATGAAATGTGTGGAATTCCAACATCAAGTTCGGAAAAGAAATCCTGGGGTTAGTAAGCGTGAACATTAAATCATCCGCATATGCCGCTATCTTAAACTCCCTGCCCTCAACTGAGAGTCACGAAATATTCAGGTTCTGTCGTATTGACCTCAAGAGTGGTTCCAGAGTAAGCACGAATATGAGTGGGGAGAGGGGGCATCCCTGGCAGGTTCCATTCCGGATAGTGAAAGACGAAGAGAGCACACCATTCACCTTCGTGGCCACGGACGGAGACTTATAGAGCTCGGATCCATGTCGCCATAATGCCTACATGTAATGGGCCTGTAATGCCTACAAAGCGCAGCACCGTGAACAACCAAGGCCACCCCACCCTGTCAAAAGCTTTTTCAGCATCTGTAGATAAAAGGCAAAGCGGGGTGCCTCGGGTCCCGGCGTGATGAATCAGATTGAGTACCTTAGTGGTGTTATCCCTCGCCTCACGCAACAAAATGAATCCCACCTGGTCATTGTGTATGAGCTCAGATAGCAGCGGGACCAGACGTGTGGCCGCAGAGGGTGGGGTCCTTTCCTTCCTTATGTATGACCGTGATATGCGCGTTAGACATATCTGCAGGGAGTGAATGCCCTGTATGGAGGACATTTAGTGCTTTTGCTAGTGGGGCCTGTAGAAGAGGTAAAAATCTTTTATAGTAGGAGGCCAGAAGGCCGTCCGGCCTGAGGCCTTACTGGGCTGTATGGTTTTTAATGCCTCCGCTAATTCCTCGACCGAGATCGGCCTGTCTAAATCTTGGAGGGTGTCTGCAGGTATCTTCGGCATACCTGAGTCCGCAAGATACTTGTCCATCGCCGTGCGCAAAGACCCACTGGCGACGCTGGGTTGTGGAAGGTTATATAGAGATTGGTAATACTGAGCAAAGGCTTCTGTAATAGCAGTGGGGTCATTAAGAAGGGAACCTCGGGCAATGGCTATACGAGGAACATAATTCCTTGATCTCTGAGTAATCTGGCTAGCAATTTACCACTTTTGTTTCCGAACTCAAAAAAATATCTGCGGCCCTTCGCTAAAATGGTTTTCGTACATACATCCAATTTCTCCTTGAGCTTACTTCTGGCCAGGAGGAGGGAAGTGTGCGCAGCCGTCGCATGGGACTTTTTATGGGCCTGCTCGAGGTTAACAATTTCCGCTAAGAGCTGAGAGATTTCATCTGCCCTTTCTTTTTTCCGTCTCGCTCCATGCTTGATGAACTCCCCACGGATTACACATTTGTGAGCTGCCCACACCGTGATAGGCGACATATCATCACTTTGATTGGTTTCAAAGTACTGAGAAATTGCCATGTGAACCTCTTGAGCTACTTCAAAATCCTGCAGTAAGGACTCATTCAGTCGCCACTGCCAAGATTTCGGAGTGTGGAGAGGGTCTGAAAAGGTCAGCGGGTCTATTGCTGATGAATTCAAGAGAGATACCGCTGAATGTCTCAGTAACAAATAGTCTAGTCTAGAGTATGTCCCTCGCTGCTGAATAAAACGTGAAGTCTTTGACCTCAGGGTTAAGTACCCGCCACACGTCTACTAGCTGATGGGTGTGGAGAAGCTTTTTGATGCTCCGGAGGTAGGAGTTTGCAAGATGAGAGGTCCCCCTAGATACATCAACAACAGGATCTAACGCCACATTGAGATCTCACCCAACCAACAGGGTGCCCTCCGCAAAGTAATCCAAGCGAGACAGAATCCCAGAATCCCTTGAGTTGTTTGGTATTGAGTAGATATACATTTGCAAGGGTGTACAACTGTCCAGCTAGCCGTCCCTTAAGAAACAGAAAATGACCATTGTCGTCTGTACGAGCATCCAGAAATTCCCAAGGAACTGACCTGGCTATGAGTATGCTCACTCCCCTCGACTTGGACCCTGAAAATAGGGACTCCTGACTTTACATTGAAAGTCAATGGGGGACGGATCCGTTTGCAATTGCACCATATTGTGTCAACGTCAAACGGATCAGTCTCTATTGACTTGCATTGTACGTCAGGACGGATCCGTTTGGCTCCACACGGCCAGGCGGACACCAAAACAACTTTTTTTTAACTTTCCTTCATGTCTGGTGATCCTCCAAAAATCACGGAAGACACACGGAAGAAAAAACAGACACGGATCACAGAACAACGGAACCCCGTTTTGCGGACCGTGAAAAATACTGTCGTGTGCATGAGGCCTAACAAGCAGGAGATACAAAGGGGAAGGGGAAAAAACAGGACAAACAAAAAAGACTTTACAGTCTAACCCAAACCGGCTACTCCAGAGAGGGCAAAACAAAACCTGAAGAACAACCTCCACAGAAAAAGATGGTAAAAACCCCAACTATGCGAGTCTTGGGAAACTCAAAAGGAGTCGACCAAGATTCGCTGACCTAGTTGGAGAGAGGGAGAGCAAACAGGAAATGCGTCCCCGACCCTGGACCAAGGTCATAGAAATCTGCGTGGCCATCAAATGCAACTTAACTATTGTAAAACAATGACGTCCTTCCCTCGCAACAGGAGTGAGCGGGAGCACGGTAAACCCACGCCGAAGCCCTAGGAGAGCCTAATATAAGCCATGTCAAGGAAGACCTTCAAGACCTATCACATGTCCACTAATCCGGAGCAGACCGAAGAGTACGCTCTTGCGTCCTCATTGGCACCTCACGAGGCAGATCCCGACCATCACCATAACCCTGGATGCTAGTTGAGGCCACAGCCGAGGATGTTAGAATCGGGACGTCCAACCAGTTCGGCAGGGACAGAACAGGTACATCCAAAAAGCAAGACAGGTCCTCCGCCTGGTCTGGCGTGTGAAGAGCAAACGTGGTTCAGTTATTGCGAACAATCAAGTGGTAGGGATGTCCCCATCGATACGAGGCCCCAGCCTTAGTGATAACTTGGAGGATCGGCTTCAGAGTGCGCCTCATCAATAAGGTTCTCCTGGACACGTCTTGTAAAATGTGGATTTGAGAATTTGCAAAAGGTATCGGGCCTAGCCTCCAGGCTCTCTGTAGCAGGTCCTCTTTTTCTCTGAAAAAATGAACGCGGCAAAGCACATCCCGCGGGTTGGAGGCACCTACTCGTCAGGGTCCCATGACTGTCGGGGTCCCATGACTCGGTGGACCCTGTCTAATTCAATCTCGGACTCTTCCGGTCTGTCGAGGAGGGTGTTAAAAATAGCCATCACTGATTCACGCAATCCTGAAGGTTGGTTGTCTTCTGGAATCCCCCACAGTTTAATATTGTTATGGCACCCACTATTCTCCTAGTCATCAAGTTGAAGCAACAGGTGTCTGTTTAGGGCTTGCTGAGAGGACATGATCGCCTTAACCTTCATCAAACGTAAGTCCAGAGAATTAAAAATATGTTCCTGGGATGTCAATTTAGTGGAAATTGCGCTAATATCAGCTTTGACGGACGCAATGGCTTTGTCCTGTTTAGATTCAAGCTTCAATAGCATCGACTCTAAGTCAGTTTTAGTAGGAAGAGAGCTGAGCAACGACCAGATGTCTATCAATTTAGGCCTTTTAGAGCGTTTGCTAGGAGAAGATGAGGTAGAGGACGATGAATCAGAGGCTTCTGTAGCCGTTTGAGTACGGAAGAAGGTAGGGGTAGCTGGCATATTCTGCGGCAACAGCTGCTCAATTGTGGTGACCCCTGCTGGGTTTGTTACATCCTCCAGGGCAGTGGATGGCAAGGCTTCAATTAGGGCCGTGGAGGGTATTTCATCAGAGTTAGACCGTAGAAGCAGCGACTGGGGGCCCTCTGCAGCCTTATGGAGGCTACCTCCCAGCATATCAGTGTTAGGCCCCATGCACACGGCCGTGTTTCACAGCCGTGTGCGGGCCGTGGAACCGCGGCCTGGATCCCTCCTGAGAGCAGGAGCGCACGGTGTCATTGGTTGCTATGACGCCGTGCGCTCCCTGCTGCCGGCACAGTACAGTAATACACTGGTATAGATCATACCAGTGAATTACTGTATTGCGGCGGCAGCAGGGAGCGCACGGCGTCATAGCAACCAATGACACCGTGCGCTCCTGCTCTCAGGAGGGATCCAGGCCGCGGTTCCACGGCCCGCACACGGCTGTGAAACACGGCCGTGTGCATGGGGCCTTAGAAGACGTCAGTGCACACTGCTTGTATGGCAGGGAGAGTCCGGCGGCGATCTCACCACGACTCCCGGGCTCCCAGAAACCTCTGCAGATGGTGAGGGGTCCAGGTGCTGCGTGGCCCAAGTGCCCGGCATGAAGGAGAACGAGGTCGATGTGGGCGCCGTCAGATCCCCACCAAAGCGCAAGCCTGGAGAGGCAGGAGATCCCGGGAGCAGGTATGCTGGGGGACTCAGGTTCGGTTTCAAGTGGTACCTTGGAACCGAACCCAAATTCGGGACACACAGGATGCCAAATGTGCATAACTGATGCTCAGGATCTTTTTTTTTTTTTTTTTCTCTACAGGAGCCTGATTCTCTCCTATTTATTTTCAGGAGGAATAATAGGGGAATGGTGGGAAATAGTTGCCCCAAATAGTCACACGTTTCCCGGAGGAACGGGATAGTGCAGAGTTTTAGGAAAAGGTTCCCCAGAACTGTTATTTCATAGCATTACTAGCCAGGGCCGGCGTCATAACCCGGCATCCCCAGGCAAGTGCCGGGGCCCAATGCTCCTGGGGAGGCCCACTGAGCTGCTATGAGCACTTCTATCAATACAGATGGGAGCTCTCACTGCTGTCATTTCACTTACGCAGTACCCCCCTGGTGGGCCCTCTGAGCTGCAGAGACTCAGAACACGCCCCCTCTACACAGAACACGCCCCCTCTACACAGGACACATGCTGCCTGAGGAGAGAGACCGGAGGGCTGGAGCAGAGAAGTGTGAAGACAGTCTGTGAGTGAGTCTGCACTGTGACTGTCTCTTGTCTGTGGGACAGAAGGGGGGGACTCTTCAATCTGCTGCTGCTTCATTCTATTTAGTTGTGTTACTGTTTCATTAAGCAGTTTGTCTCCATGACACCTGCCCCCCCTTCCCCCACATATCCTGTCCTATCTCATCCTCATGGGGCCCCTGCTGTCTCCTTTCCTCCCTCATGTATCCAGAGCTCCTGTTTCACCCTCCTATCCTCTATTGCTGCCCTGCACAGACCTCCTGCCCCTACTTCTTGTATGAATCCCCCTCAGAGCCCCTTCTACCCAGGGGCGTAGCTAAAGGCTCATGGGCCCTGGTGCAAGAGTTAGACTTGGGCCCCCCTTCCCTCAGTGCTTTGTGTGTCTTCTTATGCAGCACAAGGGTATTTGGGCCCCCTCAGGCTCCTGGGCCCGGTAGCGACTGCTACCTCTGCACCCCCTATAGCTACGCCCCTGCTTCTACCTACTTGCTGTGTCCACCCCTCCTGTACATCCAGGCCCCCTGTCTCACTCCTCTGCCTCTCATTATGGTGGCATCTGAACAGCATTCACCATATGGACCTTATAACGTCACAGGGTCATGTGACTGTGCCCCCCACCCCGTACTGTGCCCCTTTATATCCTGCATTGTGCCCTCTTACCACACCCTGTGCAGTGCCCATAGTCATTCCCTGTACTGTGCCCTTTTATACCCTTTTATCCAATCACTGTATGGTGGTTTTATCATTGTATGGCGGTGTTATCACTATATGGCGGTGGTATCCAATAACTGCATGGCCATAACTGTATCCCCTTCCATGCCCGCACCACTTTTTTTAGACCTGGCATGAGCGGGAAAAGATACAGATTGCGGTGCTAAGGACCTTTGTGCCACATCTGTGTCAGAAATACGCCTAATATAGACGTATTTCTATATAATAAATGACCCCCTAATTGTATTATTATTCGGGGGTAGGGATAATATCTTTATAGTATATAGATTCTAGTGTATTATACGGTGCCCTGTATTTCCCAGTATAAAATGATCCTTGGTAAACACAGTCCTAATCCCTGACCACCAGGACCAGTTAGCGTTCTGTCAGTACATGGCGGCCTCCCCTCTCCGCCACGCTGCTCCGCTGTGTACTGGTGCTTATTCTGACACTAGGGCTGGGTTCACATCCCATTTGTGCCATCCATTTAATGTATACCAAAAATGTATGCGTTACCAGATGCCTTAGACTGATGCCGTACAGTGGTGTCCGTTCACCATACAGTTCCATTGTAGAAAAACATATACGTTAACGTATGCATTTTTTAATGGACTCTGCAGGATACAAAAACGTGGAGTGCTGCACATTTGTATACATCAAACCGATAGGAAAAATGTGATGTGAACACACATGGGGGGGAGGGGGGCGTACTAAAATTTGCTGTGGGGCCCAGTCAGTTCTAGCTACATCACTGCACATCTCCTTCTCTCCTCCAGGCCTGGCTCACTGCTGCAGCGGGCCGCCGGAGAGAAGGAGCGCAGGGAGCTGCGGTTAGTGAATGACAGGACCACCAGCTCCCCTGCTCTCCAGCATTGATAGGTATGTGAGGGGGCCACTGGGGGGGTATTACACTGTGAGGGCCCCTTACACAGTATAATGACTCCCAGTGCCCCCTATTTAGTATAATGATCCACATTGACCCTCCATTTAGTATAATGACCACCAGAGCCCCTATTAAATATAATGACACCTCGTGCCCCCTCCAGACAGTATAACCCCCAGTGTGGGGCGACTGGGGGTCATTATTCTGAATGGAGGGTCACTGTGGGGTCATTATACTGTGAGGGCCCTTTACATAGTATAATGACCCCCCAGTGTCCCCCATTTAGTATAATGATCCCCAATGACCCTCCATTCAGTATAATGACCCCCAGAGCCCCCTCCATAGAGTATTCCCCCAGTGTGGGGGCTACTGGGGGTCATTATTCTGAATGGGGACGACTGGGGGTTTATATTCTGAATGCAGGGCCACAGGTGATCATTATACAGTTGGGAAAGGGGGGGGGAATTGGGGGTTCATTATACTGTGTGAAGGGCCACTAGTAGTCATTATACTGTGTGAAGGGCCACTAGTAGTCATTATACTGTATAGGGGCCACTGGGGGTCATTATACCGTGTGGGAGCCACAGGGGGACATGTCAATGTAAAAAAATGCCTCATGGGGGCCCACTGGGATTTATCGCCCAAGAGCCCACATGAACCTGGAGCCGGCCCTGTTACTAGCATTTATTAACAAGAGTACTCCAGCCCGAAGCGTTTATTGCCTGGAACAGTTGCAGTCCGACCACTTGAACCCCTAACAATCCAAGTGTGGTGGACCCCGATCCACTTTTTCTCCCAACTGCAAAACGGCAAATAAAAGGCAAGCTATTCTATGGAGGAGATTTATCAAAACTGGTGTAAAGGAAAACTGTCTTAGTTGCCCATAGCAACCAATCAGAGCAATAGTTTATTTTTCCAAAGGAGCTCTGAGAAATGAAAGCTGTAATCTGATTGGTTGATATGGGTAACCAAACCAGTTTTGATTAATCTCCCTAAACGTTTTCAGTTCCTTTTCTTCATACAAATGTTATCCAAAGCCCAGGAGTAAAAAATACAACTTAAGGGGGAGATTTATCAAAACTGGTGCAAAGGAAAACTGGCTTAGCTGCCCATAGCAACCAATCAGCTTCCAGCATACATTTTTCAGAGCTTGTTTAGAAAATGAAAGGATCGATCTGATTGGTTGCTATGGGCAACTAAGACAGTTTTCCTTTGCACCACTTTTGATAAATCTCCCCGTTTCTGATTCTGAGAAAGCTGTGTAACCAACATGGCGGCCATTACAGCTCCCACAGCTTTCCCAGACAGCAGATATGTCCATTTGTCCAGTTACCGTGCCACAGCTAGGTCTGACGTTCGGGGAACTGGGAAAGCTGAGTGATAATATCTGTCCTCATATCAGTTTCCACCCTGCTTTTCTAGAAACAGTAAGGGCTCATACACACAAACATATGTTTTTTTTGCTTCACGTATGCGAAACCATTCACTTTAATGGAGCTGCCAATAAACGGAAATGACTCCATGTGCATTCTGTTTCCTTATGTCCGTATAGCCATTCCGCCAAAAAAAAGACTATGTCCTATTATTGTCCCCATTATGGACAAGGATAGGACTGTTCTATTAGGGGCCGGCTGTTCCGTTCCGCAAAATACGGAATGCACGCGGACGGCGTGTGTATTTTTTGCGGATTATAAAAGGAGAGAAAGCATAAGATGATTTATCAAAACTGGTGTAAAGCAAAATTGTCTTAGTTGAAACTAGAGATGAGCGAAGCAACTTCGAATGCTACATCCGAAGTTGATTCGCAAAAAAATCTGTTATAAATCATCTCCGTACAGTATTCGAATGTATGGGCTCCAATGAGCTTAAGTAAGTTATTCATGAAGTTGCGCGAAACTTTATTGAATAACTTTTTCAATTGATTATTACAGTGAAAAACCTTGGAACCGAACTCGACTTCGCATCCAAGTTTTGAAGTGATTTTTCACTGTAATAATCAATTACCGAAGTTATTGTGAAAAACTTACTTCGGCTCATCGGAGCCCATACATTCTAACACTGCACTGAGACGAATCTCCGTAACAGTATTATAACAAATGAATTAGCGAAGCAGCTCCGGATGTAGCATCCGAAGTTCTCTTGGCTCATCTCTAGTTGCAACCAATCAGATTCCACCTTTCATTTTTCAGAGCTCCTTGGTAATATGAAAGGTGGAATCTGATTGGTTGCTGTGGGCAACTAAGACAGTTCTACTTTACTCCAGTTTGATAAATGTCCTTGTTTTTTTATTTCACTCTTGGTTTTAGCTTTCAGGAAACCTGACTGTGTGTCCACTAAGAAGCGGCAGACAGATGAGGGCTGCCGAGAGAGTCCTACCCACCAGTGACTGATCTGTGTGCTCACAAGTCTCCCTGGAGTCCCCAGCAGAACATACCAGGGACTGACATAAGCAGCGGCTTCCTGTGTATACTGGTGCACAGAAAAAGGAAGAAGCCTGAGATGTAATCAGGATGTGGGTGCATTACAGTCGTCCAGCCCCAGCAGCACAGCCATGAACCCGGAGGAGCAGACTGTCACCTGGCTCATCTCTCTGGGGGTCCTCAACTCCCCCAAGAAGAACATCTGTGACCCAGAGGACTTCCTAAAGTGCTCCCTCAAAGATGGGGTGGTGCTGTGCAAGCTGATGAACCGGCTGCTCCCGGGCTCTGTGGACAAGGTAATCATGGGGTTAAACCCCAGCCTTTTGAGGGGAAGGGGGGTTGGCTATTTAGATGGGTCTTTAGGATACTTACGACTCTATACTACGTTAATATGGGGCTGCAAGCAGGGAGGGAAACGCCCTGATCTCTGTAGATAATGTCCCACAGCACACTCCCAGGTAGGCGAGAACATAGGAATGCACTGCGCTTTCCAGGAACTACAACTCTCAGCATGTGGCTGCCAGAATATGCTGGGAGTTGTACGAAGCTAATCATTTCTACTGAACTGCCAAGACTTTGAGCCGAGAACATGCAAGCTGCTAATATTCACTGACATGTCAGTGTGCATCAGGAAACCATAAGATAAAGGAATGTCGCTTATACCAGTGAAGACCACTACCCCCAGCCTGCCACGGCTGATAACAGGGAGCAATAGATGGAAGCGCCCCATGAAGTCCAGCCAGTGCTCGGCCTGTTCTGATGGGTCACATTGTGCATCGCCCATGGCAGGAATAGTCAAGAAGCTTGTACTGAACTGTAAGAACTGTGTTTATACAAGTATTAACCCACGACGGACACATTCCTCATCACACGCCTCAAATTCTTCACTGTAGACGCCCCTTATACCTGCAAGTGCAATCTTCTCGACATGCAAGAAGTGGAGTCATTAGGAACAGTGTAGACAGGACCTGTCACCATTCCTGACATCTCCATCTTAGTAAATAATGGTATTCCACATGAAATTACAATTCTGGAGCATATTTTCTTATAACTGTATGTTGTGCCGTTCTGCTATAAAGGTACACCTGGGTGTTACCAGTTGGGGGGTGTCCCTGCACAGTCTGAGTCAGTGCTGCCAACTAGTAACACACAGCTGTACCTTACAGGAAATGTGAAATAATCTGCAGGCAGCCACTGATAGAGGAGGAGGCGTCAGCAGATCGATATATAGTTTAGTGGGAAAATATTCAATATAACCTAATTTAGGGTATTTTCACACTTGCGGCAGGACGGATCCAACAGGCTGTTCACCCTGTCGGATCCGTCCTTCCGCTATTTCGCCGTGCCGCCGCTCCGTCTGCATTGACTATAATGGGGACGGGGCGGAGCTCCGGCGCAGTACGGCACTTCGCGGTCAGAGGCCGCCGGACTAAAAAGTCGGACATGCAGGACTTTTAGTCCGGCGGCCTTTCGCCGCGCACTGCCGTGCTGTGCCGGAGCTCCGCCCCGTCCCCATTATAGTCAATGGGCGCAGAGCAGCGGTCCGGCGGCAGGCGAAATAGCGGCAGGACGGATCTGACAGGGTGAACAGCCTGTTGGATCCGTCCTGCCGCAAGTGTGAAAGTACCCTTAGGGTATTTTCACACTAGCGTTTCTCTTTTACGGCACTGAGTTCCGTCAAAAGGGCTCAATGCAGGAAAAGAACTGATCAGGCATATCCCCATGCATTCTGAATGGAGAGTAATCCGTTCAGGATGCATCGGGAGGTCTTCAGTTAAGTCGTTTTGACTGATCAGGCAAAAGATAAAACCGCCGGATCCGTAATTTTTTCCCTAGGAATGTATTAGAGCTGGATCCGGCATTCAAAATACCGGATCCGTCCTTCTGGTCTGCGCATGCGCAGGCCGAAAAAAAGGTGAAAAAAATAAATGTCTGATCCGTTTTGCCAGATGACACCGTAAAGACGGATCCAACATTTCAATGCATTTTTCTGACTGATTAGGATCCTGATCAGTCTTATAAATGCCATCAGTTGGCATACGTTTTGCCGGAGCCTGCAGTTCCGGCGATGGAACTACTTGCCGGATCACTCTGCCGCCAGTGTGAAAGTAGCCTTATCCATTTAATTTCCTGCATATTCTGGGCTTTGATGTCAAGGAGGCGGTCCTATCAGTGATTGACAGCTATCTCTGTATAAATAGCTCAGACACCATGTTCAATTTGAGAGGTACCCTTTAATTCATAAACATCTAGCAGGAATAATAGAGGAATAGCACAACATATAGTTACAAGAATAGATGCTCCAGATTTATTTTTTTTACAATGGGAATGCAAATAGTTACTTAAACAGGCCTGTTTAAACTGATTTGAAAGGGGTTTTATATTTTCTGAAATATTGCTCATGTAAAAGAGCAGTAAAAGGGTTTTCTAAAATTTTAATACTGATGACCTAAACTGTGGATAGACACCCGGGACCCCTGCCGATCAAATGTTTGAGAAGGCGCTGGTGCTCCTTTGAGCGCTGCGGCCTTCTCTGTGCTCACCAAGCACAGCGCCGTACATTGTATAGTGGCTGTGCTTGGTATTGCGCTCAGTCCCATTCACTTCTATGGGGCTGAGCTGTCCCTAGGTCATGTGACCGATGAACGTGACATCACTAGCCTAGGGAAAGCTGTGAAAAAGTCTGGACCATGGAAATATGGTGGTGGTGTACTGTATTATAATTATTATTCATTATTATAGCGCCATTCATTCTACAGACATAATCATAAACTGGTACAAGGGCTTACAATATACAAGGGAGGGGAGTAGCCGAATGTAGACAGGCCCTTTACATTTCTGTTAGGGCACTTCAAAGCAATGGGTTGTGTGGATTGTTGTGTAGACACGCTGGGGTAGATTTTCAATTGCTGTCTAATATTTTGCAGAGCCTAAACTTTGGTGTATCTTGCTAGAAATTAGACACTTATGAGTGCGGGACAATAGCCCCGTGGGCGCCCGACGTGCACAGCATCATTGTAACCTGTGCTACTGTGTACTCCATGCGCACGATCAATGCTGCCCCGGGACATATAGGGCGCTCACGGACCGTATATTTCAGAGGCCATACGGTCGTGTGCAAGAGGCCTTTCGCCTGACTTAGGCTCCATTCGAATGTCCGCAATTTAGTTCCGCATTTTGCAGAACGGAATTGCGGGCCCATTCATACTAATAGAATATGCCTATTCTTGTCCGCAATTGCGGACAAGACTAGGACATGTTCTATTTTTTTTGGGAACAGAAATGTGAACCTGGAAGTGCGGGTCCACATTGTGCGGCCCAGCTCTGGAAATACGGACCCGCACTTCCAGGTCCACATTTCCGTTCCCGAAAAATATAGAACATGTCCTATTCTTCTCCGCAATTGCGGACAAGAAAAGGCATATTCTTCACATTGCCGGTGTCTGTGTTTTGTGGATCCGCAAAACACACTACGGACGTGTGAATGGAGCCTTACTCTCCACCATTTTGTATACACTTCTTTTTGTATACACTTAAAGGGGTATTCCGTTTGTATATAGGGAATAACTATTATTTCAGTGGGAGAACAGGTACTCCACACCCTTAGTGCCCCCGAAATCAATGGAGCGACAGGTCAGACAGGCGCACTGCCGCTCCATTCATCTCTGCAGATGAAGACAGTTGAGTACAGCACTTGGTTATTTCCAGAACTCCCATAGAGATGAATGGAGCAGCTCCGTTTATTTCGGGGTGTCCACCGAGGGGTATTGGGGCACCGTTATCATGATCAGTGGGGGTCCTAGTGGTAGAACCCCCCCCCTGATCTAATAGTTATTTCATATGCTGTGGATAGGAGATAACTTGCCACAACCAGAGAGGCGTCACACACCTTTTTTGTGGCGGCTTTTTGAGCCAAAACCAGAAGTGGGTTGGAAGGAAATGAGAGACATAAAGGAAGGATTTGTACCTCTCCTTCCTGCTGGATCCATTTCTGGCTAAAGACCTGCACCAAAAACTGCCACAAAAGGCTGTGACACCACCTGACAAAAGTGTCTAAGCATGGCACACGGCTTGTGCTATTAGTGTATCTGCCCCTCTGTATAGTGCCGCCACGTGGCATCATATTCCCCCTCACAAGCAGCTGGAATATCTCTATAATGTAGAATGCATTGGGGGGATGGTATGAGAAATGTGTATAAAATCAGAGGCACGTGGACTTCCATATATGTACCCAGCTCCATAACGCGGCTGTGTGCATGAGGCCTGAGTGGCTCAGTGTTCGTTACTTGTGGTGGGTTATACCGAGGAAAGAACCGCGTGCAGTGCACATCTGCAGAAAGGCGGAAGTTAGACTTTACACAAAGCCACATGGTGTTTGCTTAAACCGATATTCTGAAATCCAGATCTGGGCTCCACCTCAGCTGTGACAGGGAGGGCCCTGAATCTGTATACAGTGCTGGGACTGAAGACACTCAGGTAAGTGGGCACCAACATGCAGGAGCATAGAAAGGAAACATAGGGTTCAGCTCCCTGCCCAAAATATCACCTGAAGTAAAATGGCACTCCTTTCGCTGAAGAAATAGTGGATGCATCAAACCCCAGATATGATTCCTAAGGCTAGAGCCCCAGCCAGGATGTTCTGTTACGGAACGGTCTGCCGGACCTCTCCAGATCCGGCATTTCTGGATACTGCCGCCTAGTCAATGGGGTCCGGCAGAGATCCAGATGCTACCCGGCAAATTCTTTGTAGGAAGTGCCGGCTGGAACACCCGGCCGCAGATGTGTATACTAGCCTTAAAGGGGTTGTCCACCACAACTGTTATCCCTGATTCACATACGGATGCGGTCCGTGTTTGCATACCACAGCTTTCGTGGGCATCATTATAACAATGCCTTTCTTGTTTGCAAAATGGATAAGAAAAGGACATGTTCTGTCTTTTTTTGCGGGGCCATGGTATGGACAAATGCATGCGGACAGCACACGGTGTGCTGTCTGCATTCTTTACTGCACCATTGAAATGAATGAGTCCGCATGCGATCTGCAAAAAATGCAGATCAGATGCGGACCAAAAATACTGTTGTTTTAACAGCCCCTAAGGCCCCTTTCACACGAGCGAGTTTTCCGCACGGGTGCAATGCGTGACGTGAACGCATAGCACCCGCACTGAATCCTGACCCATTCATTTCAATGGGTCTGTGTACATGAGCGTTGTTTTTCACGCATCAGTTCTGCGTTGCATGAAAATCGCAGCATGTTCTATATTCAGCGTTTTTCACGCCCTATAGAAGTGAATGGGGCTGCGTGAAAAACGCATTGCATCCGTAAGCAAGTGCGGGTGCGATGCGTTTTTCACTAATGGTTGCTAAGGCACCTTTCACACGGGCGTTGCAGGAAAATGTGCGGGTGCGTTGCGGGAACACCCGCGATTTTTCAGCGCGAGTGCAAAATATTGTAATGCGTTTTGCACTCGCGTGAGAAAAATTGCGCATGTTTGGTACCCAAACCCGAACTTCTTCACAGAAGTTCGGGCTTGGGATCGGTGTTCTGTAGATTGTATTATTTTCCTTTATAACATGGTTATAAGGGAAAATATTAGCATTCTGAATACAGAATGCATAGTAAAATAGCGCTGGAGGGGTTAAAAAATAATAATTTAACTCACCTTAGTCCACTTGATCGCGTAGCCCGGCATCTCCTTCTGTCTTCATCTTAGCTTTTGTGTAGCAACAAGGACCTGTGGTGATGTCACTCCGGTCATCACATAATCAATCACCATGGTAAAAGATCATGTGATGGATCATGTGATGACTGTGACGTCACCAAAGGTCCTTGTTGCTACACAAAGCTAAGATAAAGACAGAAGAGAAGCCGGGCTACGCGATCAAGTGGACTAAGGTGAGTTAAATTATTTTAAAACAAAATTTAACCCCTCCAGCGCTATTGTACTATGCATTCTGTATTCAGAATGCTATTATTTTCCCTTATAACCATGTTATAAGGGAAAATAATAATGATCGGGTCGCCATCCCGATCGTCTCCTAGCAACCGTGCTTGAAAATCGCACCGCATACGCACTTGCTTGCGGAGGCTTGCGATTTTCACGCAACCCCATTCACTTCTATGGGGCCTGCGTTCCGTGGATTATCGCACCGCAACGCACAAAGAGGAGCATTCTGCGATTTTCACGCAGCGCATAAGTGATGCGTGAAAATCACCGCTCATGTGAACAGCCCCATAGAAATGAATGGGTCGGTATTCAGTGCGGGTGCAATGCGTTCAACTCACGCATCGCATCCGCGCAGAATACTCGCCGGTGTGAAAGGGGCCTAAGAGATGTTGTTTGTAAACCTTACGTTTTTTTATCACGCGCGTGAAAAACGCATCAAAACGCATTGCACCCGCGCGGAAAAAACTGAACAACTGAACCCAATCGCAGACAAAACTGACTGAACTTGCTTGCAAAATAGTGCGAGTTTCACTGAACGCACCCTGAACGCATCTGGACCTAATCCGTTACGCTCGTGTGAAAGGGGCCTAAGGGCTGTTTCACACTAGTGGATGCCATGCATGTCATCCACAGCGTGAATGACAGTCAAGCCCCGCACTGGACAGCAGAGACACGGAGCAGTAACATGATTGGTAATGCTCCGTGCCTCTCTGGGATCTTTTTACTACAAAATCACAGTGAGATAAAGTTGCCTATACATGCTCTATTTTCTTTGCGGGGCCGCGGAGCGGAAGTATGGATGCGGACAGCACATGGTGGTGCTCTCCGCATCTTTTGCGGTCCCATTGTATGTGAATGGGTCCGCACCCTTTCCGCATAATTGCAGAACGGATGTGGATCCATTATGCGGACGTGTGAATGGACCCTTAGTTATGGTCCCTGGTAGCACAATCCATAACGTAATTCTTACATAACCCGAACCTGAACCTTGTACGCTGAACTTGAAACACGAGTTCGCTCATCCCTAGTTGCGACCACAGGGGTGAATAAAGTATTTTTCTTTTCACTCATTTTTTGTGAGAGTGCTGCCATTTATTTTTATTCTTATATTGTCCTGGATTTGTTGCCAGATCCATTGCCTGCACCTCCATATTTATATTTGGCCTGATGTGCTGCCATTGTCATATCTGTTATACATATACAAATTAGTTTCTGTCTGTCTGGACATCTATCTGCCTGGACTTCTATCTGTCCTTTATGCACGACCAAATGGCTGAACCGATCTTTACTAAATTTGGCACACAGGTACATCAGGTGTCCGGGAAGGTTTTAAACCGGGTCTCAGCTTTTTAGGACGTACCGTTCCTGAGATATTCCCCAAAAATGACCCACATTAGCCAATACAAGCCTGCAAGTCTTTCTCCTCAAATCCCAACTGCCATGCACACGGTCACATGTCCCTTATCAGCCAATAGAAGCTCGCAGGCTCTTAGTCTCCACATACACACAGTTTTACTCCAGGTTTCCATAACAACCCAGCCATTTTCTTCACTGCTGTAGGTCAGCTTTAGGGTCCATTCACACGTTCGCAAAATGTGACCGGATCCGTTTCGCAAACATTGCGGAACGAATCCGGACCCATTCATTTTCAAGGGGCCGCAAAAGATGTGCCACAGTGTGCTGTCCGCATCCGCACTTCCGTTACGCATCTGCACTTTTCTGTGCATGTCCTATTCTTTTCCGCAGACACGGACAAGAAAAGGCAATTCTTTTTAAAGTGCTGGCCTTGTGCGGTCCGCAAAATGCAGAACGCACATGGCCGGTGTCCGTGTTTTGCGGATCCGCAATGTGAATGGACCCTAAGGCGTGTGTCCGGACGCGTGAATGGACCCTAAGGCTAGGGCTACAGGATGACAATAAGTCGCAAGACACATAGGGCACAACTACGCTGCTACATGCATCCATCTTGGATGGATTTTTTGCGACTGTCGTGTCGCAGTGCGACACCATAGCCTATCATTATAAAAATTGTTGAGACAAATGTCGTGCGACGCATGTCGTCTATCGCAAATATCGGCACTTAGCAACATCCCTAGCAACCAATAGGAAAGTTGCCTACCCCTTAGTGTTGATCGCGAATAGCTCAGCGGACAGTATCACACAGGATAGGATTAGATACACAGCTCAGCGGACAGTATCACACAGGATAGGATTAGATACACAGCTCAGCAGACAGTGAGGCGGGGTGCTTTATAGTTCACTGTTATGGGGGATACTGTCGATATCTTTTAACGACACACAGAAACATTAAATGAAATAGATGAACTATACCCGTGCGAAGTGGGGTCCTTCTGCTAGTATATACATACATATAGATATATATATATTAGGGTTATTCCTGCAGTATATAAATCTTTTGCTAGAGGTAGTTGTGTGTGTGTGTTGTAGGACGGTACAAAGGGTCGTCATTGATGGTAGATATGTGTCACCGAGGTTCCTGGCCAAGGTGAAGTAAGAGCCGGTATTTTCATGTGTCAGCGGCAGCTAATGCTGATTGACACTTTGCTATTTAGTATGGCTGTAAATAGCTGATCCGGGACGGCTCTTACTGGGAGTAGTCAAAGTGCTGGGTGGGTGACTACTCTACACGTTCCAGGCCGGGTCTTGGCAGGCTTATAAAAAACAGCCAGCACTGTCAGGTGATGTGGATTACCTCCCTCTGACAGTGGAGCTCTGGAGATTTCTGTGCTGAGGTCTGAAGACCGTGTGTCAGGTGAGCAGGCCGCCTTAAAGCCTGCAAGTGGACTTTCTGAGGCTGAGCATTCAGCCGGGTGTGAACTGACACCCAGGATACCAGGTGAACTTGTTTTTCTGTGTGTGAACAAGCACCGAGCCTGAAAAGTGACTGTTGTGTTATTTTATAAGTATGAATAAACACTGAAGAGTGATTTATAACCTGGTCCTTTGCCTCTATACTGCGTCCGCTAACCTGCCTACCAGAGCGAATCCCCACAGGGTGTATATATATATTACTCTTTTTGTGAGGCAAGGTAACCAAAAAATGGCTGTTCTGGCACAGTTTTTGTTTTTTGTCTTTTACAATGTTTACCTGACAGTAGATAATGTGATATTTTTATAGAGCAGGTCGTAACGACACGGCGATACCTAATATGTCTATTTTTTAAAATTTTATTTTGGATTTACACAATAAAATAAAAAATCCATGTTTTTGTGGTTCCATTTTCTGAAAGCCATATTTTTTTATTTTTTTGGGCGATTGTCTTAGGTAGGGGCTCATTTATTGCGGGATGAGATGACGATTTGATTGGTACCATTTTGGGGCACATATGACTTTTTGATGGCTTGGTATTGCACTTTTTGTCTTGTAAGGTGATAAAAAATGGCTTTTTGGCACCGTTTTTATTTCATATTTTTTTTACAGTGTTCACCAGATGGGATATTTTTATAGAGCAGATAGTTACGGACACGGTGATATCTAATATGTCAGTTTTTTTTTAAATATATTTTGGTTTTACACAATAAGAGCATTTTTGAAACAAAAAAATTGTGTTTTAGTGTCTCTATTTTCTGAAAGCCATATCTTTTTTATTTTTTGGGCGATTGTCTTAGGCCTCATGCACACGACAGTTTTTTTTCACGGCCCGCAAAAACGGGGTCCGTGGGTCCGTGATCCGTGACCGTTTTTTCGTCCGTGGGTCTTCCTTGATTTTTGGAGGATCCACGGACATGAAAAAAAATTCGTTTTGGTGTCCGCCTGGCCGTGCGGAGCCAAACGGATCCGTCCTGAATTACAATGCAAGTCAATGGGGACGGATCCGTTTGATGTTGACACAATATGGTGCCATTTCAAACGGATCCGTCCCCGTTGACTTTCAATGTAAAGTCTGGAGTTCTTTTATACCATCGGATTGGAGTTTTCTCCAATCCGATGGTATATTTTAACTTGAAGCGTCCCCATCACCATGGGAACGCCTCTATGTTAGAATATACTGTCGGATATGAGCTACTTCGTGAACCTCAGATCCGACAGTATATTCTAACACAGAGGCGTTCCCATGGTGATGGGAACGCTTCAGGTTAGAATACACTACAAACTTTGTACAAGACTGCCCCCTGCTGCCTGGCAGCACCCGATCTCTTACTGGGGGATATGATAGCACAATTAACCCCTTTAGGTGCGGCACCTAAAGGGGTTAATTGTACTATCATATTCCCCTGTAAGAGATCAGGGCTGCCAGGCAGCAGGGGGCAGCCCCCCCCTCCCCAGTTTGAATATCGTTGGTGGCACAGTGTGCCCCCACCATCGCCCCCCCCCCCCTCCCTCCCTCTATTGTATTAAATCGTTGGTGGCACAGTGTGCCAACCACCATCGGCCCCCCTCCCTCCCTCTATTGTATTAAATCGTTGGTGGCACAGTGTGCCAACCACCATCGGCCCCCCCTCCCTCCCTCTATTGTATTAAATCGTTGGTGGCACAGTGTGCCAACCACCATCGCCCCCCCCTCCCTCTATAGCAGTAACATTGGTGGCAGTGTGCGGTCTCAACAGTAGAAGATTCATACTTACCTGCTTGCTGCTGCGATGTCTGTGTCCGGCCGGGAGCTCCTCCTACTGGTAAGTGAAAGGTCTGTGCGGCGCATTGCTAAAGAACTGTCACTTACCAGTAGGAGGAGCTCCCGGCCGTTCACAGACATCGCAGCAGCAAGCAGGTAAGTATGAATCTTCTACTGTTGAGACCGCACACTGCCACCAATGTTACTGCTATAGAGGGAGGGGGGAGGGGGCGATGGTGGTTGGCACACTGTGCCACCAACGATTTAATACAATAGAGGGAGGGAGGGGGGCCGATGGTGGTTGGCACACTGTGCCACCAACGATTTAATACAATAGAGGGAGGGAGGGGGGCCGATGGTGGTTGGCACACTGTGCCACCAACGATTTAATACAATAGAGGGAGGGGGGGGCGATGGTGGGGGCACACTGTGCCACCAACGATATTCAAACTGGGGAGGGGGGGGGTCTGCCCCCTGCTGCCTGGCAGCCCTGATCTCTTACAGGGGAATATGATAGTACAATTAACCCCTTTAGGTGCCGCACCTGAAGGGGTTAATTGTGCTATCATATCCCCCTGTAAGAGATCGGGTGCTGCCAGGCAGCAGGGGGCAGTCTTGTACAAAGTTTGCAGTGTATTCTAACTAGAAGCGTCCCCATCACCATGGGAACGCTTCTGTTAGAATATACTGTCGGAAATGAGTTTTCACGAAGTGAAAACTTAGATCAGAAAAAGCTTTTATGCAGACGGATCTTCGGATCCGTCTGTATGAAAGCAACCTACGGCCACGGATCACGGACACGGATGCCAATCTTGTGTGCATCCGTGTTCTTTCACGGACCCATTGACTTGAATGGGTCCGTGAACCGTTGTCCGTCAAAAAAATAGGACAGGTCATATTTTTTTGACGGACAGGATACACGGATCACGGCCTCGGCTGCAAAACGGTGCATTTTCCGATTTTTCCACGGACCCATTGAAAGTCAATGGGTCCGCGAAAAAAAACGGCACAACGGCCACGGATGCACACAACGGTCGTGTGCATGAGGCCTTAGATCATGGTTTGATTGTTACTATTTTGGGGTAGATATGACTCTTTTGATCACTTTTTATATCATTTTGTGGGAAGTGCAGTAGGCAAATTTGCAATTCCATCATAGTTTCTAATTTTTATTTTTTTTATGGCGTTCACCGTGCGGTAAAAGTACATGATCCTTTTATAGATCAGGTCGTTACGGATGTGGCGATACCAAACATGTTTACTGTTTTTCATTTTTTACATTTTTAACCAATTATATGTGCGGATATAGGAAGAAGTTTGATTTTTTTCCCCCTTTTTTTTTTTTTTTTTTACACTTTTTTTACTCCGACCCACTTGGTTCTTGAAGTACCAATGGGTCTGATGCCTCTACAATACACTGCAGTACACTATACTGTCATTCACAGTAAGAGCTCATGCACACGACCGTTGTTGTTTTGCAGTCCGTTTTTCACGGATCCGTTGTTCCGTATCTGAGTTTTTTTTTCTCTGATTTAAGTCCGTTCCGTTATTCCACAAAACATATCCGTATGGTTTCTGTAGGCAATAAACGGATCGGAAATGGAAATGGTAACTTATTAATCACCAAACTCATGAGCAATATGGGCTGGGCATAGCATTTATACAGTTTGGATCGACAAAATACAGCTGACATACGGATGTGTTCCGTGTGCGTTCTGTATTTTTTGCGGGCCTAAGGACCATGGCATGGAAGGGGTTATGTCTGCAGTTTGAAGCAGACTGTCAGCTGTATGTTACAGCTGACAGCAGAGGTCGCACTACATTTTTTCCAGAAGAGTAAAAATACTCTTAACAATTTTGAGGAGTATTTTTAGCCGAGGAAAGGTACAAATTTTGTGGTAAGTCACATATATAATGCACAGGCTCTCATAACATTATGATGCTGATATTTCTGCAGGGAACCATTGCTAGTCTCCCATGCAGAAATAAATGTAGACAATTTTACATTTATCCAACATCATACACTAAACATAAGACCACTGCTGCCATACACAGCACCCACCTGACGCTGCCATACACGGCGCCCATCTGACGCTGCCATACACAGCGCCCACCTGACGCTGCCATACACAGCTCCCACCTGACGCTGCCATACACAGCGCCCACCTGACGCTGCCATACACAGCGCCCACCTGACGCTGCCATACACAGCGCCCACCTGACGCTGCCATACACAGTGCCCACCTGACGCTGCCATACACAGCGCCCACCTGACGCTGCCATACACAGCGCCCACCTGACGCTGCCATACACAGCGCCCACCTGACGCTGCCATACACAGCGCCCACCTGACGCTGCCATACACAGCGCCCACCTGACGCTGCCATACACAGCGCCCACCTGATGCTGCCAAACACAGCGCCCACCTGACGCTGCCATACACAGCGCAAGCGCAGTACCATGACATGGGTGAGGTAAAGTAACAGTGAGCGTTGACTCATGGACGCGCGACGCGCCCAACCGCGCGTGCACTCTCAGGGGTAAGGAGATCTGACGTTTTTTTGTCTTGTTAAATCTCCTTACCCTCACACTGCGCACGCGCATATTGAAGCCAGCCAGCAATGAATCTGAAGGGCGCTGTGTAGTGAGGGTAAGGAGATTTTACAATCCGCACGTGCGCAGTGTGAGGGTAAGGAGATTTAACAAGACAAAATACCGTCAGATCTCCTTACCCCTGAGAGCGCACGCGCAGTTGGCAGCACGCGCGGTGTCCGTGCGTGTGTCCATAAGTCAAAGCTCACTGTTATTTTAACTTACCCATGCCCTGGTATTGCGCTTGCGTGGAGGCGCCGTGCCATGGTACCCCCCGGAAGTCACGTGGGGTAAGGGAATCTGACGATTTAAGGTTTTCTGACAGAACACCGGACCTGGAAGCTCCTGAAAGGGGTGGGTGGGTAGACAGTGCGCGCTCTGGTGTGCACACACAGGAGGAGTTAGGCCTCTTTCACACGGGCGTTTTATTTTTGGTCTTCGCGAGTGCAAAACATTGTCATGCGTTTTGCACTCGCGTGAGAAAAATCGCGCATGTTTGGTACCCAAACCCGAACTTCTTTACAGAAGTTCAGGTTTGGGATCAGTGTTCTGTAGATTGTATTATTTTCCCTTATAAGGGAAAATAATAGCATTCTGAATACAGAATGCATAGTAAAACAGCTCTGGAGGGGTTAAAAAAAATAAAAAATAATTTAACTCACCTTAGTCCACTTGATCGCGAAGCCCGGCATCTCCTTGTGTCTCCTTTGTGGAATAGGACCTGTGGTGAGCATTAAATACAGGTAAAGGACCTTTGATGACGTCACTCCGGTCATCACATGGTCTTTTACCATGGTGAATCACCATGGTAAAAGATCATGTGACGTACCATGTGATGACCGGAGTGAGGTCATCAAAGGTCCTTTACCTGTATTTAATGCTCACCACAGGTCCTATTCAACAAAGGAGACACAAGGAGATGCTGGGCTTCGCGATCAAGTGGACTAAGGTGAGTAAATTTTTTTTTTATTTTTTTTTAACCCCTCCAGCGCTATTTTACTATGCATTCTGTATTCAGAATGCTATTATTTTCCCTTATAACCATGTTATAAGGGAAAATAATAAAGATCGGGTCTCCATCCTGATTGTCTCCTAGCAACCGTGCGTGAAAATCGCACCGCATCCGCACTTGCTTGCGGATGCTATGCGATTTTCACGCAACCCATTCACTTCTATGGGGCCTGCGTCGCGTGAAAATCGGACAATATAGAGCATGCTGCGATTTTTACTCAACGCATAAGTGATGCGTGAAAATCACCGCTCATGTGCACAGCCCCATAGAAATGAATGGGTCAGGATTCAGTGCGGGTGCAATGGGTTCACCTCAAGCATCGCATCCGCACGGAATACTCGCCCATGTGAAAGGGGCCTTACAGAAAGATGTATGACGTATTCAGATGACATATTCTCTATAAACTCACTGAGAGCAGCCTGCTGTGGATAGGAAGCACAGCAGGCTGTAGAACAAAAACGAAAAAAGATAGATAAATAGAACCAATTGGAGAAATAAAATAATCAATACAAAATAAATTCTTCTTATACAGGAAAAATGTGAATAGATCCGGCACCCAAATAAAACAAATTCCTTTATTGACTCAGAACATAGTAGAAAAATATTAAAACCACTGTCGCTTATGCAGAATAAAGTATAGTTGTGCACACCTCATCTGGAATAATACAGCTTTTGCATGTATAATATGTTGATTAATTTTTAATTGAGTAATGACAAATTTATTTTATTAAAAATTAATCAACATATTATACATGCGAAAGCTGTATTATTCCAGATGAGGTGTGCACAACTATACTTTATTCTAATAATTTTAGGCTGTTTCACAGTATTTTTGCGTACATAAATTTATTACTCATTAAAAATACACTTATTTTAGTGTCAACATATCCGCATAATTTACATGTATAGACATAAATAGTGCGGAGCTATCGCACACACCTATACGATTGGAGTACTCCAAAAATGTATAAGACCTTTAGCTAGTGGTATTGGCGTTTTTCTACAGACTTCAAATATATAATTGGAAAGTTTGGTACTAATGTACTGTTTTACCGGTTGTTGGAACCAAGGTGGTTCAAGGGATGTCCTTTTTGCGGTTATTGGTGTGGAAGATGCTGTATTCAGATGTCGACCGCTGAGGTTAATACCCCCGTCTCTGCCCGATGTTACTCCACCAGCTCTCGTTACGGAATGGGCTCCAGTAGTTTGCTGGTAGAGCGTTTCTCAATATTTACTATCAGTTTATACTTTATTCTATATTGACTTTTTCATATAGACTGGGTGTGTCTATATCAGTTGTAGCACCCAATCCATACACAACAGTGCGGTGAGCCACCACAAACCACCAATAATAACTGTCGCTTATGCGTTTCGGGCATACAAGCCCTTCCTCATAGCATACAAGATATAGAAAATGATAAAAATATATATGAACAGGCATGCTGGTAAAGCAGTAATACAGAAAATCTGGTATGGATGGAGTAGGAGCTGGAATGGAAACATCTTAATAAAAGACTAGTGTTCAGCGAACTTCTGTTTTCAAGTTCGGAGCACAAGGTTCCGGTCATCTAAGAATTCCGTTATGGATTCCGCCACCCACGGACCATAATTTATGGTCCATGGTAGCGGAATCCATAATGAAATTCTTAGATAACCGGAACCTTGTGCTCCGAACTTGAAAACAGAAGTTCGCTCATCCCTATAAAACAGTAATATAATATACCAAGCCCAGTACAGACACATATTGCAGAGTGTGCATTTGCAGCGTGAATTGGGTCATCAATATAGACATGACACGTTGGTCTTAGGCCTCTTGCACACATTGTGCATCCGTTCCGTGAATTGGGGACTGCAATTTGCGGTCCCCACTGCACGGCAACGTCCGTGCGGCGGCTGGGACGGATCGAGACCCATTCAACTTGAATGGGTTCTTGATCCATCCGCACCGCAAAAAAAATAAATAGAACAAGTTCCGATCCATTGGGTTCCGATTCGTGCTTCCATTCCGCATCTCCGTGATTGCGGACCCATTCGCCGTATGCGGGCCGCAATATGGCCACAGGCACACAACGTTCGTGTGCAAGAGGCCTTAGGCCCCTTTCACACGAGCGAGTTTTCCGCGCCGGTGCAATGCGTGACGTGAACGCACAGCACCCGCACTGAATCCTGACCCATTCATTTCAATGGGTCTGTGTACATGAGCGTTGTTTTTCCATGCATCAGTTCTGCGTTGCGTGAAAATCGCAGCATGTTCTATATTCTGAGTTTTTCCCGCAGCCCTGGCCCCATAGAAGTGAATGGGGCTGCGTGAAAAACACATTGCATCCGCAAGCAAGTGCGGGTGCGATGCGTTTTTCACTGATGGTCGCTAAGAGATGTTGTTTGTAAACATTCTGTTTTTTTAATCACGCACGTGAAAAACGCATCAAAACGCATTGCACCCGCGCGGAAAAAGCTGAACAACTGAACGCAATCGCAGACAAAACTGACTGAACTTGCTTGCAAAATAGTGCGAGTTTCACTGAACGCACCCTGAACGCATCCGGACCTAATCCGTCACGCTCGTGTGAAAGGGGCCTTAGGCCTCTTTCACACGAGCATGACGGATTGGCTCCGGATGCGTTCAGTGAAACACCATTTTGCAAGCAAGTTCAATCAGTTTTGTCTGCGATTATGTTCAGTTGTTCGGTTTTTTCCGTGAAATGCGTTTTGATGCGTTTTTCACGCGCGTGATAATAAACTGAAGGTTTACAAACAACATCTCCTAGCAACCATAAGTGAAAAACGCATCAGATCCGCACTTGCTTCCGGATGCCATGCGTTTTTCACTGAAGCCCCATTCACTTCTATGGGGCCAGGAATGTGTGAAATACACAGAATATAGAACAAGCTGCGTTTTTCACGCAACGCAGAACTCATGCGTTAAAAAAACCGCTCATGTACACAGACCCATAGAAATGAATGGGTCAGGATTCAGTGCGGGTGCTATGCGTTCGCGTCACGCATTGCACCCGTGCAGAAATCACTCGTGTGAAAGGGGCCTAAAGGTTCATTCCATTAGGAGACCTGCTTCCCATGGAGAGGATCCAGTACGCCTCACGCCTCAGCAGGGCTTGTTTCTAATTGTATTTTCTTTTGGGCTGGTTAACCCTTTCAATGGCTTTCACCTGCAAGGTCTGTGTGTTGCCTTGGCGGCTGTTCACACAATGTGCAGCTGGATCTGGCAGGTTTTTCAATTGAGGATTTTTGATACAATTTAGGTGTTCACAATAAGTTTTTTTAAGGCTGCGGGTGGTACACCCAGTATACTGGATCCTGCATTCAATAACATAAAAGAATATAATTGGTGTTACAGTTAATAAAAGTGTTGATATTATGACAATAGTTATTTGCTGTGGAGGTCACAGATTGACAGGGTTTTACGTATTCACAGATATTACATCGGTTGCGACCACATTTATATAGACCTTTGCATGTGAACCAGTGTCGTGCATTTTTCCAATGTGACTGAAGACACATACATGGAGTATTACCTAATGTAACACCCCGTTTGGCTACCAGTGATGGCCAGTTCTCCCGCGAACACATGCGGGCTGCCATCTTAAATCACAAGTCTGGCGATGCACAGGTAAGTCCTTACCTGTGCCTGCGCCGCGAGCCGGTCTGAAACAAATGCGGTGACCGGGAGCAGGCAGTTCCGAGAACAGCCGCCGGGGGCCTTCATCGGGCTGTTCTCAGAACTGCCTGTTCCTGGTGACCGCATTTGTTTCAGACCGGCTCACAGCGCAGGCACAGGTAAGGGCTTACCTGTGCATCGCCGGACTTGTGATTTAAGATGACAGCCCACATGTGTTCGCGGGGACGAACACGGCGAACTGGCCATCACTGTTGGCCCCAAATCTGCAGCCGTTCTGGAGAATATTTCACCGTGGGAAATAGGTCTCCTATTGGAATACAGATTTGTCATATCTATGTTGATGACCTTATTCACACTGCATTTTGCCTTCTTTTTAAATGCACACTGCAATATGTGTCTTTACTGGGCTTGGTATATCATATTACTCTTTTAGACCTCTTGCACACGACCGTATGGCTATTTCCATTATTTAGAGGTCTGCAAAAAACGGATCCGCAAAAAATATACGAGTGACGTCCGGGTGCATTCTGTTTTTTTTGCGGACCGGAACAGCTGGCCCCTGATAGAACAGTACTATCCTTGTCCATTAGGCAGACAATAATAGGACATGTTCTATCTTTGAACGGAACGGAAAAACAGAAATGGAAGGCATATGGAGTACCTTCCGTTTTTATTTATTTTGGATCCATTGAAATGATTGGTTCCGTATACGGTCCATATACGGAACGCAAACAACGGAATGTAAATGGAAAAAAAAAACGTTTGTGTGCAAGAGGCCTTATTAAGATGTTTCCATTTCAGCTCCTACTCCATTGATACTTGATTTTCTGTGTTACTGCCTGTTAGTATGTATATTTTTTTATCATTTTCTGTCTTGTATGCTATGAGGAAGGGCTTGTATGCCCAAAACTGCATAAGCGACAGTGGTTTTAATTAGGGATGAGCGAATCGACTTCGGATGAAACATCCGAAGTCGATTCACATATAATTTCATCATATAATACTGTACGGAGCAGGAGCTCTGTACAGTATTAGAATGTATTGGCTCCGATGAGCCGGTCATTGCTTTTGTGAAGTCTCGCGAGAGTTCACGCAAAAACGTCATAAATTAATTTGAACTGTAAAAAAACATTTCCCGAACTCGGGTTCGGTTCTAAGTGGTACCAGTACAAATTAATTTATGAAGTTATTACCCGAAGTCTCTGCTCCGTACAGTATTAGGCCGCTCTCATATGAGCGTGACGGATTAGGTCCGGATGCGTTCAGTGAAACTCAGACCATTTTGCAAGCAAGTTCAGTCAGTTTTGTCTGCGATTGCGTTCAGTTTTTTACGCGCTTTTTGATGCGTTTTTCACGCACGTGATAAAAAACGGAAGGTTTACAAACAACATCTCCTAGCGACCATCAGTGAACAATGCATTGCACCTACACTTGCTTGCGGATGCAATGCATTTTTCACGCAGCCCCATTCACTTCTATGGGGCCAGGGCCGCGTAAAAAAACGCAGAATATAGAACATGCTGTGATTTTCACGCAACGCATAAGTGATGCGTGAAAAACAACACTCATGTACACAGCCCCATTGAAATGAATGGGTCCGGATTCAGTGCGGGCGAAATGCGTTCGCATCACGCGTTGCGCCCGCGCGGAAAACTCGCTCGTGTGAAAGGGGCTTTAGAACAAAGTTTTATGTGAATCGACTTCGGATGTTTCATCTGAAGTCGATTCGCTCATCCCTAGTTTTAATATTTTTCTATGTTCTGAGTCAATCAAGGAATTTGTTTCGTTTTGAGTGCCGGATCTATCCATGTTTTTCCTGCATTGTTCTGAGTTGCCAGCCCAGACCGCATGCGCCATACCTGTACGGAGGTGAGCTGATCCAAATTTTTTTTTTCATTGTTATCCTTCCTATACGCTTGAATGGGAACGAGCCATTCCATAGAAGTGAATGGGACAGCTTAGGTGTAATTACACCGCTCACCGCTGCGATGTCGACAGCGAGCAGGTAAACAATGAAGGGAAGGCTCCGATTGCACGGGCGCAGCCTTCTCCTCAACCAGCTGATCGGCGAGGTGCCGGGTGTCTGACCCCTGCTGATCTGATATTGATGACCTATCCTGAGGATAGTTCAACAATATTAAAACCCCAGAAAACCCCTTTAAAGATTACTATTGACACACCAGTTATTACTGCAAATGTCAATTCACAGCTGAATTATTGCTCCTCACAAGGAAAGCTGTGGCTTCTGCAGAGCTACAAGTCTCAGCATGCCCTCCTTGCTTGTATAACTTTTGGTGGAAAAGTAGCAGAAATTGCTTCCTGGGACTTGTAGTTCCACACCAGCAGGAACCCTGTATCAACAAACAGCTATGTTATTTACAAACACAGCGGAATTGTAAGTTTATTTACACACAGTCAGAGTGATACAATGTATCTTTTCTTGTCTTCTGTCCCTGTCCCTCCTTCCTGAAGCTGGAGATATAAGACTATCAGTCATTGGTAGATGTGCAGAAACTGCAATTGGTGAATTCTCTGTGACTTTCTTATTGGTCAGAGGAATTTTCCAACCCAGTTTGCTTTCTCTTCCTGTCAGTGAATGTATATACTGTAGTTTGCTGCACTGAAGGCTGCTCTGTCCCACCAAGTGCCACATACAAGGTCAGTGGATGCTTTCTGTGAACCTCTCCTTGCTATTTACTCCATATCTGTTCTGGATAGACTTTACAGAATCTGTCATATTGGAAGGAATAGGTCATAGATCTGTCTAACAAACTCCACTCCCCGAGCTCTGCGCTGTATACAGATGCCATGCAGGCAGTTTGCACTGCTGGTTGTAACGGGAGGATGTACATTTGTGCCTAATGCCCTATATTCACCATTAAATATAAGTTGTTCAATTATTCTTTGATGTCAGGTTATTGAAAATAGTACTCTGCTGTTTCTAAGGGCTCGTGCACCCAACTGTAATCGACCCGGGAAACACGGTCCTGTGTCGCCGCATCTCCTGGGCCAACAGCGTCTCTCTTGACCCAAGCTGTCATAGTAATTTATGATACAGTCTCCATCTGATTGCGAGGCTACTGCAACGTACTCGCACCATCACCATATTTCCAGGGTCGATCATGGTCTTGGGCGTTTTTCACTGATGAATGCTAAGAGATGTTGTTTGTAAACATTCAGCTTTCTATCACGCGCGTGAAAAACGCATCAACGCAGTCGTATAGCCTCTTCCTATATCGCTGCTTTGGAAGACTTTGTCATTCAGGAATCTAGAAAAGCTGGGTAATTGCTGTATTTGTTGCTGCTACCAACAGGTGATGAAGTAGATTAGTTGCTAAAGGTTGGCTGCTTCGGACAGACCCTTTTTGTTAGAAGAACCCCTAATGATACATTTTTCACAAGGTGTTCCTCTGCTCGGACTCCTACCAATCAGCTTCAACTGTTAAATGGAATGTGTCATCAGAAAATGACCTATTTTTTTAAATCACGTTTTTATGTTTAACACTTTTTTAAATAATTTTTGGTGATGTTATTTTTAATTTTCCATGTCAATATCTATATTTAACCACCTCAGTCCCCCTAGCTTAAACCCCCTTAATGACCAGACCACTTTTTACACTTCTGCACTACACTACTTTCACCGTTTATTGCTCGGTCATGCAACTTACCACCCAAATGAATTTTACCTCCTTTTCTTCTCACTAATAGAGCTTTTATTTGGTGGTATTTCATTGCTGCTGAAATTTTTTAAATTTTTTGTAATTAATCGAAATTTACCCAAAAAAATTCAAAAAAACTTAATTTTTCACTTTCGGTTGTAAAATGTTTCTATTAAAATGACATTTCTATATAATTTTTTTCTAAATTTATTGTTCTACATGTCTTTGATAAAAAAAAATGCAATAAGTGCATATTTATTGGTTTGGGTAAAAGTTATAGCGTTTACAAACTATGGTGCAAAAATGTGAATTTCCGCATTTTGAAGCAGCTCTGACTTTCTGAGCACCTGTCATCTTTCCTGAGGTTCTACAATGCCCAGACAGTAGAAATACCGCACAAATGACCCCATTTCGGAAAGTAGACACCCTAAGGTATTTGCTGATGGGCGTAGTGAGTTCATGGAAGTTTTTTTTTTTTTTGTCACAAGTTAGCGGAAAAATTATTTTTTTTATTTATTTTTTTTTACAAAGTCTCATATTCCACTAACTTGTGACAAAAAAATTAATTTTACATGAACTAACCATACCCCTCACAGACTACCTTGGGGTGTCTTCTTTCCAAAATGGGGTCACATGTGGGGTATTTATACTGCCCTGGCATTTTAGGGGTCCTAAAGTGTGAGAAGAAGTCTGGAATATAAATGTCTAAAATTTTTTACGCATTTGGATTCCGTGAGGGGCATGGTGTGTTCATGTGAGATTTTATTTTTTGTAGTTAGTGGAATATGAGACTTTGTAAGAAAAAACAAAAAAATAAATTTCTGCTAACTTGTGGCAAAAAAAATAATTATTCTCGCCATGCCCCTTAAAAGTGATCTTTCTATAGCGCCGCAGCGATTTTATGGTGTTTTTGCAGTGATCAGAAAAAAAAAAATTTCTGTCACTGCGGTGGGGCAGACTGAACGCAAGTGTGCGCACAAGATCAGACCTGATTGGGTGAACACTGCATTTTTTGTAGAGCCTATAGAACATGTCCTATTCTTGTCCGCAATTGCGGCCAAGAAAAGGCATTTTCTATATAGTTCTGGCAATGTGCGGATCTGCAAAATGCGGAAAGCACATTGCCGGTGTCCGTGTTTTGCAGATCCGCGGTGTCCGTGTTTTGCGGATCCACAAAACACATACGGACGTCTGAATGGAGCCTTACAGGGGGGTGATCAATGACAGGGGGGTGATCACCCCATATAGACTCCCTGATCACCCCCCTGTCATTGATCACCCCCCTGTAAGGCTCCATTCAGACGTCCGTATGTGTTTTGCGGATCCATGGATCCGCAAAACACATACAGACGTCTGAATGGAGAATGACAGGGGGGGTGATCAATGACAGGGGGGTGATCAGGGGTTAATAAGTGGCAGGGGGGTGGGGGGTGTAGTGGTGTTTGGTGCTACTTACAGAGCTGCCTGTGTCCTCTGGTGGTCGATCCAAGCAAAAGGGACCACCAGAGGACCAGGTAGCAGGTATATCAGACGCTGTTAACAAAACAGCGTCCGATATACCTTTCAAGGGTTAAAAAATCGCATCTACAGCCTGCCAGCGAACGATCGCCGCTGGCAGGCTGTAGATGCACTCATTTACCTGCCGTTTCCTGTGAACGCGCACGCCTGTGTGCGCGCGTTCACAGGAAATCTCGCGTCTCGCGAGATGGCGCGTCAAGGAGGAATGAATCGACCGCCTCCGAACCGCAATCCTGCGTTAGGCGGTCCGGAGGCGGTTAAGCAAAAAACATAAAATCCTGCAGTTTTCGCACTGGCCACTAAACCTAATAGGCGCCACTTCTTGGTCTGTGCAGATTGATTTACTGCAGTTATCTGCTTATCTGTCATCCTAGATCTGCCTCTAATGATATCACCTCTGTGTATAGAAAGATAGGTGATTGTCAAAGCTTATCTGTTCTTTCCTTGTACAATGACCTCTGCACAGGTCACAGAGCATGCTTAGAAAACTCTCCCATAGAAGTCAATGTGCCCCCTCCAGACCATTGTGCCTATGGGCATTGTGGCTGCTCTAAAGCCGTTTTCTTAATGCTTTCTAAATGCCATTAAGAACAGCTCGGGCAAGATGGTTGCACCATAATAATGTTCAGGAAATAGAAGAAATAAATCTGCAATCAGAAAATAAAAACAGATTAGAAAAAAAGGACATATGTTTGCGATGACCGGGCCACAAGGGTGTAGTGAGTGCACGGTGTGATTGGTGATAATGTGCAGAATGGGTGCAGTAGTTGTACTCGCTTTTCTGTAGCTCCCTGGGCCGGCGTGCAGTGGAGGGGAAGACGGCACTAAATCCTCTGGGGGCACTCTCTGTTGCAGAGAACACCAGCCAGATGAAAGCTGAGGTGCCCTTGATGGTAATGGGTATGCTTAGGGTGCTTTGGTGGCTCGGCTCTGTGTCTGTGACACCAGCACCTTTAGGAGCAAATTAGGAGATGGAGTATAATGATGAGAGAGGCAGTAGTTGAACCAAACAGGAACTTTACTTTGTAGTCTCGCAATAAGTAGCATTCAATAGCAGTACTTTGTCTTACATGAAGTTGGTAAAGATGATAAAGCTGCAAATCCCAAATGCCAGGATCTGTGAGGTGATGTATGTAGGTTCCAGGTTAACTTATGCAGGAGTGATGATGCTTTTCTTGGTTCCTGATCTTGCTCTGGCTATTCAGTCTTGCAATAATATGGATCCTCTGGTACTAATAGTAAACAACCCAAGGGCGGTCTCCCCCATGGAAGGCAAACTCTCTGCTCCATTCTTTGAAAAGGTTGTCTGAACTATAGTCCAACTAGTGCCTGGCCTTGACTACAATATAGGATTACTAAATCCTTCTTCTGGATTCCAAAAGCTCAAGTAGCAGAACAAGTCTCCTCTCCTTGTACTCTAACTTTTTGTGGCTGACCTATATAAATGGTGTTATAGCGACCTCTGCGGTTGGTAGTGTGTAATGCATTTCACAAGCCTGTATTAGGAATTTAGCAGCATTAGCCTCTTTCACACTAACGTTTTTTTTTTTCCGTTTTGCGGTCCGTTTTTTGCGTTCCGTATACGGTCCGTATACGGAACCATTCATTTCAATGGTTCCGCAAAAAAACGGAATGTGTTCCGTATGCATTCCGTTTCCGTATTTCCGTTTTTCCGTTCTGTTGAAAGATAGAACATGTCCTATATTTGGCCGCAAATCACGGTCCGTGGCTCCATTCAAGTCAATGGGTCCGCAAAAAAAACGGAACACATACGGAAATGCATCCGTATGTCTTCCGTATCCGTTCCGTTTTTTGTGGAACCATCTATTGAAAATGTTATGCCCAGCCCAATTTTTTCTATGTAATTACTGTATACTGTATATGCCATACGGAAGAACGGAACGGAAACGGAACCACAACGGAAGCAAAAGTAAACGGAACAACGGATCCGTGAAAAACGGACTGCAAAACACTGAAATGGACATACTGTAGTGTGAAAGAGGCCTTAACAAAAGAAAAAAAACAAGATGACATGAAAGGGCATATAGCAAATTGGAGTGGCCCATACACACATAAGAGGGACACTACATGTTGCTATCTGGTATTAACTGGCAGATAATATTTTGGGTGACACATTCACAGGGGAAATGAAGCATTGCACAGTTCTCATTGAACTCAGTGAGGACTGTCCATGTAATACATGCAGTATATGTAATGGAGAGAGATTCATGTAGTCACTCTCTTTTCTCCAGCTAATAGATAAGGGCCCTGAATGGGGAACTAGAGGGGGTCTAGTATCTCTGAATTCCCTATTTGAGTTCACAAATCTATTTTCATGTATCCTGCGCTATAATTCATCTCATTAGGGATGCTGATGAAGGATTTATGTTCAGGGATGGATTTTGTGAATATATCATAGGGTTCTATCAAGTTAGATCACTAATATAGTAAGCTATTCTGCTTTCATAGTGGTGTCGCCTGCACACTTCATGTCTAAATCTGATTAAATCAGCGATTCCCAAGATTAAATGCTTGGAATACTCAGCAAGGCAGTAAACTACACTAGATGGAAATATTTCTGTGGTTTCTGTACAGAGATACGACATCCATTGATTCACCGCTGTCAAGTCTAGAACTTACCTCCTCATAGAAACTAGCGATTTGTCTATTTTTTATCTTTTTAAGGGCTCTTTCACACCTGCGTTCTTGTCTTCCGGCATAGAGTTCCGTCGTCGGGGCTCTATGCCAGAAGAATCCTGATAAGTTTTATCCTAATGCATTCTGAATGGAGAGAAATCCGTTCAGGATGCATCAGGATGTCTTCAGTTCAGGACCGGAACGTTTTTTGGCCGGAGAAAATACTGCAGCATGCTGCGCTTTTTGCTCCGGCCAAAAATCCTGAAGACTTGCCGCAAGGCCGGATCCGGAATTAATGCCCATTGAAAGGCATTGATCCGGATCCGGCCTTAGGCTAAACGTCGTTTCGGCGCATTGCCGGATCCGACGTTTAGCTTTTTCTGAATGGTTACCATGGCTGCCGGGACGCTAAAGTCCTGGCAGCCATGGTAAAGTGTAGCGGGGAGCGGGGGAGCAGCATACTTACCGTCTGTGCAGCTCCCGGGGCGCTCCAGAGTGAAGTCAGGGCGCCCCACGCTCATGGATGGCGTGATCGCATGGCACGTCATCCATGCGCCTGGGGCGCTCTGACGTCACTCTGGAGCGCCCCGGGAGCCGCGCGGACTGTAAGTATACCGCTCCCCCGCTCCCCACTACTACTATGGCAACCAGGACTTTAATAGCGTCCTGGCTGCCATAGTAACACTGAACGCATTTTGAAGACGGATCCGTCTTCAAATGATTTCAGTTCACTTGCATTTTTCCGGATCAAGTGAATGGGTCCGCATCCGTGATGCTGAGTGCGCACGGGCTGGTGCCTGTGTATTGCTGACACACCGTATGCCAGCCGCAATATGACCACGGGCACACAATGTGCGTGAAGTGAACGCATAGCATCCGCACTGAATTCTGACTCATTCATTTCAATGGGTCTGTGCACAAGAGCGTTTTATTCACACATCATTTCTGCGTTGCGTGAGAATCGTGTCATGTCGGCCCTGGCCCCATAGAAGTAAATGGGGCTTCAGTGAAAAAAGCATTGTATCTGGATGGCCTTAGGCTGGGTTCAGACCTGAGCGTTTTACAGCGCGTTCCTACGCGCTGTAAAACGCTCAACAGGCAAGAACCAATGATTCCATATGGGAATGGTTCTCACCTGAGCGTTTTACAGCGCGTACGATCGCGCTGTAAAATGCCCGACGCCCCAAGAAGTACAGGAGCTTCTTTGGGGCGTCTTGTCGCGCGTTCCCGTACATAGACTTCAGCGGGAACTCGCGACAATGGGCGTTCGCTTGTCTCTGTATGCGCGATTGCAAAAAACCCGTACAATCGCGCATACAGAGCGTACGTTCGGTGCGCTCAGGTCTGAACCCAGCCTTATACCCTGTTCACAGACAGAGACCAGGATGCACTAGGTCATACACATGCAGTAGCGAATCGGCAGACAGCTATTCCCCATACCTTCCAACAAGAGGGACAACATGTGCAATTTGTTTTTGAATTCTCATGTACAAGATGCAGATTTTTTTTTCTGTGTGGATTTTGACCTGTGGTGCGGATAAAAAAAATCAGCAGCGTGTCAATTTATTTTATTTTTCCTGCACCAAATCCTCATGCAAATCCGCGCCAATTGCTGCTCACTGTCCGCATGGATTTCTGTGCGAACACCTGTAGATTCCGGTGCGGATTTTCCGTACATATATCCTGAACGTGTGCATGTACCCTAAAGGGGTTGTCTCACTTCAGCAAATGGTATTTATTATGTAGACACTGACACTTACTAATGTATTGTGATTGTCCATGTTGCCTCTTTGCTGGGTGGATTCATTTTTCCATCACATTATACACGGCTCATATCTAGAGGTTACAACCACCTTGCAATCCAGCAGCAGTGGTCGTGCTTGCACACTATAGGAAAAGGCGCCGGCCTATGCTCATTCCTGCGGTCCCAGGCACCAAAGCGCTTTTTCTTATAGTGTAGGGGCACAGCCACCTCTGTTGGATTCCAGGGTGGTCATAACCTATGGAAATCAGCAGTGTATAATGTGATGGAAAAATGAATCCAGACAGAAAAGGAGGCAATATGCGTTGCATCAAAAGGGGCATAGATGCCCGTGATGAGAAGATAGTCCTACCACTTTACAAATCACTAGTCAGACCACACATGGAGGACTGTGTACAGTTCTGGGCTCCTGTGAACAATACATTAGTAAGTGCCTTGTATTAACTTTCTCTACATGATAAATGCCACTTGCTGAAGTGAGACAATGCATTCAAAAACTGAAGCCATGACACAAGTGTAAACAGGGGTCTGAACTAATAAAATTGATGAAAGAAACACATCTGGGGTCTTCAATCATTGTAATGCAAGAAATGTATATGATATGGATGAGTTCTCCAGGCAAATAACCCTGAAATATTAGTACTAGATATAGTCTGTATTTCAATTTGTAGACACTCATATATCTAAACATGTGTTATATAATCTGTCACATACTATCCACATGGACCAGAAAAATCCTTCTTCCTTATACCTTTAGATGACAGGATTAGAGTTGGGACAGCAAATCTATGAGATCTATCTATCTATCTATGAAACAAAAAATAGATGAGCAGCACACACTTTGAGTAGGTGCAATTCCTTGGAGCAGATCGCGGACTTGATCCAAATTGAATATGTATAGAAAAAATCCAAGGCAGCACACAGGTATCCGTGAAAAAAGGGTATTTATTCCCTTATGTGAAGACAGCAACATTTCAGCTCTCTCTATGGAGCCTTTGTCAAGCGATGGCTTGACAAAGGCTCCATAGAGAGAGCTGAAACGTTGCTGTATTCACATGGGGAATAAATACCCTTTTTTTTCACGGATACCTGTGTGCTGCCTTGGATTTTTTCTATACATATCCATCTATCCCATATCTATCTATCTATCCCATATCTATCTATCCCATATATATCTATCTATCTATCTCGTCTGCAGGGTTACATATCTTGTGGCAAAGCACGTATTTGTAATAATGCATTTTTCTTCTGTCTTTAGTTTGTTGTAGAACCAAAGAGTGAAGCCGACTGCCTTGAAAACATCCGTGAGTTCCTCAAAGCATGTAGCTCTCTCCGTGTCGAGGTGAGTTTAGCTATCACTTACCCTTCTATTATGCATGAAGCTGGCCTACAGGTGGACAGCAGGTAACATCAGGAGACTAGACACGCTCAAAATAGTTTGCTTATAACCCACATATACAGTACATGTACAGCAGCTGCTGAGGCCATGCTGAATACAAAGAGTTTGAGGGTATATTCACAACGCTAAAATCCACAGTAGCAGATCGCTAGCTGAAAACAGGTCATTTGTGGTGACAAATTTGTAATTTGGTGGTGTTTTAGAGGAGTTTTTCCAAGAGTATTAGAAGATTTTTTTGGGGTGAGGTTTACTTGGTTCTCCATTGACTAATTTGAATTCCACAATTAAATTTGCTTTTAAAATGTCACTTCTCAACCATTTTTCAAGTCACTATTTGAAAAAAAAAACCTCTGTGCACAAGGTAGAGTGTTTTTAAAATTGGCTACTTTCACACTAGCATTATTCTTTTCCGGCATTGAGTTCCGTCCTAGGGGCTCAATACCAGAAAAGAACTGATCAGTTTTATCCTAATGCATTCTGAATAGAGAGCAATCCGTTCAGGATGCATCAGGATGTCTTCAGTTTAGTCTTTTTGACTTTTCAGGATGGAAATAATACCGCAGCATGCTGTGGTTTTATCTCCGTCCAAAATTCCGGAATGACGGATCCAAGTGTTCCGGCAAAACGGATCCGGCATTGCGGTCTGCGCATGCTCAGACCGCAAAAATAAAATAAAAATTAATGCCGGGAATCCTCTGCCGCAAGTGTGAAAGTACCATTAAAGTCAATAGGGAATTACCTGAGAGTGGGCTAATCTGTCAATATGAAAGTTTTACCTAAATGGCAAGTAGATTTCAGGGGATTTTCTTTATGCTAGAAACTATGCAATTTTGATTACTTTTGCTCAGAAGAACCATATAAAATCTCTTAGTATTAACCTTCTACGATGTTAGGCCACATGCACACAACTGCTGATTTTGTCTGCATCCGATCTGCATTTTTTGCATGACAGGTGCAGACCCGTTCACTTCCAATGCAGCCGCAAAAGATGCGGACAGCACTCCGTGTGGTGTCCACATCCACACGTCTGTTCTGTGCCATCCACAAAATCATTAAATATGTCCTATTCTTGTCCGCATTGCGGAAAAGGATAGGACTGTTCTATTATGGGTCGGACATTCCGTTCCGCAAAATGCTGAATGCACACGGCCAGTATCCATGTTTTGCAGATCAGCAATTTGAGTCGTGTGCATGAGCCCTTATACTGACAGCAGTCCTGATTCACATACCCCATAGTTCCTTACAGTCCGACCAATTCCGATGTGTATATACAAATATAGTGTTAAAAAATGCAAAAACTGCCCAAAACAGTGTATTGTTTGCTTCATTCTATGGGTTGTAGTTGACAAGCTGTTGTGGCTTGTCAGAGGAATGTATATGATAAGGAATGGCGGTATATTTTGACTGGCTAATTATCTCTAGTTCTGGTATGTTAGCACAGAATATTCTACTGCTTCCCTTTTTTTTTAAATATACTTCTCACTAGTTTGTTCCCGTTCCTGCTTGCAAAAGATACTAAACAAGTGTAAAGTCCAGTGAAGTAAAAATAAGTCTAAAAAAAAATCTAAAGTAAATGAAAAGAAACACACATGATGTCACTTGTTACTTACTAACCGCGTCCACTGCAGGACAAGTGGAATTTATACAAATCTTTTGAGCTAGATACAAATGTAGAACTGGATACTGGAACAGAGTCAGGATGGTATACGATATATAGCCAATGCTGTATGCCAGTGATGCCCAACCTACGGCCCTTGGGCTAAATCTGGCCCGCAAAGCTGTGTCATGCAGCCCGTGCGTCTCCCTGAAAAAAGTCTAAGGTGTATCAATGCGCCTTAGACTTTTCCCCCACATTCATCAGCGCAGTGACCGCTGTGAACAGCACAGGCAGCGCAGCGATGCTGCCTGTGCCTGAAATAACTAATGGCAAAGCTCCTTACAGCAAGGAGCTTTGTTATTGGTTGGTATAGGCGCGCGTCGGAGCGATACAGGTCCTGCAGCAGCGGAAGCCGACAGGAGCTGGAAGGAGGAGGGGCCGACTCCTGGGGTGGCTGTTGTAAGGAGAGCGGGGCGTTCTGCCCGAGGAGCTTGGGAAACATGACAGGGCTGCTGGAGAAATAAGGAGACACGGACTCGCGTAACTGGTCCCTGGTGACCCTGCTCCCCCTCCTCCTATCACCCCACTAGTGACCCTGTGTCACGGCCTTTGGTGTGCGCTGTGACACTTTTGCCACGCTTGCAGTTGCCTGTGGCAACGTGTTGCTGTTTCAGCATGCGGGGGCAGTGTCACGGCCTTTGTGGTGTGTGCCTTGACATGGTTGCCTTGCATGTTGTTGCCTGCAGGCAACGTGTATCTTTTTATGCTGGTGTGTGCACTTCCCCTTTAGTTGTTTCCTCCTCTGTCGGGTCCTGGAGGGGTTAACCACCTGTTGGGCGTGGTCACTAGGTGCTTCAACTTACCTGTGGCTAGAGGCCAAGAGTCAGTGGTACTCCAGCCATGGTGTGTGCTGGAGTTATGCTTCTGGTCTTCATGTTTCATCTCACAGAGTGAGGGCCTTCTAATGGGACATTGAGGTCTCAAGCGATGTCTTCCCTCCCTTACATGTGTTGTATGTTTGGTGTGGGGTTATGATTTGGTGTGTTTAGGGCTGCAACGATTAATCGATGTAATCGATTATATTCGATAACTGGATTCGTTGTCGACGAATCCAGTTATCGAATAATCGCCGATTCGTTGCTATGCGGGCGGGCGGTCGCTGCATCTTTATTTTACCTTTTTACAATGACGCTCCTGTAACAGCCAGGCAGAGCGGACGGCGGCGTAACGTCACTCACTCACGTGACACGCCTGCTCCGCCTCCTTCATTCATGAGGTGGGCGGAGCAGGTGCGTCACGTGAGTGAGTGACGTTACGCCGCCGTCCGCTCTGCCTGGCTGTTACAGGAGCGTCGTTGTAAAAAGGTAAAATAAAGATGCAGACGTGATTAGTCCGACTTATAAGCATCGGGGCCGGGGCTGTTATGGGGAGGGGGGAGGATCTGTCTATGGCACTGCTATGGGGAGGGGGGTCTGTGTATAGCACTGCTATGGGGAGGATCTGTCTATGGCACTGCTATGGGGAGGGGGGGGTCTGTGTATAGCACTGCTATGGGGTGGAGGGGGGGGGGGGGTCTGTGTATGGCACTGCTATGGGATGGGGGATCTGTGCACTGTTATGAGGAAAGGGATCTGTGCACTGTTATGCACATATCCCCCTCTCCATAACAGCGCCACCCACAGATCCCCCTCTCCATAACTGCGCCACCCACAGATCCCCCTCTCCATAACTGCGCCACCCACAGATCCCCCTCTCCATAACAGCGCCGCCCACAGATCCCCCTCTCCATAACTGCGCCGCCCACAGATCCCCCTCTCCATAACTGCGCCGCCCACAGATCCCCCTCTCCATAACTGCGCCGCCCACAGATCCCCCTCTCCATAACTGCGCCGCCCACAGATCGCCCTCTCCATAACTGCGCCGCCCACAGATCCCCCTCTCCATAACTGCGCCACCCACAGATCCCCCTCTCCATAACTACGTCGTCCACAGATCCCCCTCTCCATAACTACGTCGTCCACAGATCCCCCTCTCCATAACTGCGCCACCCACAGATCCCCCTCTCCATAACTACGCCGTCCACAGATCCCCCTCTCCATAACTGCGCCACCCACAGATCCCCCTGTCCATAACTGCGCCACCCACAGATCCCCCTGTCCATAACTGCGCCACCCACAGATCCCCCTGTCCATAACTGCGCCTCCCACAGATCCCCCTGTCCATAACTGCGCCACCCACAGATCCCCCTCTCCATAACTGCGCCGCCCACAGATCCCCCTCTCCATAACTGTGCCGCCCACAGATCCCCCTCTCCATAACTGTGCCACCCACAGATCCCCCTCTCCATAACTGCGCCGTCCACAGATCCCCCTCTCCATAACTACGCCGTCCACAGATCCCCCTCTCCATAACTGCGCCACCCACAGATCCCCCATAATAGTGTCGTCCACAGATCCCCCATAATAGTGTCGTCCACAGATCCCCCATAAGTGTCGTCCACAGATCCCCCATAATAGTGTCGTCCACAATTTGTTTTAATATGGCCTTTGAACATATTTTTTCAAGTAAGATCATATAAACCTCTGTTTTGTAATTTTGTCGTTTTTGCCGATTAATCGTAGAAATTAATCGGCAACTAATCGATTATTCAAATAATCGTTAGCTGCAGCCCTAGGTGTGTTGTAATGTCTAGCTTGGTTTTCCATGTATGGTATGTTTGGTGATGTCTTCCAGCATGGTTGCTTGACATTTCCCCTGTTTTTCTTCCTCCGGAAGGGGGCTGGTTTCCCGAAGGGGTGAACCAATAGTCTATATGCTGTGCTGCCCGGGGTCACCATGCATCTTGTTGCATTGGGGTCCAGGCAGTTGCGGGTCAGCTGGTTTCCTGTATGTGTTGTTTTGTATGGTGCCCGGTTTGGTGTGTGGGCTCATGTACGTATGCACGGGTTCCAGACATGGTGGCAGCGGCAGGTAAGTGTGTTTTCCGGTGTTCTTACCTGCTGATCCAGTTGCTGCATATGGTCTTTTCCTTTTCCTGCTTCTAGGCCTTTTGAGACTCCTGTTCTTCCGTGTCCTGGAAGAACAGAGTGCCTCTCCTTAGCTCCTTTGTGAGGGATTCTCAGGTATCCAGGGTATGAGCCGTCCAACCATCCAGGTCCGCTCATACGGTGAGGAGTTAGGGGCGAGGTATAGGGATGCAATAGGAGGTGACCTGCTCCCTTATCCTTGTGTTCTAGCGTAGTTGCTTTCCTTATTCCCCAGTTATCGTACGGTGGGGGTTTTCCCCACTCCCCACGTGACACCCTGCTCCCCCCCCCCCTCCTCCTGTCATCCCCACCGTGACACCCTGCTCCCCCCCCCTCCTGTCATCCCACTAGTGAACCTGCTCCCCCCCTCCTCCTGTCATCCCACTAGTGAACCTGCTCCTCCCCTCCTCCTGTCACCCCACTAGTGACCCTGCTCCCCCCTCCTTCTGTCACCCCACTAGTGACCCTGCTCCCCCCCCCTCCTTCTGTCACCCCACTAGTGACCCTGCTTCCCCCCTCCTTCTGTCACCCCACTAGTGACCCTGCTCCCCCCTCCTTCTGTCACCCCACTAGTGACCCTGCTCCCCCCTCCTCCTGTCACCCCACAGGGAAGAAGCTGAACAGACTCCACCGACTATGATGGGATCCATTCAGTTTCCGTTGGGATCTTGTCTTTTTACCGGACACAGAAGTGCTGCATACAAGGCTTATTTGCCTGGTCTTTTGGCAGAATCTGCAACAGAGGCTCCAAACGCAGCCTCCAACGCAGATTTGAAGGCCTACGTATTATGTATTTTTGTAATTCTCACATGTGCCCCCTAACAGTGCATTTCCTTCTGGCAAAGCTACCTGGGTTTGGCCCGTGAAATTTATACCATGTCCAGTACGGCCCTCAGAGGAAAAATGGTTGGGCACCACTGCTGTATGCAGTTATAACACATTTTAGGGGTAGAAACTCCTTTTTCAGATCAAACTGAATGTGTGACACTAAACAATAAGGATAACATACTGGTGCCTTACAGCACCGGGGTCCTAGGTTTAAATCCAACCAAGGACAACATCTGCATAGAGTTTGTATGTTCTCGTGGGTTTCCTTTAGGTTCTCTGGTTTCTTCCCACACTCCAAAGACATACTGATAGGGAACTTAGATTGTGAGCTTTATTGGGGACAGCATGATGATGATTTCTGTAAAGCCCTGCAGAATATGTCAGTGCTATATAAGTGCGTAAAAAAAATAATAACATAAATACATATGCTGGCCCACCAAAAAATTAAACATCTGTTCACAGGTGTTTTTTTTTTTTGTTGTTTTTTTTTGTGATGTGTATTCAAGTTCCATACCCTGAAACACAATCGGGGACATTCATCCACCTATTTATTCTACTATTGTGGCCTAAATAAGTCACAAATTATGGCGCACGCAACGTGCGCGCAATAATTTGTGAGTTTTTATGCTTCTTGCAACTTTTCTGAATTGGATACCCAAAAACATTAAAGATACCAAAAAGATCGGTGTGGGAACATATCTGAAACCTATTCAAAAACGCCACACATATAAAGTACAAAAAAAATATATCTTTATTAAATGTCCACAAATTAAGAAGCAAGTGGCAAAACATGCGTTGGGATTTCTCAAGTTCTCTCCAGTAGAGTTGAGAGGACACCTGGATGTTCGGGTTCGAGAAGTTCGGCCGAACTTCCCGAAAATGTTCGGGTTCGGGATCCGAACCCGAACCGAACTTCGTCCCGAACCCAAACCCCATTGAAGTCAATGGGGACCCGAACTTTTCGGCACTAAAAAGGCTGTAAAACAGCCCAGGAAAGGGCTAGAGGGCTGCAAAAGGCAGCAACATGTAGGTAAATCCCCTGCAAACAAATGTGGATAGGGAAATGAATTAAAATAAAAATTAAATAAATAAAAATTAACCAAAATCAATTGGAGAGAGGTCCCATAGCAGAGAATCTGGCTTCACGTCACCCACCACTGGAACAGTCCATTCTCAGATATTTAGGCCCCGGCACCCAGGCAGAGGAGAGAGGTCCCGTAACAGAGAATCTGGCTTCATGTCAGCAGAGAATCAGTCTTCATATCATAGCAGAGAATCAGGCTTCACGTCACCCACCACTGCAACAGTCCATTTTCATAAATTTAGGCCCAGCACCCAGGCAGAGGAGAGAGGTCCCGTAACAGAGGATCTGGCTTCATGTCAGCAGAGAATTAGTCTGCATGTCATAGCAGAAAATCAGGCTTCACGTCAGCCACCACTGTAACAGTCCATTGTGAGATATTTAGGCCCAGCACCCAGGCAGAGGAGAGAGGTCCCGTAACAGAGGATCTGGCTTCATGTCAGCAGAGAATTAGTCTGCATGTCATAGCAGAGAATCAGGCTTCACGTCACCCAACATTGGAACAGTCCATTCGTATATTTTTAGGCCCCGGCACCCAGACAGAGGAGAGGTTCATTCAACTTTGGGTAGCCTCGCAATATAATGGTAAAATGAAAATAAAAATAGGATTGAATGAGGAAGTGCCCTGGAGTACAATAATATATGGTTATGGGGAGGTAGTTAATGTCTAATCTGGACAAGGGACGGACAGGTCCTGTGGGATCCATGCCTGGTTCATTTTTATGAACGTCAGCTTGTCCACATTGGCTGTAGGCAGGCGGCTGCGTTTGTCTGTAATGACGCCCCCTGCCGTGCTGAATACACGTTCAGACAAAACGCTGGCCGCCGGGCAGGCCAGCACCTCCAAGGCATAAAAGGCTAGCTCTGGCCACGTGGACAATTTAGAGACCCAGAAGTTGAATGGGGCCGAACCATCAGTCAGTACGTGGAGGGGTGTGCACACGTACTGTTCCACCATGTTAGTGAAATGTTGCCTCCTGCTAACACGTTGCGTATCAGGTGGTGGTGCAGTTAGCTGTGGCGTGTTGACAAAACTTTTCCACATCTCTGCCATGCTAACCCTGCCCTCAGAGGAGCTGGCCGTGACACAGCTGCCTTGGCGACCTCTTGCTCCTCCTTTGCCTTGGCCTTGGGCTTCCACTTGTTCCCCTGTGACATTTGGGAATGCTCTAAGTAACGCGTCTACCAACGTGCGCTTGTACTCGCGCATCTTCCTATCACGCTCCAGTGCAGGAAGTAAGGTGGGCACATTGTCTTTGTAGCGTGGATCCAGCAGGGTGGCAACCCAGTAGTCCGCACACGTTAAAATGTGGGCAACTCTGCTGTCGTTGCGCAGGCACTGCAGCATGTAGTCGCTCATGTGTGCCAGGCTGCCCAGGGGTAAGGACAAGCTGTCCTCTGTGGGAGGCGTATCGTCATCGTCCTGCCTTTCCCCCCAGCCACGCACCAGTGATGGGCCCGAGCTGCGTTGGGTGCCACCCCGCTGTGACCATGCTTCATCCTCATCCTCCTCCTCATCCTCGTCCTCGTCGTCCTCCAGTAGTGGGCCCTGGCTGGCCACATTTGTACCTGGCCTCTGCTGTTGCAAAAAACCTCCCTCTGAGTCACTTCGAAGAGACTGGCCTGAAAGTGCTAAAAATGACCCCTCTTCCTCCTCCTCCTCCTCCTCCTGGGCCACCTCCTCTTCCATCATCGCCCTAAGTGTTTTCTCAAGGAGACATAGAAGTGGTATTGTAACGCTGATAACGGCGTCATCGCCACTGGCCATGTTGGTGGAGTACTCGAAACAGCGCAACAGGGCACACAGGTCTCGCATGGAGGCCCAGTCATTGGTGGTGAAGTGGTGCTGTTCTGTAGTGCGACTGACCCGTGCGTGCTGCAGCTGAAACTCCACTATGGCCTGCTGCTGCTCGCACAGTCTGTCCAGCATGTGCAAGGTGGAGTTCCACCTGGTGGGCACGTCGCATATGAGGCGGTGAGCGGGAAGGCCGAAGTTACGCTGTAGCGCAGACAGGCGAGCAGCGGCAGGATGTGAACGCCAGAAGCGCGAACAGACGGCCCGCACTTTATGCAGCAGCTCTGACATGTCGGGGTAGTTGTGAATGAACTTCTGCACCACCAAATTCAGCACATGCGCCAGGCAAGGGATGTGCGTCAAACCGGCTAGTCCCAGAGCTGCAACGAGATTTCGCCCATTATCACACACCACCAGGCCGGGCTTGAGGCTCACCGGCAGCAACCACTCGTCGGTCTGTTGTTCTATACCCCGCCACAACTCCTGTGCGGTGTGGGGCCTGTCCCCCAAACATATGAGTTTCAGAATGGCCTGCTGACGTTTACCCCGGGCTGTGCTGAAGTTGGTGGTGAAGGTGTGTGGCTGACTGGATGAGCAGGTGGAAGAAGTGGAGGAGGAAGCCGAGAAGGAGGAGGTGGCAACAGGAGGCAAAGAATGTTGCCCTGCGATCCTTGGCGGAAGGACGTGCGCCAAACAGCTCTCTGCCTGGGGCCCAGCTGCCACTACATTTACCCAGTGTGCAGTTAGGGAGATATAGCGTCCCTGGCCGTGCTTACTGGTCCACGTATCTGTGGTTAGGTGGACCTTGCTACAGATGGCGTTGCGCAGTGCACACTTGATTTTATCGGATACTTGGTTGTGCAGGGAAGGCACGGCTCTCTTGGAGAAGTAGTGGCGGCTGGGAACAACATACTGTGGGACAGCAATCGACATGAGCTGTTTGAAGCTGTCTGTGTCCACCAGCCTAAATGACAGCATTTCATAGGCCAGTAGTTTAGAAATGCTGGCATTCAGGGCCAGGGATCGAGGGTGGCTAGGTGGGAATTTACGCTTTCTCTCAAATGTTTGTGAGATGGAGAGCTGAACGCTGCCGTGTGACATGGTTGAGGCGCTTGGTGACGGAGGTAGTGGTGGTGTTGGTGGTACATCCCCTGTTTGCTGGGCGGCAGGTGCCAACGTTCCTCCAGAGGCGGAGGAAGAGGCCGAGGCGGCAGCAGCAGAAGAGGCCGAGGCGGCAGCAGCAGAAGAGGTAGCAGGGGGAGCCTGAGCGACTTCCTTGTTTTTAAGGTGTTTACTCCACTGCAGTTCATGCTTTGCATGCAGGTGCCTGGTCATGCAGGTTGTGCTAAGGTTGAGAACGTTAATGCCTCGCTTCAGGCTCTGATGGCACAGTGTGCAAACCACTCGGGTCTTGTCGTCAGCACATTGTTTGAAGAAGTGCCATGCCAGGGAACTCCTTGAAGCTGCCTTTGGGGTGCTCGGTCCAAGATGGCGGCGGTCAGTAGCAGGCGGAGTCTCTTGGCGGCGGGTGTTCTGCTTTTGCCCACTGCTCCCTCTTTTGCTACGCTGTTGGCTCGGTCTCACCACTGCCTCTTCCTCCGAACTGTGAAAGTCAGTGGCACGACCTTCATTCCATGTGGGGTCTAGGACCTCATCGTCCCCTGCATCGTCTTCCACCCAGTCTTGATCCCTGACCTCCTGTTCAGTCTGCACACTGCAGAAAGACGCAGCAGTTGGCACCTGTGTTTCGTCATCATCAGAGACATGCTGAGGTGGTATTCCCATGTCCTCATCATCAGGAAACCTAAGTGGTTGTGCGTCAGTGCAGTCTATGTCTTCCACCGCTGGGGAAGGGCTAGGTGGATGCCCTTGGGAAACCCTGCCAGCAGAGTCTTCAAACAGCATAAGAGACTGCTGCATAACTTGAGGCTCAGACAGTTTCCCTGATATGCATGGGGGTGATGTGACAGACTGATGGGGTTGGTTTTCAGGCGCCATCTGTGCGCTTTCTGCAGAAGACTGGGTGGGAGATAATGTGAACGTGCTGGATCCACTGTCGGCCACCCAATTGACTAATGCCTGTACCTTCTCAGGCCTTACCATCCTTAGAACGGCATTGGGCCCCACCATATATCGCTGTAAATTCTGGCGGCTACTGGGACCTGAGGTAGTTGGTACACTAGGACGTGTGGATGTGGCAGAACGGCCACGTCCTCTCCCAGCACCAGAGGGTCCACTAACACCACCACGACCATGTCCACGTCCGCGTCCCTTACTAGATGTTTTCCTCATTGTTATCGTTCACCACAACAACAAAAATATTATTTGGCCCAATGTATTGTATTCAAATTCAGCTGAATATAAATTTGAGGCCTAGTATTTAGGCGCTGGGTGACAGGTATAGATTTACTGACAGAATTAGACTTGGAAATGCACAGTAGCGTGTGTGTGAAGTTATTCTGAATGACCCTATGTGCACCTTGAATATTATATACCCTTTTAGGGATAGATTTCAAATAGCTCTGATACAGCAGAAACCACTAAATTAGGAAATTGCTAAATTGGGAATTGTATTTCAACCCAGAACAAAAAATGTGCTTTGACGGACACTAAATAACTTGCCCAGCCAGAACAGTACACCAGTAACGACAGATTTAGCGGGATATAAATTTGAGGCCTAGTATTTAGGCGCTGGGTGACAGGTATAGATTTACTGATAGAATTAGACTTGGAAATGCACAGTAGCGGGTGTGTGTGAAGTTATTCTGAATGACCCTATGTGCACCTTGAATATTATATACCCTTTTAGGGATAGATTTCAAATAGCTCTGATACAGCAGAAACCACTAAATTAGGAAATTGCTAAATTGGGAATTGTATTTCAACCCAGAACAAAAAATGTGCTTTGACGGACACTAAATAACTTGCCCAGCCAGAACAGTACAGCAGTAACGACAGATTTAGCGGGATATAAATTTGAGGCCTAGTATTTAGGCGCTGGGTGACAGGTATAGATTTACTGACAGAATTAGACTGGGATATGGCCAAAAAATAACCACACTATTGCTGGTTAAATGCACTTGGTGTGACAGCTTGACCAACCACACTACTGAGGGTTAAATGCACTTGGTGACAGGCGCAGCTTGCCCCTGATGTAGTATATGGCCAAAAAATGAACATACTATTGCTGGTTAAATGCACTTGGTGTGACAGCTTGACCAACCACACTACTGAGGGTTCAATGCACTTGGTGACGGGCGCAGCTTGCCCCTGATGTATGATGTAGTATATGGCCAAAAAATAAACAGACTATTGCTGGTTAAATGCACTTGGTGTGACAGCTTCACCCTGATGTAGGCTTTAGCCAAAAAACAACCACACCATTGAGGGTTAAATGCACTTGGTCGCAGCTTGTGCTGGCGCACCACAAGACACAAAATGGCCGCCGATCACCCGAGAAAAAAGTGACTGACAAACGGTCTGGGCAGCCTAAAAACAGTGAGCAATTGAGTATCAGCAGCTCAATGACCCACAGCTGCAGATCGATCAATAATCAAGTCCTTTGGAGGAGTTAATCTGCCTAATCTCGCCCTACTGTCGCAGCCGCAACATCTCCCTACGCTAATCAGAGCAGAGTGACGGGCGGCGCTATGTGACTCCAGCTTAAATAGAGGCTGGGTCACATAGTGCTCTGGCCAATCACAGCCATGCCAATAGTAGGCATGGCTGTGATGGCCTCTTGGGGCAAGTAGTATGACGCTTGTTGATTGGCTGCTTTGCAGCCTTTCAAAAAGCGCCAAGAAAGCGTCACAAAAGCGCCAAGAAAGCGACGAACACCGAACCCGAACCCGGACTTTTACGAAAATGTCCGGGTTCGGGTCCGTGTCACGGACACCCCAAAATTCGGTACGAATCCGAACTATACAGTTCGAGTTCGCTCATCCCTACTCTCCAGCTGAATTAGTGTGTGTTCAACTGTTATGTGCTTTCTTTTTGTACTGTTGCAATGTGACCATGGTCCTTAGGACCGGATGATATATAGCTGCTCCCCTTTTCATACTAAATCTATGATCTTGATGTCGAAGTCTGATCAATTCCATATTATATTGACACCATTGTAATTTTTGTTTATAGATTGTTGGCCTCTGACATCAACCCTGTATGGGTATTTAGTATATGGGATATGCTTATGGGTTCAGCTTGTTGGATTTAGTACTACTAATATCGCACAAGTGGTATGTAATAACATCACATTTGACAATTTGGAGTCTGGTGGGGTACATTATCCATCATAGCACCTATCTGCAATGTTTTTATAATTGTCTTTGATATTAATAGTGTAAATCAATTTGTGGACACTTAATAAAAATGTTTTTTTAATTTTATTTTTTATACTTTATACGGTATGTGTGGCGTTTTTGAATAGGTTTCCCTTTTCGGAAATTGGGGGGAAAAAAAGGGGCAGGACTTTACACGGCCCGCCGGATTTACTATAATTTATAGCTTATAAGTTTTAGCTGAAGTATACAGAGAGTTCAGTTTCTGGAGCACGGACGACTAGACACGTGCCTCTTAATAAATAAGGTGCATTACACTCCAGCGCACAGGGATCAGAACTGGAGTACGTGAACGCTAATCCTGATAAATGTCCCTTAATAACCATTGGCTAGATACCATATGATCTCTTTATTATGGATCAAGGTCTACTGTAGCTTTATGGGATATGTTTGTTGTAGTTAATATGTAGCATGAATAAAAATTTTGTAAATCCAACCCGATTTAAAAGGGAGTCTGTCATCAAAGTTTCACCTTTTTAACCCTTCCCATAGCTTTCTAGCAGCCTTACAGTTAATAAAAACGTTACCTTTATGAGCAATCCTGGACTGCAAAAAACAACTTAGTAGCAAATGAGGGCTCGCCGTTAGCCAGCGCATGCGCATTAAATACTGTGATGCCGTACAAGGAAAGGGCATCACAGTGCGCATGCGCCGGCCGACGGACTGAGTGCACAGGCGCGGGATCTCGACGAAACAAGAAGTAAGTAGATGGGCGGTCAGAGGGAAAGAATGGGCGGGGGGAAGCGACAATAAGGCTGAGCTAGCTGGGCACCTACGAGGGTAACGCCGCCCCTGGGCACTTGCGAGCCCTCATTTGCATATGCTACTAAGTTGTTTTTTGCCGGTTTTAGTCCAGGATTGCTCATAAAGGTAATGTTTTTATTAACTGTAAGGCTGCTAGAAAGCTATGGGAAGGGTTAAAAAGGTGAAACTTTGATGACAGACTCCCTTTAAAAGTTTTTATATGGGCAGGTTTGGACCGCTAACCCCCAGCTTCATAACTAGTGGTTTAGTGGCCCCAAACCTAGTGACAGGTTCCCTTGACATTCTACCCCTCAAATTTATTCCTACCAAGAGTATCATGATGGTTATTCTGATCTACTTCCTGTGGGCCACGAGAGCCTAGGAACTGTAATGCTGCCATGATGTACAGTGACACATGGAGTCCCTGTGGGTCAATTTTCACAGACCTGTAGGCACTCAGTGTGCCACCATTTGGTGCCTGCTATAATTTGATCATCTATAAGCAAAGCTTCTAGGGGAAAATGACTCTTTAATAATTGTGTTTTGATATGAAAAAAAAAAACCTCTGTATGTGCTCTGTATAAAATTTGCAGTAGAGTATGGGCCCATGTGTATGAAATCCTACTTTGTATTAAAATGCATTTACTCCAAAAGATTATCTGACAGACTTTCTGACCAATCATTGGTCAAATGGCCATTTACACACACAGATCTTTTGTTATACACACCAACTATTGGTCTGGTTGGACAGAAATTGGTCAGATAATCTGTTGGTGTAAATGCATCTTTAGCGTCGGACTGGGATTCCTTGGGCCCAACAGATGCCCAACCTACTCAATAAAGTCCAATAGTTGTTGAATCAAAGAAACAGACCTTAGTGGCAAGTAATTGGCCCCAAAAGCGGCCATATGGTTTTTTTTTCTCTCCTGGACCATTGGGGCGCACTATGGTAGGAGATCCTGGGCCCAACAGACGGGTGCACCACCAATGAGGCCAGGTGAGGCGATCGCCTCAGGCAGCATCATGTAGGGGCCGGAGGGGGGCAACTGAAGGGCCATGGGCAATGAGCGCTTTCATTGTGGCAAAGGGGTTAGGTTAAGATAATGACATTGGGGGGGGGGGGGGGTTCTGTTTAAATTTTCGCCTCAGGCAGCAAAAAGGCTAGGTGCACCCCTGCCAACAGAGGAATCTCTGGTACTTTGGTGCGCCAGTCCATCACTACTCTGTATAGATATTAGGATCCAGCAAATGGAGTGATTAGTCATACAGAGTATAGAGTGGATAATGGCTTTCCTCCCTTGCAGTTCTTATGATCGATGGGAAGCATGCTAAAAGAATTATACTTTTTTGCATTAGTATATTTGCTTCTTCCAGTATCTAGTTTTGGCTTTCCATTTCCCTCTATTCGGGTGAATTCACACGTGGAGGATTTTGTTGCAGACATTACTGTGACTGTTCCATCCAAAAGGGGCTTGCAGAAATCCATATGGCTGATGGCAAAGCAACCCCATTCAGATAAATGGAACTTTCAGCTGCAGAAATTTCTGCACAAAACTCTGCAGAGTATGACTTCACCTTTAATGGTCTGATTGCCTGCAGACCGTTCTATGTAGATTGCCTAGAGATGGCACAACCTTCCCTAACTGAAGCTGAAAGGTTTCATGATGCCACACTCCGGCACAGGGGCGGAATGGGAACTTGAAGTGGCCCTGGAAGAAAAACCAAAACTGGCTCCATGTTGTAGGTGGGTTCAAAATGGTGGAAGGCAGGAACAGAAGTAGACAAGGACCATCAATACCTTAGTGCAGCAATAAATACAGCCTCAGCAAAACCAAACACCACAGTGTAGCACTAAACCCCTGCCGACCCCTGGTGCAGTATTTAGCTGTCTCATCATTTTGAGGATGGCAATATAGTAGGATTCAGGAGGGCACCTGCGGCGTGCATAAGTACCTGATGCTTCTAGCATTAATTAATGCTGAGAAGATCAGATCGTTATGTACCTGGCTGGCTGATGAGAAGATGCTCAGGCAGACCCCTGGGCATTGACCCACAAGGAAATTTACCTGTAGGGTCTATGGCCAGCCCGCCCCTGCTCCGGAAGTATCAGGGGCGACCTGGGAACTTAAAGTGGCCCTAGAAAAAATACTGAAAGTGGCCCAGTTTTGTAGTTGGGTCCAATTTGATGGAAGGCAGGGACAACAATACCATATTGTGGCACATTATACCACCCCAACAGAGCCAAATGCCACAATCCATCACAAAATACTGCCGCCAACAGCACAAAATACATCCCCCAAAAACGTCCACTGACTGTCCGTGATGAGGGCTCAGGTGGCCTCTTGGGCATCGGCCCACCGGGAAATTTCCCTGTAAAGTCTATGGCCAATCCCCCTCTGGGCAGTGTCATATCCAAGCATAGACTGAGAGCCTGGCCTAACAGATTACAGACAATTACCTGGAATGTCTTTAGGCAAATATCTGAAATATTTTTAGTTCTAAAACATGTCACTGGAAAGCCGCATAGGTGAATGTTGATGGATCACTTGTGGTTACCATGAAATGCTGCGATCTTGAGATTGAAAGACGGTTGAAATAATCAGATACATCTTGACATGATAGACTGAAACATGGGACTTGTGCTTTTCCTGCAGCTATTCGAGGCTCAAGACCTTTATGCTGGTGAGAACTTTTCTAAGATATTGAACACACTTACTGCTGTCAACAGAGCCACTGAAGGTAAGAGGTAATGGCGCATGAAGCCCCTATCTACCTACCGGCCACACGTCGGCATTTAGGTTTGTGTTGAAGCAAGCTCCGCTTTGTTTGACCTAGGAGAACAACATGGCCTCAAAGAATTGTCTACAATGAAAGTGCCCATTAGTTAACGGCGTGTGATACAAACTGCGTGACCGTGCAGCTTAAAAGTACACCCATGGGCCACATGTAACTGCCCAAGGGCCGCATGCAGCCTGTAGGCAGTGTGTTTGAGACCTCTGTTCTAGGACAATGTCAATTGCATTTTGTGTATACAGCTGCTATGCAGAGCTATGTATCTTCATGGGTTACAGACTACAATCCAGCTCTGTCTGCAGTATGGTCCTGCCGCCGTGAGTTTTACCCTTTCATCTGCCTTTACTTCTTGCTAAACCGCAGATCTGTGTTACATATATTTATATTAGGCTTGGTGCTGGCTCTCCTTAAAGATACTAGTCCTGTATAGAGACTTACTGGTAGTGATCCATGGTATGGAGACTTATTGGAAATGCTCGTTGGGAAAGCAATATGAAAAGAGAGATCTCCCAAGGAAAGAGAACTATCTTGCTAGTGCCACCTTGTGGAAGTGGCTCCCTATGAGTCAGTCTCACTTAAAACTAAGCCTTGGGATATGACAAGGGAAAATAGCCAAGCCAAATATCCATCCGTGGTTTTTTGGGGGGGGACTTGCCTCTCATCAGTACAGAGTAGGATTATATGAAATATGAAATTATATATTCATTATCACATATTAGTGAATACATGAGTTATATTTATAAAAGGATCAAAGAAATGTCCCACTACTGGTATACAGGTTACTATATAAAACTATGTGAATCTATTATACATTTTACTTAAATGCTTTCATTTATATTTTAAATCTTGATTATTGACCATTATTCCTGCTTGTACTTAATAATATCCATTATCTTTGCGATTGACAGAAGAGACGTTGAAGAGGCCATGTTCTCGGACATCTTCACGGTCGCATAGCTTCACAGCATCCTCCCAGTTAAACACGCAGGGAACAGATAGTTCAGCAAGAGTACTACGGAGGCAATCAAAACCTATGGTATGTCTCTGTGTAGGAGCACTATATGCACTTTAATGGGACTTTTGACATCAAAATAATAAATTACTAAAATATTCACTAGTAACCTGTCCCTTCTAACTGAGTTGTCATATTTACCTGGGGTCCCAGGATAGGCTTTTCATAGTCTGACCTCTTTCACACGGGCGTCATGGTTTTGGGCCTGATGAGATGCGTGTGCATCGTGGGAAAATGCGCGATTTTTCAGAGCGAGTGCAAAACATTTTAATGCGTTTTGCATGCGCGTGAGAAAAATCGGCATGTTTGGTACCTAAAACCGGACTTCTTCACAGAAGTTCGGGTTAGGTGTTGTGTAATATTTATTATTTTCTCTTATAACATGGTTATAAGGGAAAATAATAGCATTCTTAATACAGAATGCTTAGTAAAATAGGGCTGGAGGGGTTAAAAAAATAAAAATAAAAAGTTTAACTCACCTTAATCCACCTGTTCGCGCAGCCCGGCTTCTCTTCTTTCTTCAGGACCTGGGTAAAGGACCTTTGATGACATCACTGCGCTCATCACATGGTCCATCACCATGGTGATGGATCATGTGACGGACCATGTGATGAGCGCAGTGACGTCACCACAGGTCCTTTTCCTACTGCACAGCAAAGATGAAGACAGAAGAGAAGCCGGGCTGAGCGAACAAGTGGATTAAGGGGAGTTAAATTTTTATTTTTATTTTTTAACCCCTCCAGCCCTATTTTACTAAGCATTCTGTATTAAGAATGCTATTACTTTCCCTTATAACCATGCTGTAAGGGAAAATAATAATGATCGGGTCTCCATCCTGTGCGTGAAAATCGCACCGCATCTGCAGTTTTGCTTGCGGATGCTTGCGATTTTCACACAGCCCTAATCACTTTTATGGGGCCTGCGTTGCGTGAAAAACGCACAAAGTAGAGCATGCTGCGATTTTCATGCAACGCACAAGTTATGCGTGAAAATCACCGCCCATGTGCACAGCCCCATAGAAATGAATTGGTCCGGATTCAGTGCCGGGGCAATGCGTTCACCTCACGCATTGCACCCGCGCGGAAATCTCGCCCATGTGAAAGAGGCCTAAGGTGTAATACTGACAGCCCGATCCTGTAATGTGACTTAAATAACCAGTTCCCTGTTGCAGAAAAGAACCATGAATACAGTGGCCCAAATTTATTAATCTGGTAGATGGCGTAGATTTAGACAGGCAGTCTAAACCTGGGGGAAGGGGGGAGGAAGCAAGACTCTCAGGCTTTCTGTAGGAGTAAAAGACAAAAGTTACTCAGCACCTTCTGCAAAATGTGGTAAATGCGCAGGTATCTGTTGCCATGGCTAAAACCACAAAGTAAAAGCAAACAGAATGTAACAGAACTCTGCAAATGTAGAACATATGGGCTAATACTATATTCACTATATAAAATGAACATGAGTGACTCGGCAAATATATTTTTATCAAAATAATTTGTGCCCATCCACCACGGCAAGGTGACCTCATTCTGGTTGGGAGCCTACTCTGTGATACTTCTCTGTTTGCCAACCGGCCTCTTAATTCAGGGTAAGTAGGCTCCACGTCTATACTGTGTCTGCCCCATGTAATACCTCTGTACAAGTGAGTGGGGAAGCAGGACTCTCAGGCTTTCTGTATTAGTGAGTGGGGAAGAAGAACTCTCGGGCTTTCTCTAGTAGTGATTAACATAGAAACATAGAATGTGTCTGCAGATAAGAACCATTTGGCCCATCTAGTCTGCCCAATATACTGAATACTATCAATAGCCCTTGGCCCTATCTTATATGAAGGATGGCCTTATGCCTCTCCCAAGCATGCTTAAACTTCTTCACTGTATTTGCAGCCACCACTTCTGCAGGAAGGCTATTCCATGCATCCACTACTCTCTCAGTAAAGTAATACTTCCTGATATTACTTTTAAACCTTTTCCCCTCCAATTTAAAACTATGTCCTCTTGTAGAAGTTTTTCTTCTTTTTAAATATTCTCTCCTCTTTTACCTTGTTGATGCCCTTTATGTATTTATAAGTTTATATCATATCCCCTCTGTCTCTTCTTTCTTTCAAGCTATACATGTTAAGGTCCTTTAATCTTTCCTGGTAAGTTTTATCCTGCAATCCATGTACCAGTTTAGTAGCTCTTCTCTGAACTCTCTCTCCAAAGTATCAATATCCTTCTGGAGATATGGTCTCCAGTACTGCACACAATAATCCAAATGAGGTCTCACTAATGCTCTGTAGAGCGGCATGAGCACCTCCCTCTTTCTACTGGTAATGCCTCTCCCTATACACCCAAGCATTCTGCTAGCATTTCCTGCTGCTCTATGACATTGTCTGCCTACCTTCAAGTCTTCTGAAATTATGGCCTCTAAATCCCTCTTCTCAGATACGGAGGTTAGGACTGTATCACTGATTTTATATTCTGCTCTTGGGTTTTTACGCCCCAGGTGCATTATCTTGCACTTATCAACATTAAATTTTAGTTGCCAGATTTTTTACCATTCCTCTAGTTTTCCTAAATCCTTTTCCATTTGGTGTATCCCTCCAGGAACATCAACCCTGTTACAAATCTTTGTGTCATCAGTAAAAAGACACACCTTACCATCAAGGCCTTCTGCAATTTCGCTGATAAAGATATTAAACAATATGGGTCCCAGAACAGATCCCTGAGGTACACCACTGGTAACAAGACCTTGGTCTGAATAAACTCCATTGACTACAACCCTCTGTTGCCTGTCCCTCAGCCACTGCCTAATCCATTCAACAATATGGGAGTCCAAGCCCAAAGACTCTAATTTATTGATAAGCCTTCTATGTGGGACAGTATCAAAAGCCTTACTAAAGTCTAGATAAGCGATGTCTACTGCACCTCCGCCATCTATTATTTTAGTCACCCAATCAAAAAAATCAATAAGATTAGTTTGACATGATCTCCCTGAAGTAAACCCATGCTGTTTTTCATCTTTCAATCCATGGGATTTTAGATTTACACAATCCTCTCCTTAAGAATGGTTTCCATTAATTTCCCCACTATTGATGTCAGGTTTACTGGCCTATAGTTGCCCGATTCCTCCCTACTACCTTTCTTGTGAATGGGCATAACATTTGCTAATTTCCAATCTTCTAGGATGACTCCTGTTACCAGTGATTGGTTAAATAAATCTGTTAATGGTTTTGCTAGTTCACCGCTGAGCTCTTTTAACTAGCTTTGGGTGTATCCCATCAGGCCCCTGTGACTTATTTGTATTCATTTTAGACAGCTGACTTAGAACCTCTTCCTCTGTAAAGACACATGCATCAACAGATTCATTAGTCTTCCTTCCTAACTGAGGTCCATTTTTCTTTGTAAAAATTGAACAGAAGTATTCATTGAGGCAGTCAGCTAGTTCTTTATCTTCTTCCATATACCTTCCTTCTTTTGTTTTTAATTTTGGTAATTCCTTGTTTTAGTTTCCTTTTTTCATTTATGTATCTGAAGAATGTCTTATCGCCTTTTTTCACTGACTGAGCTAATTTCTCTTCTGCCTGTGCTTTAAAAGCTCTTATAACTTGTTTGGCCTCTCTCTGCCTAATCTTATAAATTTGCCTGTCATCCTCATTATTTTCTTTTTTTTTTATAATTACTAAATGCAATCTTTTTGTTTTTAATGCTTTTGGCCACTTCTGCTGAGTACCACAGTGGTCTCTTCCTTTTTTTGCTTTTACTGACAAGCCTAATGCAATTTTCTGTTGCCTTCAATAGTGCCACTTTTAAGTAGTCCCATTTCTCCTGGACTCCATTGAAACTGTTCCAATCTGATAGGGACTCTTATACCACTAATCTAATTTTAGAAAAGTCAGTTTTTCTAAAATCTAAAACTTTTGTTTTTGTGTGGTGTGAATTAAACCACACTGACTGGTGATCACTAGATCCCAAGCTTTCCCCTACAGTAATATCAGATACCAAATTCCCATTTGTGAATACTAAATCTAAAATGGCCTCCTTCCGGGTTGGTTCCTCAACTACTTGATGTAGAGATAATCCCAGTAGGGAATTTAGAATATCTGTACTCCTGGCAGAACTAGCTATTTTTGTTTTCCAGTTTACATCAGGAAGATTAAAGTCTCCCATAATGATAACTTCCCCCTTCAATGTCATTTTAGCTATTTCCTCAACTAGTAGATCATCTAATTCTTTGACTTGGCTAGGTGGTCTATATATCACACCTACACGAGTTACCTTATGATTATCAATCTGCAAGGTAACCCAAACTGACTCTAAATTGGTCTCGTTAACTTGTATTAAATTAGATTTTATGCTATCTTTCACATACAGGGCCACCCCTCCCCCGTTCTTGCCTTCTCTGTCTTTCCTATATAGAGAGAACCCTGGTATTGTTATATCCCAGTCATTACTTCCATTGAAACACGTCTCAGTAACAGCCACTAAATCTATATTCTCAGATGCCATTATAGCCTCAAGTTCATTGATCTTTATTCCCTAAACTGTGAGCATTTGTAGACAAGACTCTGAGCTTGTCATTTCTTAACCTATGTGCTACTGGCATCTTCTGGCATTGTTCCGGGGGGCAGTCGGACTGCTGGATTGTCACTCTTTTGCCCCCCTTTCCTAGTTTAAATGCTCCTTAGCAAATACTTTGAACTGTTCACGGAGGACATTCGTTCCCTTGAGAGAAAGATGCAAACCATCTTTCTTGTACAGTTCTTTTCCATTCCAACGATTTAGGGAAGAAAGACTCTCAGGCTTTCTTTATGAATGGGTGGTAAGCAAGTCTCAGGGGCTTTAAGATTACTAAAAGTAGAAAAGAGTGAGCAGGTAAAGGGGGGCAAATTGTTGTATAATAGTGTCATGATTAGAGGGCAGTTGTCAGCTGGTTGACTTGTCCTAGTGCTGAGCTGTATTCATTTCTTCTGTTCTGCTTTGTATTTTCTAAGAGATTATTTACTTATCTTTTTTGTTTCATATCAGGACATGACAGGAAATGTCAGCGTTCAGTTAATTGTGAAAGCAAAGTTTAATTTCAAGCAGCAGAATGAAGATGAATTGTCATTTTCCAAAGGTGACACTATCCATGTTACCAAAATGGTAGATGGTGGCTGGTGGGAAGGAACTTTTAATGGCAAATCGGGCTGGTTCCCCAGTAACTATGTCAAAGAATGCAAGTCTAATGGTAAGTATAAGGTTAAGGTTAATTGGAAAGAAAGTGTTGGAAAGTGGAGTTATGTTTGTTATGCCAGCCTTACATATTAGACAGCTTTCTTTTGCGATGTCTCCCTCCACCATAGACATGCAGGGTTGGGTTGGTAGAGGGTCTGTAAATCCGAACAACAGGCATATTAATTCTCCAGAATCTCATAGGATCCTTGTTTTAGTTGGGTTTCTATCATACATAGACCATGTGTGGCAAGCCCCATAGTAGTTGTGTGGTCTGCCTCCATTGAAGGTATTCTTGGTAACCACGGGCGAGTCTAGAGTACCCCTCGGTCAGGAGGGGAACATAGAGACAAAAGAAAGGGTATGGGGGGCGCACAATAGGGTAGTATGTTCAGTACAAACTTAATTGTTTAGCAAGTTGAGGTGCTCACCTTTTTAGGTTGTGCAATAATAGACACAACTCTATTGTAGGTATGTAAGTAAAAGAGAGACTTTCCGGATCCGTGAATGCAGCCGCAAAAGAGGTATCTTTGGGATCGGAGGCCCAATTCCCCAAAGGATGTTTGTAGAGAAAAAGGTTTCTGATCAGGCGCAAACACACAGGCTCCAATCCGTCTCCTATAGGTGAATCTTCAACATTTGAAAACTGCTGTCTATGTGCAAACCAAGAATGGTTCCAATGCCAAGAGCCTCCTTTTTAGAAGTAAGTGAGGACAGGTGTCAGGACTCTCAGGACTGTCTTGGTCAGGTTGAAAAACCACTGCTGCACTGTCTGCCGGCAGGGAAGGCACAGTGGGCACTAGGCTGGGCACTACATGGGCAGGCTGCTGGAGCTGGACTGGAGAGGAGAAGAAGAAGGCTCTTGGCATTGGAACCATTCTTGGTTTGCACATAGACAGCAGTTTTCAAATGTTGAAGATTCACCTATAAGAGACGGATTGGAGCCTGTGTGTTTGCGCCTGATCAGAAACCTTTTTCTCCATTGAAGGTATGCCACTGGTGTTGAAATATATCCCTGTGGAGTGGCTGAAGTGCTTCTTCTGTTATTGATAGGGTGGAGCTCAGTAAAAGGAGATGATAATAGCACAAAGTATAAACTCCTAAGCACTGAGCTCCCCCTATTGGCGGCTACAGACAGCTTTGTAATAAGTGAAGCAGGAGAATTTATCTATGTATTTCTGGCAGTTGCCTGATGTAAATACACTGAGAAATATGGTGGTTTCTTCTGCTTAAAGGGCTTTTCTAGGATTTTCACATTGATGGCCTGTTCTCAGGATAAGCCATCAATATGAGATTGGCAGGGGTCCAACAGTTTGAGGAATTTGTGACACTAACCAGATTTTCGATGAGCGCTACGACCTCCTTGCAGCTTACTAAACACAGCTCTGTCTATTTGATAGCAGCTATGCTTGGTTCACTTGAATGTGACTTAGCTGCACCACTGAGGAGGGCGTAGCATAGCCTAGGAAGAGCCTAAGCACTCAGAGTGCCATGGCCTCTTTGTACAACTGATAGGCAGTAGTGCTATGAGCTGAAAGCCGACCCTGTACATTAGATATCTAGGCATTGTGCTTTGCATCCTGTCTTGTCCGGGAGTGTTTGATGCACGCATATCGGGAAATTGGTGGTGCAGGGGGGCCCATAATACTTTGCTATGGGGCCCTATGAGATCGGTGTTCACCACTGTCCATGGCTCTGAATTTCTAACAGTCAGTGAAGAGTTGGTGGACCTTTAACATATTTGGAACTGCGTCCTTGCACCCTTTAGTGTCTATGCAATTATTCAATTGCTCTAAGCTAATTTCGAGTAGACAGGGACATGCTGAAGAAGTATATGAAGCCAGGATTCATTGCACTGATTATTACAGAATTGGAGCCACAAACAGAGTTATCAAGTAAGGTAACCTCTGTGGTATTTAACCGCCTCCGGACCACCTAACGCAGGATCGCGGTCCGGAGGCGGCAGCTGCAGGCAGAGTCACGCAGTAATGCGTCATCTCGCGAGACGCGAGATGACGCGATTAGCCGTCCCGCACATGGGCATCGCGGGCCGGCAATAGTCGGGTCATCAGCTTGTCAGCCAATGATCGTGGCTGGCAAGCTGATGATTTTTTTAAAAACCAATCAGAAGCCAGTTAACACGTTATATTAGTAAATATGATGTGTTATATGGCTGCCCTGCTCCTCTGCTGGTCCTTTTGGTCGGTTGGTCTCAGCAGAGGAGCAGGAATCACAGTGAGTAGCACCAAACACCACACACTTAGCCCCAGATCACCCCCCCTGCACCCCAATTAACCCTTTGATCACCCCCTTGATCGCCCCTGTCAATCACCTATTGAAAGTTAAAAAAAGTGATCAGTGTAAACTGTCACTTTTTTTTTTCCACTGGTATTGACCGTTAGGTTTTAGGATAGTTTAAGCCCCTTGGTTAGGTAGTTTAGCGATCGGTTAGCGCCCAGCCCACCGCACCGCAGTCACTGATTCGCGTATTGCTAATCAGCATTTGTACTTTTATAGTATCTGTAAGTGATCAAAACTGATCACAGTCAGATCTATAATAGTATTAGTGTCACCTTAGCTCGCCCGCCACCCAAAACGCAGTGTTTGCCCGATCAGGCCTGATCGGTCGCCCACACGTGCGTTCACCCACGCCCGCCCCGCCGCAGTGACAAAAAATATATATTTTTGTACCATAGTTTGTAAATGCTATAACTTTTACCCAAACCCTTTTTTTTTTTTTACCCAAACATTTCTTTTTATCAAAGACATGTAGAACAATAAATTTAGCGAAAAATGTATATATGGATGTGTTTTTTTTTTTTTTTTTTTTTTTTTTTTTTAAATTACAACTGAAAGTGAAAAATTTCATTTTTTTGCAAAAATTTAGATTAATAACAAAAAAGTAAAAATGTCAGCAGCAATGAAATACCACCAAATGAAAGCTCTATTAGTGAGAAGAAAAGCAGGTAAAATTCATTTGGGTGGTAAGTTGCATGACCGAGCGATAAACGGTGAAAGTAGTGTAGTGCAGAAGTGTAAAAAGTGGCCTGGTCATTTAAGGGTGTTTCAGCTAGAGGGGTTGAAGTGGTTAAAATACTTGTCTCAACACAGTCAACGACTTTCATATGGGAGCTGCTGATTTTGCCAAGGGTAAGCCACAGTCAGCCTAACATTTGCAAGAGAAATAACATGGCCGCTATCACAGAGGAGATCTTCGCCGTGACTCTTGAGTAGGGAACCTCCCTCTACGAGATCTATATAGGTCGTATGGACAGAGATTATCTTCATTAGACTCATTTTAGTAAGTTAAATGGGAGTTAAACTGTAAAGGGGTAGTCTGGTTTAGAAAAGACGTTTTCAAAGACACCATTGATAAATTTGAATTTAACAAAGAGAATTCAGGATTTTCCTAAGTTATGACGTAAAGTCATGATTTTATGAAAGACACGGAGGCGAGTATTTGCTTAACTCTTTCTTTACTGAGAATATAGCAGCAAAGACAACTGAAGAAAAAATCATCAGAGTAACCATGGAAACAACTCCACCCCCATAGCCCCTATATAAGGCGCATCCCCACTTGGACACTTCCTCTTTCTTTGTGAACTTCAACCGATGAAACCTGGAACGGTCAACAAACAGCCTGAACTCCGGCTGTGAACAACGCTGGATTGCAGCAAGGTAAACACCTGGGAACAGCTGACGGAGGATGATCAACCTGAAGAGAAAAGAAGACATCATGGTAATATGGATACAAACAAACCGAGTGTGGACAACCATACCCGGACTCATTCCCTGCAAAAGCAATAAGGTATTAAATGAATACAAACAAGTAACATTCCATGCAAGGTCAGAGGACACTACAGACCAGACGGGAGGGTTCAAAATACTGGGAGGGAAATACTCGCCTCCGTGTCTTTCATAAAATCATGACTTTACGTCATAACTTAGGAAAATCCTGAATTTTATATCAAGACACGGAGGCTCATATTTGCTAGTTTAAAGCTGAGCAATCACAGAGGAAAAAGCATGAGGAACAGGTCTAAAATAGAACTCTCGAAAGGTAGCGACTCGGGACCAATCCGCCAGTCTTAAGACATCCTCCAAACGAGCACCAGCTATGGACATAGAGGTAGCCGCTGCCCCGCGTACTGAATGCGCGGTAAATATGGACGTGTCAATACCCGAAAGGGATAAGATCCATTTAACCCAACGGGACAGAGTGACACTGGTAACTGGAGAAAAGGGGCGACGGAAGGAAACGAACAGCTGAGGGGCATTTCCATCGCGGAAAGGCAGCGTGCGAGCTTCATACTCCCGCAAGCAAGCCACCGGACATAACTGCAGAGACGAAGGAAAAGACGGATAAGAAACGGACTTAATACCCGTCTTAGTACGTCTAGATATATTGAACAGAACCCCATCCGGAGTAAAATAGCGTGCGTCAAAATCTAGAGCGCGGACGTCCGAGACCCGTTTGCACGAAATCAAGCAAAGAAGGGTGACTAACTTGGCCGAAAGTTGACGAAGAGACAACAAAGAGTTGGAAGGCCAAGACTCCAGAAATCTGAGAACTGTAGCCACGTCCCAAGTGGAAGTAAAACGAGGTCTAGGAGGCCGAGCTAACCGGCAACCACGTAACAATCTGCACACTGAGGGATGTTGGCCGGCGGGGAACCCGTCAAAACCGGCATGCCTGGAAGAAATGGCCGAACGGTAGACATTGAGAGTACGGAAAGCCTTCCCCGCCTCAAAAAGTGAAGTGAGAAATTGAAGAATCTCCGTTACAGGAGCTTGTACGGGATCCAAGTCCCGTGGACCGCACCAACGACACCAGACGTCCCATGCGGCATGATAGGCTCGTCTAGTGCCCGGAGCCCATGCAGATTCCAATAGCTGCCTAGTCGCTGCCGAAAAACTCGAGGAATCCCAGGAACCCCTGAAATTCGACATGCGAGAAGAAGAAGCGATCCGTCTAGAAGTAGAGGGTGCGGACGACCATAAGGGTCGAGTAGAAGTAGAGGAAAAGATGGTAATAGCCGAGGCTCCTCCGACAGAAGGTTCAGCAACTGGGGAAACCAAGACTGCGTCCTCCAGTATGGTACTATCAAGACTAACTGAGCCTGATGGTGACAAACGTGAGCTAGCACCCGCGGGATGAGCGCGAATGGAGGGAAGGCGTAGAGAAGAGAGCCCTCCCAGGATTGGAGGAACGCATCCACCGCCTCTGCCTCCGGGTCCGGACGCCAACTGAAGAATCTGGGGAGTTGTGCGTTCAAACGCGACGCGAATAAATCGATGGACAACGGGCCCCAGAGAGATAGAATATCTTGGAAAACCGTTGAATCCAACTTCCAGTCGCTGGAATCTGAAAGACAACGAGAACTCCAGTCGGCCAGAGTGTTGTGGAGTCCTGGAAGGTATTCGGCCACAACCGATATTCCCCTGGAAAGGCAAAACTCCCAAAAGTCTTTGGCAAGAGAACACAGCACCTTTGAACGTGTTCCTCCTAGGCAATTCACATAACGGACCGCGGAGACATTGTCCATCCGTAAACGAATACACGCTCGAACCGAGCCTTGCGCAAAGCTGCGGATCGCAAACGATCCCGCCAAGAGCTCGAGAGCATTGATATGAAGATGTAGCTCGTCTGGGGACCACGCTCCCCCCGTGGAAATCCCTTGACAATGGGCCCCCCATCCCATGAGGCTGGCATCCGACTCGATGACCAGGTCTGGACGCGGGCCAAAGATAGCTCGGCCGTTCCACACCGCCAAGTTGTGGATCCACCACACCAACTCGTGTCTGGTTTCCGTATCTAAAACCAGAGTGTCCGAGTATGAGGCCCCCGCTCTGAGGTGAGCGATCTTGAGCCTCTGAAGGGCCCGATAGTGAAGAGGAGCCGGGAAAATCGCCTGAATGGACGAAGAGAGAAGTCCAATCAGACGAGCTAGCTGACGAAGGGAGACCTGTGGCAGGGCGAGAGAGTGCCGAATCTCTTTGCGGATCGCCCTGACTTTGACTGCCGGCAAGCTGAGTGTTTGATTCCCAGAATCTATGGTAAAACCTAGGAATTCCATAGAAGTGGCCGGAATGAGGCAAGACTTCTCTAGGTTGAGAATAAACCCTAAGTCTTGAAGAAGGTCTTTGGTCAACTGCAGGTGATTCAGTAAAAGGGGCGGATTCCGGGCCATAATCAGGATGTCGTCCAAATAAATGATCAGACGAATCCCCCTCCCCCTGAGCCAGGCCACTACTGGCTTCATGAGCTTCGTAAAGCACCATGGTGCGGATGACAGACCAAATGGGAGGCAAGTAAAGCGCCAAATTTGGTCTTTCACTGAAACTGAAGGAGGTTGCGGGATGCTGGAGCTACCGGGACTGTGAGATATGCATCCTTCAGGTCTAATTTGACGAACCAGTCTCCTGGTTGAAGCATATCCCTTAGTAGATGGATGCCCTCCATCTTGAAATGCCTGTAGCGGACGAAGACATTCAAATGCTTGAGATTTATGACTGGGCGGAATTGGCCCCCCTTTTTCTGCACCAGGAAGATACTGCTTAGTATTCCTGGATGAGGATCGGGAGATACCTCGATTGCTTGTTTCTGGAAGAGGGAGGCAAGTTCCGCATCTAAGAGGGACTGGGTAGTGTTTGAGCACTGAAAACTCTGAATGTGAGGGTGGTTCCATGGGGTGGACACCAACTCGATGGTGAACCCCTGAACCGTGGAGAGGACCCACTGATCTGAGGTTATCCTTGACCACGCATGGGAAAAGAGACGGAGTCTTCCCCCAACTTGATGTGAAATGGGATACGACACACAGAGACGACTTACCGTACGGGCGTCTAGATCCTGGAGCGCCTCGGAAACCTCTGGAGCGGGAGAAGCCTGCACGAGATGGGAAGAAGGTCGGCTGGTACTTGGGATCCTGGAGTGACTGTCGATAATTAAAGGAGCCTCTGCCCGTGCCTCTGGGCTGGAAATTGGAGCGGCCGGACAGTCGGCCCCTGAGACTGCCGGCCCTGGAGGAAAAACGAGGCTGGAAAACACGGCGCATAGAGGTCTGCGCCTTATCAAGAGCCGTAAAGGCCCCAACATATTTGCCCAAATCCTTAATGAAAGGATCCCCAAAAAGGAGGCCCTGCGCTTCCTTACCCGCTTCAGATAGGGACAAATTGGCCAACTTGGGCTCAATTTTCATCAAAATAGCTTTCCGTCGCTCAATGGCAATGGAAGTATTCACGTTGCCTACCAAACATATGGCCCTTTGGACCCAGCCACTGAGATCCTCCGGATCTACCTGCGTGCCGGTCACCCTGGCGGCCTCAGCTAAATCAAAGATTTTGGCGAGTGGGCCGGTGACATCAAGAAGCTTATCTTGACATGCTTTTAAAGCAGAGTCAAGCCCCTTGCGTGGGTTAAACCCAGATTTAGCAAGGAATTGGACCACCTTAGGGTCTACGCTAGGGGTCTCGCAGATCTTGTTAGGGATGAGGGGGCGAGGGCATTCCGCCCGAAGCTTGCTGCGGGCCTCTTTGGACAGAGGCGTGCGGATTCTAGCCTCCAGATACTGGGTCACGTGGGTGGCGGGGAGCCACTCCGAGGACCGTGGATGATGTAGCTGATCTGGGTTAAACAGGGGATCCCCCATAGGGTCAACAATTGTGTCCTTGACGTCTATCAGTGGATCAGCAATGACACCCGTAGTCTGAGACGGGTCTTCTGTAGCAGGATCAACTGCAATATCAGTTAAATCATTCAAATCATCCCAATTTTCCATAGCCTCCTCAACAGACTCTGCGTCTGAATCAGATACCGGATCCGGTAAAGCCCGGGCGGTTTTCCATAATCGTGCCCTTTCTGCCGGGCGTGGGTTGGCTCTTTTACGCAACTTATTCGCGCAGTCATTTGATGGGCCAGAGCCATCATTCATAAGTGTTCTGGAGGCAGGAGGGGGCATATCAGGAACAGGGTGAGCCCTAAGGGCCTGTGAGATTGAATGAGTCAGAGAAGCTGACATGGTACCCATAGCAGCAACTATAGCATCTGAGATAGATTGCTGCAAGCCTGAAGCCTGAACCATAGGGGCAGGGGACTCATTAACTCTCTGAGGAGTGGAGGGAGCTACCTGACCGCGACGGCCGGGGAGGCAGGAACAGAAGACATAATGTGTTTGGAACTGAAGGAGTTAGTCACCCCAACAGAGGAAAAAACCGAAGTATAAAAGGAGATGGCAGACAGATAGTGTGACGCTGACGATACTGCAGGAGGCACTGAAGCAAACGGTCACTAGAGGGGGAGTGAATAGCACAAGCCTCCGCCTCCCTAGTGTGTGGGCCAATGAGCGGCGAGGCAGGAGAGATGACGTCCTCAAATCCCGCCCGGAATCGCGAGATCTCGGCGCCAAGAGACCTCAGGCACAGGCTGCTGCCGAGAATCCCGAACCTCGCGAGATTACGAATCGGCGAAGCCCGCGAACAAAGGAGAAGAAGGTAAGGAGAGGGGGGGGGGGAGAAAAAATGGCCGTAAGACCGCGCAGACCACAGAGGGAACGCGCAATAAGCCGGAGTGAGAGAGAACAGTAGGCGGCAAGGCGGTAAACCGGAGAGTGCTACAACAAATAAGGGCCAAAAGGACAGATCAAATAAACGGGGGAAAGATAAAACAGAAAGATAAAAACAGAAGGTGGGAAGAATACCACAGACGGAAGCTGTGGAGACTACAGGGGCAGGCAAGAGCCCTATCAATAAAGGGAGACAATAAATACACCAAGAAAAATGAAAATACCGTAAAATTAGTACAGCAAAATAATCAAGGTACTTATCTGTGCTGAGCAGCAAAGAAAGAGGAAGTGTCCAAGTGGGGATGCGCCTTATATAGGGGCTATGGGGGTGGAGTTGTTTCCATGGTTACTCTGATGATTTTTTCTTCAGTTGTCTTTGCTGCTATATTCTCAGTAAAGAAAGAGTTAAGCAAATATGAGCCTCCGTGTCTTGATATAAAATTGAGGGTTCTCCTATATCTTCATATGCGCAGAGGGCGGCTACAAACAGTGTATTACGCTCTGGAGGACCCAGCAGATCTGGGCAGTACATAGACAGCTCATTAAGGTAATTGTGGACAGAAAAATGCTCCACTTCTCCTGTGGGGGAGCTGCAAAGGAATTGACCGCTCACTGAATATAAACCTGCACCTTGACTTGAGATTTAGCCAGTAATCCCTTCACCAGCTTTGTTTTATTAATACAATATCTGTTATATGAACTCATTCTCTCTTCCAGATAAACCACTGTCCCCGAAGGGACTGAAAGGTTGTGACAGCGCTCAGCTAACCAAAAACTATTACACGGCGGTAAGCATTTATTTTCTGTTTAAACAAAGTGAATACATTAAAAGTGTTGTTTTCTAGCGGTGTATATGTGTTATGCAGTATTTTAGTGTGAGGAACCTATTACTAATGTGTCCATTATTTATTATTATTTTACACACTTACAGTGCTGCCCATATTTATTCATACCCCTGGCAAATTTTGACTTAAAGAAATAGAAGGATAAGCAGGCATACTCTTATTTGGGTCAGTCTATTAATTTATTTATATTTAAGGTGATTGTGAGGTCTTTTTGGTAGATAATATATAATAAAATATACGTGCTAGAAAGTGGAATCAATGGTTAATGATCAGGAGTCTGTGATGAAAAATAGAACTTATAAAAATATAGAGATAGGAATAGATATATGTCCTTTTTAATAGATAGTAAAAGTTGTAGGAATAATGGTTAAAAATGTGTAAAAATAGTGATGATGAGTGGGTGATCACCACTAGATAGTTGCCACCTGGTAGAGGGTATTGATGCGCTAATAATGGTGATTCTTCTTGTTCATAAAGTCTTTCATAAAACAGTGGCCACTGGACAGAGGATAAATATAGGGTAAATAGTGTGCCTTATATACTTATATCTCCATATATAGGGTAGTCCTTTATAAGGCAGTGATCGCTGGACAGAAGATAAATGCTAAATGATGCGCCTTTATATACTTATGTCTCCGTTTATAGGGTAGTCTTTCAAATAATAATTGCTAGGCAGAGGATAAATAGTGCGCCTTGTAAATATGTGTCACTATTTGTTCAGTCGTCTTTCATAAAACATCAGACATGTACATATACAGTTCAGGACTTAAAAATATGTATCTAGTGATCGCTGTATACCTTATGCCGCGCTGTGGGAGAAAGGGATGCTATGTGCCTAAGTGTGGCGTCCCGCACTGTCTCTGGCTACAGAGGTCACTTACCCTTCACCCGGCGCTGTTGTGTTAGGTCCTTGGATAGTGGTCGGCTGTTCCTGGGAGACTGTCTTGAATCCAGTGTAGTTCAGAGGAGTCAACGGCGTGCCTCATGTTGCCTAGGACGCCAGGGGGCGTGGTTCGCGCGTCTGGAGAATGACGTGAGCGGTCACGTGATCGCGATCCTCTCCAAGCTTGTTCAAAGTGAACCTCTTGCTCTGTTTAGAATGATGAGTGTTCTAACAATCCTCTGCTTCTTAAACGCGTTTCGGGAGTCTCTCCCTTCATCAGTAAGTAAATTTTGACTTAAAGTTACTTTTATTCAACCAGCAAGTAATTTTTTGACCTTTGCAAAAGCTCATCTGGACAGAGAAGACAAAGAAGGCGTCTTCTGGTCTTCTTTGTTATGGTCAGATGAAACAAAAATTGAATTGTTTGGTCACAATTATGTTTCCTTCATTTGGCGGAAAAAAGGAGAAGCCTTCAACCCAAAGAACACCATCCCCACTGTCAAACATGGTGGTGGGAACCTAATGCTTTGGGGGTGTTTTTCAGCCAATGGACCAGGGAACCTAATCACAGTAAACGGCACCATGAAAAAAGAGCAATACATGAGGATTCTCAACGACAACATCAGGCAGTCTTCAGAGAAACTTGGCCTTGGGCACCAGTGGACATATCAGCATAACAATGACCCAAAAGAGAAAGCAAAAGTGGTGAAGAAATGGTTATCAGACAACATTAATGTTTTTGAGTGGCCCAGCCAGAGTCCAGACTTGAATCCAATTGAGAATCTGTGGAGGGAGCTAAAGATCACAGTGATGGCAAGAAGACCCTCCAGCCTGAAAGATTTGGAGCTCATTGTTAAAGATGAATGGGCAAAAAATACCTGTGGAGACATGCAAAAAGCTGGTCTGCAATTATAGGAAGAGTTTGATTGTTGTAATAGCCAATAAAGGCTTTTCTATTGATTATTGAGAAGGGTATGAATAATTTTGGACTGGACACTTTTTGCTCAAATGTAAATAAAAGCTGAGAAATGTTTTTCTTCCACAATAATGCCTCTTGTACATCGTCTTATCTTTTGGGAGACACCTATGTCATTTCCCGTCAAAAAATTACTTGCTGGTTGAATAAAAGTAACTTTAAGTCAAAATTTGCCAGGGGTATGAATAATTATGGGCAGCACTGTATATAGCGCTGACGTATTCTGCAGGGCTTTACAGACATTAGCATCACGTTGTCCCCAATTGAGCTCACAACTTAAGTTCCCTATCAGTATGTCTTTGGAGTGTGGGAGGAAACCGGAGAACTCTGAGGAAACCCACGCAAGCATGAGGTTAACATACAAACTCCATGCAGATGTTGTCCTTGGTTGGAAACTAACCTAGGACCCCAGCACTGCAAGGCACCAGTGCTAACCACTGGTATCAGATATCATGATATGAGAATCGCCCTCCTAACAAGCCGGTATTCTGCTGACCTGTTAGAGGTATGAGATACTGTTCAATTTTTCATAAGGATGTCATATTAATGAAAATAGATTCTCAATCAAATCTTTAGAATATGTTTCTGATCTTTCAGTCCTGTGACTTACCAAGAAGTGACATGAAGAATATTTCCCTGTATTTGAGCAGTCATATCACATGACTCATTTCCCACAATACAGTGGAACTTCTTTAAGATGACCATTCAAATTGCAGCCAATAATGGTCTTCTAGAAGAAGGCCAGTATGCATAGAATATACAAGTATTTTTGAAAATCCTTCACTGAAAATTCTAGGTCTAGATCATGGGTGGCTTTCTTAAAGTGAGTCTTTCACCAGGAAATTCATCATTAGACCAGACACAATTCTTTGTAGGACTAGCTCAGATGAATGACCTTTCACTTAGTGATCCATTGCATCATTCTGGAGAAAAAGTACTTTTAATCCATATGAAAAGTGCACTGAGGGCAGGTCCAAATCACCCTGTGCACTCTTTCTCCTCCTGCTTCCTCTGCCAGCCCCTCCCTCTGCTTCTTGATTGACACAATCGGGTGAGATGACTGTGTAGGAACGTGGCCCTGTCAGTCAAGGAAGAAAAGGAGGGGCTGGTAGAGGAAGCAGGATGAGCAAGGGTGCACAGAGTTGCCTGAATCCACCGTCAGGGCACTTAATTAATTTACATATGGATTAAAAGTATAAATTTTTTTCCTCCAGAATGGCGCAATGGATCACTACGTGAAAGGTATCATTACATTCAGCTGAGTTAGCCTTACAAGGTATTGTGCCTGCTTTAACAGTGAAATTCCTGGTGACAGACTCCCTTTGAAGGGGTTTTCAGATAGGTCACAAAGGGTTAAAAATAAACAATGAAGTATACTTACCCTCACCGTTCCCCCATCTCTGCTGTTCTAATTGTGGTCCAGATCAAGGTACCCTTCACATCCTTGTTCGTCGTGCCGGAACGGCCTGCTCAGCCAACAACTGGTGGAGATGGATCACCACTACAGCCAGTGATTGCCTGAGTGGGCCTTTCATGGCATTTCCATCTGGACTAGGTAACAGAAGGGAACCAATAAGTTTTGGAACAGAAGCACTGGGAGACCAGTGATGGTGAGTAATGCTTCTTTTTTATTTCTAACATTTTGTGGCTTATTTTTTACTTTTTTCAAACAGATGACTGTTTAGACAGGTTTCAGTATAATGAAGGTAGTGAACGCCTAGGTAGGATCACCTCGTCTAAATGATTTGGTCTGTATCAAAAGCCACCCATACACAGTAGATAAAAGCAGCAGAAATGGTTGATTTTTGCAATGGCCAATGGCAGACTTTTGTGATCTAGTGGGTTGGAAAAGTTTGTCTGTGGCAGGGTTGCCAACCATCTAGAAATTCCTGGACAGTCCGTAAAAATAGGGGATTTTTTTCCATTGTCCATGATTTTTTTTTAGTTGGTACTCGAGCAGGTCAATTCTCAGCATTTTAGAGCTCACAGTAAATGACGTTAATATGTTGACTACTAGTATCTGACCTATAGACATACATCACTGATAAGATGTATAGTTCTTTATAGTTTTCATATTTGTCTTTAAAAAATGTCTGCCTGTGATTTTTTGATAAATTGTCCAGAAAAAAAAAACTATTTAGGTTGGCAACCCTGGTCTGTGGTTGACTCAAACTAAAGTACATGTTTATGGAAAGATGAGAAGATGTGGGCCGATCATTTGACACTTTGTGCTTGTGCAATTCACTGCATTCTATTTACACTGTACAAAAAATATAAGCATAACACTTTAGGTTTTGCTCCCATTTTGCATGAGCTGAACTCAAAGATCTGAAACATTTTCTACATACACAAAAGACCCATTACTCTCAAATATTGTTCACAAATCTGTCTGAAATCTGTGTTATTGAGCACTTCTCCTTTGCTGAGATAAACCATCCCACCTCACAGGTGTGGCATATCAAGGTGTTGATTAGACAGCATGAATATTGCACAGGTGTGCCTTAGACTGCCCACAATAAAAGGCCACTCTAAAATGTGCACAGTTTTGCCTTACTGGGGGGTTCAGAAAACCAGTCAGTATCTGGTGTGGCCACCATTTGCCTCACGCAGTGCAACACATCTCCGTCGCAAAGAGTTGATCAGGTTGTTGATTGTGGCCTGTAGAATGTTGGTCCACTCCTCTTCAATAGCTGTGCAGAGTTACAGAATATTGGCAGGAACTGGAACACACTGTTGTATACGCCGATCCAGAGCATCCAAAACATGCTCAATGAGTGACATGTCCAGTGAGTATGCTGGCCATGCAAGAACTGGGATGTTTTCAGCTTCCAGGAATTGTGTACAGATCCTTACAATATGGGGCCGTGCAACATGAGGTGATGGTCGTGGATGAATGGCACAACAATGGGCCTCAAGATCTAGTCACAGTATCTCTGTGCATTCAAAATGCCATCAATGAAATTCACCTGTGCTCATTGTCCATAACATACGCCTGCCTATGCCATAACCCCACCGCCACCATGGGCCACTCGATCCACAACGTTGACATCAGCAAACTGCTCACCCACATGACGCCACACACGCTGTCTGCCATCTGCCCTGAACAGCAAAAACCGGGACTAATCCGTGAACAGAACGCCTCTCCAACATGCCAGACACCATCGAATGTGAGCATTTGCCCACTCAAGTCGGTTACGAACTGCAGTCAGGTCCAGACCCCAATGAGGACGACGAGCATGCAGATGAGCTTCCCTGAGATAAGTTCTGATGGTTATGCAAGCCGATTGTTGCTGCAGCTGTCCGGGTGGCTGGTCTCAGATGATCATGGAGGTGAACATGCTGGATGTGGAGGTCCTGGGCTGGTGTGGTTACACGTGGTTTGCGGTTGTGAGGCCGGTTGGATGTACTGCCAAATTCTCTGAAACTCCTTTGGAGATGGCTTATGGTAGAGAAATGAACATTCATTGCACGGGCAACAGCTCTGGTAGACATTCCTGCAGTCAGCATGCCAATTGCACGCTCACTTAAATGTTGCGACATCTGTGGCATTGTGCTGTGTGATTAAACTGCACATTTCAGAGTGGCCTTTTATTGTGGGCAGTCTAAGGAACACCTGTGCAATATTCAGCTGTCTAATCGGCACCTTGATATGCCACACCTGTGAGGTGGGATTGATTATCTCGGCAAAGGAGAAGTGCTCACCAACACAGATTTAGACAGATTTGTGAACAATATTTGAGAGCTTTGTCTTTTGTGTATGTAGAAAATGTTTCAGATCTTTGAGTTCAGCTCATGCAAAATGGGAGCAAAACCGAAAGTGTTGCATTTATATTTTTGCTTAGTGTATATAGGAATTTGAGCCGCCATTGAACTCTCAGATGTTGATGGTGGGATTTTTTGCATGCACGATCCGACGAATGATTGATCTTGCGTGTATGATTGGCTAAAAGCTTTGGGGCAGATTTATCATATCCCTGTGTCAGTTTTGTGGTGGAAAAAGAAAGTTGCAAATAATGTGTTTCCAACAAAATATTGTCGCAAGTGGAGTTTGTAGGCTGTCCTTGCCACTTTTCATGTGAAATGGTCTTCTCTTACAGTTTTCTGCTGTAAAAGAAGACTGAAATCTGTTGCATCGTGGAGGTGCTGTAGGTCAGCACGGACTGCTGGAGGATGCTCCTAATTTATGACAAGGCATTCTCCTCGTCATAAATTAAGCGCATCCTCCGGCAGTGCAGGGGACGTCATAGACTGGCTAGTCTATGATAAATCCCACCCTTTCACTAAACAGATCTTGACCGATTTGGCCATGAATGTGGTTGTGAAATCAGATCTGATCTCATGCATGGATACTATTAGTGGAATTCTTGCAGGTGGATCTATCCTTGGTATCCACTATAGTAAGAATACATCTGTTTCTTTTAATCAGCAGACTGGTTCCTCACGTAGAAGAATAACCTCATAGATTTCCTATAACTCTCTGAACTGAATATCATTCCCAATTTCCATTTAAAGGTCTTGCAAAATATTCTGGAAACCGAGCGAAGCTATGCGAAAGAACTTCAGTTGCTGCTCACAACTTACCTCAGGCCTCTTCAGACATACGACAAGTAAGTTCAGAGGAAGGTTTTACTGGTATCCACACATATGAGAATAGGTAATGTATCTCTTAACTAATATCACCAAACCCCTTAGGCTTGGTTCACATATGTGTTATGAGCTAGAACAGACTACTGGAGTTACTGTAGCAGTGTGGCCGGTCTGGCTACCTTCCAACATAAATACAGTGGTGTCCAGCTATGCCAGGTGCATGGTGTCTCCAGTAGTTTGCTCCTCTTCTGGAACAGACTGATGGAGACCCCTAAATACATTTGTGAATTTACCCTTACTTCTTTCTTCCGTGAAGTTACATGCAGTGTTCCTTACAAATGGCATCTGTAATATTGGGTTTTTCCAAATGTGCACTCATTGACAAAAAAATAATGCACCAAGGAGGAGGCTCTGCGTGTGTGGTCTCAGCCAGAGAAGCTGAGAGGCCACAAGGCTTGGAATAGCCTGAAGTTTGGGGGACCAAGTGACGCTTGCCATAAGAGGGTCACATGGCCAGAGTCAGGCGGACTTATGAGCCTTGGGTTCGCAGACATACTGGTTTTGCTACAGCCTGGAGGTTGCTGGACGATTGGCTGAGAAAGCCGCATCTGAGACAGTGTGAACGGTCCTATGTAGGTGAGTCAGGGAGACACGCTTTATGTATTAGTTAGAGTCTAGCCGGGCAAGTGTTTATTATTTTGTGTGGATGTCACACGTGGTTAGACGAAGCTGTGACTTCATTACCTGTATTGGCGGAAGTGTCCTGAATAAAGCACAAGTTTGGACATTCAAACCCTTGTCTGGTGAAGCAATCTGTGCTTGCGAACCCCTGAAAGTAAACAATACCTTATATTGGGCATGGAAGATTACAGGTTCTATATGGTATCCTGCAGCACATTTAGAGTCTGCACTCAATCCTTTTTTGAGGGGCACAAATACATTTATATTGCATATACAGCTATGGATAGAAAGCCCTCTAGGAGACCTACAGCACAATAAAAGCAGTTATATATGCTCAATGGTGGTGACAAAATCCCTTTAATGCCCCTCATATCACTATTAGGGGTGACCGAATATCATATGCGAAGGCTTCCCAGATCATCACACCAGCACTTGGGGTAGTATGTTCCCCCACAACAAATGCAGGATTGAAGTGCACGGGCCTTCTTACTTGAACTCAACCATTGTCAGATCTCGCGAACCTGGATTTGTTGCTAAAGACTATACGGTTCCAGTCTATACCAGTCCAGGTTTGTCGTTCACAATACCACTGCAAAAGGAGGTGATGATGGCTGTCTGTAAATGGCAGGACATGTAATGGGCACCTTGGCAACAAATTTCCTTCTGCCAAGCACCTATAGATGGTCTTAGCAGAGGCAGGAGTATGTAATGAAGGTGCCACCTGTGTTAGCTATTCGTAGTTGCCACCCGTGGGAGCTGCTTGTGGTTGTCAGCAGATTATATGTTCCTCTTTACTGGTGGTCTGTCTGGGACGCCCGTAACCTGTTCACCATGTTCACTGTCCCTCACGTAACCACTGCTCCCAACACCTCCTAACAGCTAGGTCAGAACGGCCTAGAGGGTGGGCAATTCATCAAAATGATCATCATGCTTCTCTCAGTCTAATGATTCACCCCTCCCTCCCCCAAAGTCTTTCAACTGGGCAAAATGTCTTTGAATGCATCGCTGAGGCATGTCTAACAGACAACGATCTCTCCCAAAAGTACCTTTGAGAGCCTTTTTTATAGGGCAGCCCTCTGCACACCAAGTTTTCCAGCAATTTTACATTTCTATTTGGGTGCGTTACTTTATTTTTTGTCAATGAGTGTAATTATTTCCTACTAATTGGATAGTGCCGGGGGCTATAAAGGAACACACTAGTTAAAACTTGAGTTCTCCACTATAATTATTTATTACGGAGTCCTTGAACCTTAGTGAAAAAAATAGTACATGGTCACTGATCCATTGGAGTGTCCTTTTATGTGAAAAAAAACTTTTGGTATGTCAGAACTCTCTCCTCACTTCAGGAGACAGGCTCATAGACTTTCTATTGAGCTTGGCTCCTGCAGTAAGGAGAGAGCACTATGTACGAGCACTTCTTTCTTCTCATTCTAGAGATCGGTGGGAATCTTGGCACTCAGATCCCCATCGATCAAAACATTTGACATGTCACTATGACATTTTTTTTTTTTTTAAATTACAGGTGCCCTTTAACTGTCTCTGTGCTGTGATTAGTGGATTAAGTAAATCAAGACTCCTTCCTCTGTGACTGATTTAAGGCCCCGTTACACTGCTCTTTGGAGTAGATGATTGTCATGAAGGAAGCGTTCATTCCCGACAATCATCTGCTCTTCAGTGGAGGTGACCACAGCATTTACATGCAGGGATCTTCTCCCCAAATACCTCCAGTTCATGAACCAAATTTTGTTCACTCGGTAGGGTTCAGCATGGTGGCTTTTCACTGTTAGCTTGCAGTGCTCAAATCTGACCCAAGGTCAACATCTGCATGAAGTTTGTATTGTCTCCCAGTGTATTGGGTTCCCATTAACAATATACTAAGAGGTAAATTGGCTTTTTGTGAAATTGACCCTGGGGGTTGTTGGGGATGATCATCTATATCATGGATCGGCAACGTCCAGCACTCCAGTGAAACTACAACTCCCAGCATGCTTCATTCATTTCTATGGGATTTCGGAAAACAGCCTAGCAGTTGTGTATTTTGGGAGCTGTAGTTTCACAACAGCTGGCGTGTCGGACGTTGCTGATCCCTGATCTATATGGCAGCACCTGGACCCGCTCACCACAACTATCCCTGTGCTTTGAGTCCCTTATGTGCCAGTTTGTCATGGTGGTAGCACACCAGTGTATTGCACAGACAGCCTTCTGGTTAAAACCCTAACCATATTTAAAACATTTTTTTATACTTTTATCCATTAATTTTAACTATTTTTTATTTTTTTGCAGGTTAAGTGCTGGAGATGTCACGTCATTGCTAGGGAATTTTGAGGAAATCTGCACATTTCAGCAAACGCTATGTCAGACATTAGAGGAATGTGCAAAGTAAGAATCTGTGATACGAAGTAATCACTGTCATGACTACACAGCGTGTGACACATTTTTCCTCCTTCAGTCAGACAGTACTCTGAACATTACATTGTTAAAGGGGGTTTCCACTTAATAATACATTTCTGCAGCATTAATTGTATTCTTGGGACAACTCGCATAGAGGTGGTCATTATGGTGATTAGATCCCCCAGCCTGCCGTTTTTACCGTTGGTTACATGGCCATGGTGCTCTGTTCCTCACTGTGAGAAACCGTGTTTTGTAGCTGTGTCCAATCCGCATTTTCTGTGGATGGCACACGGACGCATTCTATGGGTCCTAAAAAAAAAAATGGACCACACACGTATGTCATCTGTGTGCTGTCCACATCGGCATGTCGGTTCTGCACATTATAGAACATGTCCTTTCTAGTAATTGAAGTGAGAAAAATGTGAAATGATGGACCGCAGTACGGACACAGTCGTGTGCATGAGGCCTAAGGCCAATAAAAAATGGGTCTGATCATTCCCAGTACATTAATGGAAGCTCTTTCTTTCTTTCTTTCTTTCTTTCTTTCTTTCTTTCTTTCTTTCTTTCTTTCTTTCTTTCTTTCTTTCTTTCTTTCTTTCTTCTTTCTTTCTTTCTTTCTTTCTTTCTTTCTTTCTTTCTTTCTTTCTTTCTTTCTTTCTTTCTTTCTTTCTTTCTTTCTTTCTTTCTTTCTTTCTTTCTTTCTTTCTTTCTTTCTTTCTTTCTTTCTTTCTTTCTTTCTTTCTTTCTTTCTTTCTTTCTTTCTTTCTTTCTTTCTTTCTTTCTTTCTTTCTTTCTTTCTTTCTTTCTTTCTTTCTTTCTTTCTTCTTTCTTTCGTCCCTGTATAGCTATGGAGACAATCCCTTGTAAAATTCTAAGCAACATTGTGGAGTTTAGCGACTGTTCAGGTCCCGTTTTTGCTGTACGCTTAATGTATACATTTGACATACCTGAAAGAACCGTAGATAAATGTGTGCAATTTTTTGCTATCCTTCCTTTTTTTTACATATACCTTTGACGGATGTGCATAGGTTTCAATACCTTTTGTGTCTTTTATTTAAGAGTATACATTTTTTGTGAAACCTGTTTTTTTAAAATAAAGCATACTAATACATTTAACGGATGGAAACGTAATGTCTCTAGTCCGTCTTTCATTGACTGCAATTTAAAAAAACGTATATGTTTCTAAGTTTTTTTTTTTTGTAGAACAGAACAGCGTGGTATGCTATGCTATTGTCTAGAACCATAAGCAGTGATAAATGGAGGCAAAAGTATGCGCTTTTTAACTACATTTGTCCAATTCTAGTCCATGGGTACGTTGAGCGATAGTTTTCTATACGTTTTTACAGTTTATAAATGTATAACCTTGACGTACAGCAAAAATGAGATGTGAACATACCCAAAGCTGGTGGTGTACACAAAGGTATTGTAGCACTAAAGCTGAAGGTCCACAGGAATATGATGGACATGTAAGATTCGGGGGATTTTCATGACACTGAAATGTGACAAATATTAATATGAAAGTGATTGGGGTGTGGAGGGGGGGGGGGGGCCCTTGGACACTGTGACAAAGCTATCTCATACTAGTTGCCTGAGCAGCTTTGTACCTATGACACTGTCTGACCTGTTACATGTGCACTTGACAGCTGAAGACATCGGTGTTGGTCCCATGATCATATGTGCCCGCATTGCTGAGAAAAATGCGAATGAGACTCTAGGAGCAAAGGGGGCAGTGCCATTACACCTAGAGGCTCTGCTCTCTCTGCAACTGCTGCACCATCTGCAGTTTGATTGACTTTTGGAGAAGTCAGGGACAGTATCTGGCCCTGTCAATCAGAGTGCAGAGGACGGGGCAGTTGCAGAGAGAGCAGAGCCTCTAGGTGTAATGGCAACTCCCCTATTTCTCCTAGAGGCTAATTTGCATATATTTAAACATAATTTTTCTCAGCAATGCAGGCACATATCAACATGGGACCAACATGGATGCCTTCAGCTGCCAAGTGCACATGTAACAGGTCAGCCAGTGTCATAGGTACAAATCTGCTGACAGATGTCTTTTAAGGTTAAATCTCTTGCATGTATAGCCACAGATGATATGTCATTGTAGTACAATGATCACATTTTGAAGGATGAGACAGTTCCTAGATATTACCACTAGATGTCACTGTTACATTTTTCAAGTAAACTGTAGCTCTGAAGTGGTCACAGAAGTAAATTACCCTTAAAATATAACCTTTATTTAATACGATAATAAAATAGATATTCCCTCAAAAATGTAATGTGTATGTGTGTGTATATATGTGTGTGTGTGTGTGTGTGTGTGTGTATATATATATATATATATATATATATATATATATATGTATGTATATATATTACATATACACCTACAGAGAGAGAGACAGAGGAAAAATAGAAAAATCTGCCTAAATAGGCGTGATTTAATGATCAATCCAAAGTACCTCTAACATTGATAAACGGTTACATAGAGATAAATGTAGATAAATAGGAGGATGCAGGGCACCAATTACATAACATAATAACCAGATACCGTATCATAGGGGTTAATACCCTTTAGTAACAGAATGGCTTAAAATACATAGCAGAATTGATATAACTGTTAGCAGCCATGTGCTAGTTACTCACGGTACCCAGGTATGATATAGTGGTGATCGCAGATGAAAGGATGTTAGTAGTCAACGATTGGAAATTCCTTTTCACCTTGTTGCCGGCGACAACTGAATTGATGCGAAGGTGGTATAGTTGAAGCCAGCTGAGAGGAGGTCAGGGAAGGTGTAACCCTAAATATCCCTAGGGGTCTCCCTACCAAACTGTGGAGCACCCGCCCCGCAAAGGGCGACCCCACTCAATCGACGGCTCACCCTAATGTGTCCTGGATGCCCCTAAAAACCACATTAATAATACTAAAAGTAGACCCGACGCATTTCCCCAACAGGTAGCGAAGGTTCCTCAGGGGACAAATAATAATCTGGCCGCCTAGATGATAAGCGGTGTAGCTCTGAAGTGGAGGCACAATCACTATGGATTTCCAATTTAATATAAAAGTAAAGCCGTAAATTATTATAAAATCAGTAAATAATATATGGCTACGTTATAACTCTGTCCTGCAGAGAAATGATATAAATCAGTGATGCTCAACCAGCTGTTTCATAACTACCCAACATGCCCTGATAGCTGTAGGTTGTCCGTGCTCGCTGGGAGTTGTAGTTTTGCAACAGCTGGAGGGCCGCCGGTTGGACATCCCTGATATAAATGGTCTTTAATAGCTTTAGGTAAATGCGGTTCTCTAAATAGATCCAGCAGACGGTCACGGGGATCCACTGTTTACCGTACACATGGCCAAAGTTATGTGATCCGTACGTTCTTCTTTTCCTGCTGCTGCAGTCCCTGACATTAATGATGGGACAGAACTTTGATGTAGGGTATACATGTTTTAGTAAATCTCATGAGCGGATCAGATTATGCTAATATGCAGTAATATTTATGTCTTATAGGTTGCCAGAAAATCATCAAAATGTTGGAGGTTGTTTTCTGACACTTTTTAATCAGTTTAAGTCTTTATATTTGACATACTGTGCAAATCACCCAATAGCTGTCAACATCCTCACTCAGCACAGGTAAGTCTCTAACATTACTCTTTCTAGTAATCTAAAATGTTTGGACTATAAGACACACACCATACTATAAGACATAAATGTAGGCAGGAAAAAATAAAGAAGGAACTAATTTCAGATTTCTGTGGTGTCTAGGGTAATTAGGGATTAATGTCTACTTGCCTAGTAATCCATAGTATTTAAGGGTTTAATGTCTGCTTCCCTGATGTTTAGGGTAATGGAGGGGTTAATATTTGCTTCCCTGGTGGTCTATGGTAATAGAGGGATTAATGTCTGCTTCACTGGTGGTTTAGGGTAATGGAGGGGTAATGTATGATTTATAGGTGGTTTAAAGGCAGATGGAGGAATAATGCCTGCGTCACTAGTCTAAAGTAATGGAGGGGTAAGTATCTTTCCCTGGTGATCTAGGGAAATGGGGGATTAATGTCTGCTTCACTCATGGTCTAGGGTAAAGGAGGGGTTATTGTATGTTTTACAGGTAGTTTAGGGCAATTAATATCAGTTTAACTAGTGACACGGCATAATAGAAGGTACAGTATCGGTACCCTGTGGACTGGGGTAGTGAAAGGGTTATTTTCTGCTTTTCCATGGTCTAGGATATAAAGGTAAATGATCATCCCCGCCCTAGTCTAGGGAAGCGATCTGGTGTCCATAACTCTCCCCCTAGCTCTAATGCTGTCTGCCATGTCCTGTCTCTCTGGCAGGAAACTTCTTAGTAGTTGTTCTAAATTATATTTTGTATTGTAGGCCTGAGCTGCATTTACAATTCTGCAGGCTTCAGAGCTGAAATCTCCCAACACTCTTGACTCACCGTCTGTACAGTACTTGCTCTGAGCATTTACACTTTAGAAAATCTCATCCTGACAGCAAGGAACTATAATATGATGTAGGAAAATTGAACTGTCCCCCTGGATTAGAGGAGCTACTATGCTTGGTGTGTCTGACTACAAGCTTGTTTACGATGTGTAATTGCAGCCAGCAGAATCGTGAATGCAGCTCTGGACTATAATATACCTATAAGGGTCCAGTCACACGTCCGCAATTTCGCTCCGCATTTTGCGGAACGGAATTGCGGACCCATTGATTTCTATAGGGCAGCACGATGTGCTGCCCGGATCCGGAATTGCGGATCCACACTTCCTGGTCCGCAATTCCGTTCCCGAAAAAAAAAAATAGAACATGTCCTATTCTTGTCTGCAATTGCGGACGAGAATAGGCATTTTCTATTAAGTGTCGGCAATGTGCGGTCTTCAAAATGCGGAACGCACATCGCCGATGTCTGTGTTTTTCGGATCCGCAAAACACACACTGACGTGTGAATGGACCCTAACTGTATTATATAGACTATAGGCTTTTGCTGTGGATGGGAATTCTTCCTTCCACACCTTTTTGCTTCATGGTTTTTATTGTTCCTGTAGATAACGGGAGCGCCACTATACTGGCAAATGGAGGGGAGAGGAGAGAGGCACTTGATACTGGCACATTAGGGGGCAGGGGGAGAGGATGGCACTATGATATTGGCACATGTGGGGGGCAAGAAATGGACATGAATCATGAGGGGCAGAAATGTGAAATGATGGGGGGGCAAGAAATGGACATGAATCATGAGGGGCCATTTGCAAGGAGGAGTTTATGGGGGAGGAATATGAGGCTGGAGGATGCATATGTATGAGGGGGGTGGATCTATGGAGGAGTGAATAATGTGCAGGAGGCTGAATATGTATGAGGGGAGGGGATCTTACACTGTAGAAACCGCCTGCTGCTGAGCGGCACTGGGACACACAATGCTTTGCAGCAGGAAGTGATGGCATACATAAACAGATATTGAACAGTCTGTTGGGGACTGTAGGAGCAATGCAGCAGTGTAAAAGCTACCTGAAAACATCTTGGGAACATAAACTTGGCTACTAATGGTGAGTAAGCTACTTTAAAAAAAAAAAATGAGTTTGATCCCAGGACAACCCCTTTTAAGCTCTCACAGTTGCAGTTAACTGTTGTCATTGGTCATAGGGCTGTCATCACTCTAATCATACTGCAAGTCTCAAAACCGAAGAAGCCTCCTTCAGAAATAGCAGGCCTCTTATTTTAGCTCTTCAACTTAGTAGAATTACTATTTTAAAGTGCTATAAAAAAAATTACAATATATTACCTTACTTAAAAATATTTGAAAGATTTGTATTATAGCAAAAACTGGCATTACCAGCGTCCAATAGTTCAGGCTCAAAATTAAATCTAGATGTTAGACTCCAATTCACACCCCAGTTTCCAGCAACTCGCGTCCCCATAATCATGCTATGCCGCTACTTGTAGATGATCCTCAGTACGGGCTCAGCTGTCTGAAGCTGATGCCTGCAGATTAGGAAGAGAACAACTGATGCGCTGCCCCCCGTCTTCTCTGTTGAGCAGGGGTCCCCGGATGCTGTTGTCATGTCCTTAGACCATTCTCACTGTTACTTCATAAGATTAAAACATCCCCACAGCTTTGGTGCTATGGATACAGCTCCCCTTCCAGTCTTATCTCATGAAGAGTGCCAGAGTCCTCCAATAATGCTTTCACTGCCTAGGATGTATGTAATACAATGTGAATTTTTTTATGCTTTCCTTGGTCAGAATGTTAGAGATTAGGGTAATAAAGCTTAGCTCTACTACGACGATGCAATATTTTCAGGGAACAGCACTTGATCTGTCCCCTACTTTAAAGAGGACCGTTCACCTCTCCTGACATGCTTCATGCATTTCCCATGTAATAACAATTCTGGAGCATCTATTCTTATGGCTCTATGTTGTGCCATTCCTTTATTATTTCTACTAGAAGTTATGAATGAATTGCTAGCAGTCTGCAGTAAGGGTACAGAGGGGTGGTAACCAGTTGGGGGGGTGTACCTGCACAGTCAGACAATGGCAGCACTGTTTGGATAGAGTCAGACTGTGCAGAGACACACCCCAACTGGTTACCACCTCTCTGTACCCTTACTGCAGACTGCTAGCAATTCATTTATAACTTCTAGTAAAAAATAATACAGGAATGGCACAACATGGAGCCATAAGAATAGATGCTCCAGAATTGTTATTACATGTTACAACAGGTGTCAGGAGAGGTGAAAGGTCCTCTTTAAAGGCTATGAACGCATTTGGGGACAACTTATATGATTGCATTTTACTCATTTTGGGCTATAAATCATTTTTTCAAATGATCTTTATTAAGTTTTCTGCAGTTTTTTTTTCCCCCTAGAGGGTTACGTTTCAGCCAAGCTGCAGAGTACCTTAGTTTCAGTTTTACACTGAGTCCCGTCATGGTGCTGTTCTGACAGTGGGATGTATAGCCCTTATCTCTGATAGCTCATAAACACTCATTGAAGCTATATTCTTGAGTATATAAGTGTTTACAAGGCCAGTTTCACACTGACGTTGATTGTCCGGCAAATATGGCGAGCGGCAGCCGGACAAAAAATGATGCGTGCAGCGGTATTTATCCGGCCGCCTCTCAAGATATTTGCCGTGCTGTGGCCAGATCTCCGCCGCTCCCCATTATAGTGAATGGGGCCGGGCGGACTTCCGGCAGCACACGTGTGCAAATGGTAGTACGGATCGGCAGGGTGTTCCTCTGCCTGAAAATCCTAACGCCAGTGTGAATCTGGCCTAAGCTTTCAGGAATTCAGAGATGAGGGTTATACCTCAGAACAGCTATATGACAGGGCTCAGTGTAAAACTGAAAGTGAGATACTCTGCAGCTAGGCTGAAATTTAACCCTGTAGGACAAAAACTGCTGAACACTTTTAATAAAGGTCAAATAAAAAAAATAGATTGTTACATGGGAATCTGCTCTCTAATGAATCCACTTGGTGAAAACGAAAGAATGAGCATTTCCATTCTTGGTGCAGTTTTCATGCAGAAACCATGGCGGGTGTCCAACCATGGATTAGCCCCATTGAATGGGACTAAATCTGCTGGCCAGTCCATTCAAAATGCAAAACTGGGCAGAAATCTGAGGGTCAGCCTTGGATTTCAGTTTTTTTCCCCAAAAATTTGGGCCATGTTAACATGGTGCCAACTAGTAACAGTGCCAATCAAACAGTGCTGCTTGGGCCACTTACAATAGTTTGCAGGTTGTATGCGTCCCCCAGGCTGCAGGTTTTGCTCTCCTGTGACCGGGTATGGACAAGCTGTGTACAGTGACGCCTTTTTATTAAGCACTCTATATACTGAAGATGAAGGTTTGTTGCTGTACCGTTCCTTTCTCTGAGATGTTAGCTGGAGGACTTTGCCGACCTATAGTGTAAGGCTACCTTCACATCTGCGACACTGCGATCCGGCTGCCAGTCCCAGCAGAGAATGCTGGGAATCAGCCAGCCACAACCCACAGCATGCAGCAGTATTTGTCTGGCTCTCTGCATATTTGCTGGATTGCAGCCAGATCTCTTCCAGACCCAATTATAGTTAAAGGGGTCGGTGGGCATTCTGGTTGCATCCGACAGTCCACAGCCTGCGGAATCCATGCCACATAAGTTAAAGTAACCTAAATTACAAACTCATCTATACGAACACCACATGTTACAAGCACGGCGCCCTTTGTAGAGCACCAACTAGTCTAGTTCTATCTATAGGGTAATGTGCTTTCCTGAGCCCGTGATGACTATGCCACCTACAAACTGCCTTCTTCTTTATTAGTGATGAACTGGAGAAGTTCATGGAGGGGCAAGGAGCCACTAACCCAGGAATTCTGGTGCTGACCACAAGCCTCAGCAAACCTTTCATGAGGCTGGAGAAATATGTCACTCTCCTTCAAGAACTGGAAAGACACATGGAGGTAAATGCTTCTTGTAAAGTTTCTACTCGTGTTACAGCATCTGGTCGGCATGATCTGTGAACAGGCTTCACTGAGTGGATCGCGTCTGCCTATTCATGGCTTGTTTCACATATGCGTGAAACAAATCCGGCAGGCTGTTCCGGCCAGAACCAGCCTGTCAGATCTGTCCCTGCAGGACACTACTGTGCGCTGCTGGAATTCCGTCTGGCCCCATTCACTATATCGGGGGCCGGTGGAGATCCAACCACCACCAGGCAAATATGCTGAGGAGCAGTCAGACAGATCCAACAGGCTGTTCATGCATCTGTCAAACAAGCCTGACTCTTACAACATACGTAACACTCAACCCATCACCTGTATTTCTTTAGATGGACATAAGATTTCCCATAAATGTATTTTAGTGAAGGACATTATCTTGGGGGTGGATCAATCATGCTTTGGGGTTGTGTTGCAGCCAATGGCAATGGGAACATTTCACGGGTAGAGGGAAGAATGGATTCAATGAAATTCCAGCAAATTCTGAAAGCCAACATAACACTTGAAAATGCACTTGGTTTTACTGTAATTGCTGTGGTGTTTGGCCATGCAATTTCTACAAGTAAAATACATTTATGTTGCATCTTTAACCTGCAAAAGAATGCATGGCCTATAACCACATCACAAAACCGCAGCAAACCCGGTAAAACTGAGTGCGTATTATTATTTTTTTTATTATTTTTTTTGACTGTGGTTAAAAACATCTAATCTGAATGTACCCTTACAAAGCTGACAGTAAAATATAAAACGAATGCACAAGTCTGAAGGCATCTTCATCAATGGATGGTGCATGCTATGCATGCTATGAATGGAAAAATCATTGCATGCACCATCCATCTCTGATTAATTCACTCAAGTGAGTGGAACTGCAAGAAGAGCACACAGGTTGCGGACATCATCTGAGAGTGGCCCTAACATCTTCTAGGTGTATGGCCACCTTTACTCTCTGGCTGTCTTTTGTTTTTTTTTGTTATACTGAGGAGCTTTACTACTTTTGTGTCAGTGTGTGTATTATGGAATGGTCTGCTGCGTGACCGGCAGATAAATCCTCTCTGCTAGTTGGCAATGTACAGGTCCTTCTCAAAAAATTAGCATATTGTGATAAAGTTCATTATTTTCAGTAATGTACTGATAAACATTAGACTTTCATATATCTTAGATTCATTACACACCAACTGAGGTAGTTCAAGCCTTTTATTGTTTTAATATTGATGATTTTGGCATACAGCTCATGAAAACCCAAAATTCCTATCTCAAAAAATTAGCATATCATGAAAAGGTTCTCTAAACGAGCTATTAACCTAATCATCTGAATCAACTAATTAACTCTAAACACCTGCAAAAGATTCCTGAGGCTTTTAAAAACTCCCAGCCTGGTTCATTACTCCAAACCGCAATCATGGGTAAGACTGCCGACCTGACTGCTGTCCAGAAGGCCATCATTGACACCCTCAAGCAAGAGGGTAAGACACAGAAAGAAATTTCTGAATGAATAGGCTGTTCCCAGAGCGCTGTATCAAGGCACCTCAGTGGGAAGTCTGTGGGAAGGAAAAAGTGTGGCAGAAAACGCTGCACAACGAGAAGAGGTGACCGGACCCTGAGGAAGATTGTGGAGAAGGACCGATTCCAGACCTTGGGGACCTGCGGAAGCAGTGGACTGAGTCTGGAGTAGAAACATCCAGAGCCCCCGTGTACAGGCGTGTGCAGGAAATGGGCTACAGGTGCCGCATTCCCCAGGTCAAGCCACTTTTGAACCAGAAACAGTGGCAGAAGCGCCTGACCTGGGCTACAGAGAAGCAGCACTGGACTGTTGCATGTCATTCGGAAATCAAGGTGCCAGAGTCTAGAGGAAGACTGGGGAGAGGGAAATGCCAAAATGCCTGAAGTCCAGTGTCAAGTACCCACAGTCAGTGATGGTCTGGGGTGCCATGTCAGCTGCTGGTGTTGGTCCACTGTGTTTTATCAAGGGCAGGGTCAATGCAGCTAGCTATCAGGAGATTTTGGAGCACTTTATGCTTCCATCTGCTGAAAACCTTTATGGAGATGAAGATTTCATTTTTCAGCACGACCTGGCACCTGCTCACAGCGCCAACACCACTGGTAACTGGTTTACTGACCATGGTATTACTGTGCTCAATTGGCCTGCCAACTCTCCTGACCTGAACCCCATAGAGAATCTGTGGGATATTGGGAAGAGAAAGTTGAGAGACGCAAGACCCAACACTCTGGATGAGCTTAAGGCCGCTATCGAAGCATCCTGGGCCTCCATAACACCTCAGCAGTGCCACAGGCTGATTGCCTCCATGCCACGCCGCATTGAAGCAGTCATTTCTGCAAAAGGATTCCCGACCAAGTATTGAGTGAATAACTGAACATAATTATTTGAAGGTTGACTTTTTTTTGTATTAAAAACACTTTTATTTTATTGGTCGGATGAAATATGCTAATTTTTTGAGATAGGAAATTTGGGTTTTCATGAGCTGTATGCCAAAATCATCAATATTAAAACAATAAAAGGCTTGAACTACTTCAGTTGGTGTGTAATGAATCTAAGATATATGAAAGTCTAATGTTTATCAGTACATTACAGAAAATAATGAACTTTATCACAATATGCTAATTTTTTGAGAATGACCTGTATATATGCGTCATATACTGGCTTCACCTTCTCCTTATCTGACTGCTCTGATGTCTCCTTATCACTTACTTTTACTAACAGCAGTGCCAAGTCAGGGGATTTAAAGGGATTCTGTCACATTTCTATGTTTGACATATTTTTAAACAATTTTTGATGATATTTGTAATTTTCCATGTCGATGTCTATATTTAAAGAAAAATATAAAAATCCTGCAGGTTTTTGCACTGGCCACTAAGCCTAATAGAAGGGGCCACTTCTGTCACGTTATCTGCTAATCTTTAATTCTAATCCTGCCTGTAATGATATCACCTCTGTGTATAGTGTTAAAGATGTACCCAGCTTTCCTGGGACAAAGAGACTTTTGTGTTTAATTTCTCTGTGCACCATAAGAAGATGACAATGATGTGTAAGCTAAAAACTATAAAAGTTAGCCATGTGTGTTGAGATAAGATAAGGTTTGTACGTGCAAAGTAGCCAATATGCATTTCTTACTAAAGAAGCATGGTCTCTGCAATTAACCCGTTAGTAGAAAATAGGAAGCTCATAGAATACTAACCAATCATGTCAATATTTTAAGAGGTTACACCCTTGGAATGGGTATAAATAAAGGGCCTAGGACAGTCCCAATTTGGCATCATGGCAGAGTTTTAACCTGTATACTGACTTCTGTCATTCTCCTCCGTCAACGTCATTCACCTTGAACACGTGGCTCGATCCTCACGTGACTGACCCTAGGTCTGACACCACAATAGATAAGACAGGAACCACCATTCACAATAGGTAATTGTCAATGCTTATCTATTCTTCGGGTCACAGAGCATGCCTAAAAACTCTCCCATAGAAGTCAATAGAGTCAGCCCCAGACCATTGTGACTGCCATAAAGCAATTTTCTTAATGCTTTCTAAATGCTGTTAAGAAGAACTCGGGCAAGATGGCCGCCCCCATAACCATGTTCAGAAAATAGGTTAAATTAATCTGCAATCTGAAAATAAAAGCAAATTAGAAAAAAAAGGATATTTGCTGCTTTCTAGTTTTAACTGGCAGATAACATTTTTGGTGACACATTTCCTTTAACCTTTAGGCCCCTTTCACACGAGCGAGTTTGCCATTCTGGTGCATTCAGTTCTGCGTTGCGTAAACAATGTAGCATGTTCTGTATCATGCATTTTTCATGATGCCCTGGCCCCATTGAAGTGAATGGGGCTTCAGTTAAAAAACGCATTGCATCCGAAAGCATGTCTGGATGCAATGCGTTTTTTACTGATGGTTGCTAGGAGATGTTTGTAAAAAACGCATCAAAACGCATTGCACCCGCACAGAAAAAAAACAAAACACTGAACGCAATCGCAGACGAAACTGACTGAACTTACTTACATAGTAACATAGTACATAAGGCCGAAAAAATACATTTGTCCATCCAGTTCGGCCTGTCATCCTGCAAGTTGATCCAGAGGAAGTAAAAAACCCTGTGAGGTAGAAGCCAATTTTCCTCACTTTAGGGGAATAAAAAATTCCTTCCCGACTCCAATCAGAATAACTCCCTGGATCAGCGACCCCTCTCTAGTAACTATAGCCTGTAATATTATTACACTCCAGAAATACGTCCAGGCCTCTCTTGAATTCCTTTATTGTACTCACCATCACCACCTCCTCAGGCAGAGAGTTCCATAGTCTCACTGCTCTTACCGTAAAGAATCCTCTTCTATGTTTGTGTACAAACCTTCTTTCCTCCAGATGCAGAGGATGTCCCCTCGTCACAGTCACCGTCCAGGGAATGAATAGATGATGGGTTAGATCTCTGTACTGACCCCTGATATATTTATACATAGTAATTAGATCTCCTCTCAGTCATCTTTTTTCTAAAGTGAATAACCCTAATTTTGATAATCTTTCAGGGTACTGTAGTTGCCCCATTCCAGTTATTACTTTAGTTGCCCTCCTCTGGACCCTCTCCAGCTCTGCTATGCTTGCAAAATGGTGCGAGTTTCACTGAACGCATCAGGACCTAATCCGTCACGCTCGTGTGAAAGAGGCCTTACACCGCCTTCCTGAAGAGATTACTGTTACGTTAGCTGTAGGTAAGCAGTGTGACGGTTACATTTCCTGACTTACAACTACAATAAACAAAAGTTAGTGATAAGGAAACGTGTCGATCAGGTCTGAGAAGCAGCACTACGGTGAAAGAATCAGCATAAATCATTAGTTATCTCTGTGACACCCTAGGCACGTGCCCTCAGGTACCTTGTTGTAAATGCGGCCCTGCCCTTAATGCCATATAACAGATGCAAATTGTTATAGATACAAATTTAAGATAGCAAGACACTCTGCTTGAAAATGGTTGTCTTCAGTCAGCAGAAAGATGTGCAGAATATTATTTACATATGAATAATGCACATATTGCCTTACATCGCTGCACTTTTTGTATGTAAATTCTAAAACCGTACAAACAAAGCTGAGCCGACTGTAACGATTTTCCACAGCACCCAGCAATCTGTTTCATTCTGATAGCCCAACACATGAAAGCCTACATTATAAAGTTCATACTATAAATCTATAAAATGCACACAACAAACAGTGTATGCTAATCTGAATTTCTATTGGCGAGCCATTGGACCTGAACCTCTGATAGAAATATTTTCTAACTTTAATTACGATGCAGAAGAGAGAAATAGGACAGCTTTAGCAGACTTCCGAGGCTGGAAGAAGAAATATTAATATATTTTATAGTCATTAATAGTGTTGATCAAGCACCAAAGTGCTCGGGTGCTTGAGTAGAACACTTTGCGATGCTCGGGTGTTCTACCGAGCACAATGGAAGTCAATGGGAAAACCCCAGGCACCCCCTGCTCTGAAGAGGGGAGGGTGTTAGGACTCTAGTTCAGCTTAGGAGTCCCTGTTCTGACCATTATAGCTATGTCCATATATACAGGGAGTACAGAATTATTAGGTAATGAGTATTTTGACCACATCATCCTCTTTATGCATGTTGTCTTACTCCAAGCTGTATAGGCTCGAAAGCCTACTACCAATTAAGCATATTAGGTGATGTGCATCTCTGTAATGAGAAGGGGTGTGGTCTAATGACATCAACACCCTATATCAGGTGTGCATAATTATTAGGCAACTTCCTTTCCTTTGGCAAAATGGGTCAAAAGAAGGACTTGACAGGCTCAGAAAAGTCAAAAATAGTGAGATATCTTGCAGAGGGATGCAGCACTCTTAAAATTGCAAAGCTTCTGAAGCGTGATCATCGAACAATCAAGCGTTTCATTCAAAATAGTCAACAGGGTCGCAAGAAGCGTGTGGAAAAACCAAGGCGCAAAATAACTGCCCATGAACTGAGAAAAGTCAAGCGTGCAGCTGCCAAGATGCCACTTGCCACCAGTTTGGCCATATTTCAGAGCTGCAACATCACTGGAGTGCCCAAAAGCACAAGGTGTGCAATACTCAGAGACATGGCCAAGGTAAGAAAGGCTGAAAGACGACCACCACTGAACAAGACACACAAGCTGAAACGTCAAGACTGGGCCAAGAAATATCTCAAGCCTGATTTTTCTAAGGTTTTATGGACTGATGAAATGAGAGTGAGTCTTGATGGGCCAGATGGATGGGCCCGTGGCTGGATTGGTAAAGGGCAGAGAGCTCCAGTCCGACTGAGACGCCAGCAAGATGGAGGTGGAGTACTGGTTTGGGCTGGTATCATCAAAGATGAGCTTGTGGGGCCTTTTTGGGTTGAGGATGGAGTCAAGCTCAACTCCCAGTCCTACTGCCAGTTTCTGGAAGACACCTTCTTCAAGCAGTGGTACAGGAAGGAGTCTGCATCCTTCAAGAAAAACATGATTTTCATGCAGGACAATGCTCCATCACACGCGTCCAAGTACTCCACAGTGTGGCTGGCAAGAAAGGGTATAAAAGAAGAAAATCTAATTACATGGCCACCTTGTTCACCTCATCTGAACCCCATTGAGAATCTGTGGTCCATCATCAAATGTGAGATTTACAAGGAGGGAAAACAGTACACCTCTCTGAACAGTGTCTGGGAGGCTGTGGTTGCTGCTGCACGCAATGTTGATGGTGAACAGATCAAAACACTGACAGAATCCATGGATGACAGGCTTTTGAGTGTCCTTGCAAAGAAAGGTGGCTATATTGGTCACTGATTTGTTTTTGTTTTGTTTTTGAATGTCAGAAATGTATATTTGTGAATGTTGAGATGTTATATTGGTTTCACTGGTAAAAATAAATAATTGAAATGGGTATATATTTGTTTTTTGTTAAGTTGCCTAATAATTATGCACAGTAATAGTCACCTGCACACACAGATATCCCCCTAAAATAGCTAAAACTAAAAACAAACTAAAAACTACTTCCAAAAATATTCAGCTTTGATATTAACGAGTTTTTTGGGTTCATTGAGAACATGGTTGTTGTTCAATAATAAAATTAATCCTCAAAAATACAACTTGCCTAATAATTCTGCACTCCCTGTATGGAGTCAGTGCTTGCGGACACCCCAGTGTATTTAAATCTAATTTAGGGCTCCGTGCTGTTTTTTTTGGCGCTCCACAAATTGCGACTGCTGTCAGTGTTAATACACAGCTCAAAATCCCCTGCATAGACAAACGATAATATTCTGCACCTGACACTTTAGAGCTGGTTTTACTATTACAATTGCTTGCTATATAAAACAGTATGCAGTAAGCTCCTACGCTCCCTTTAGTGGCAGGTACAGGAACCCAAAATTTTGTCATTTAAAGGAGATTTCTAGTGAAAAAAAATTATAAATGGTCAGAATATAAAATATATAATACTAATCTCATCTCTTCCAATCCCAGCTGTTGTGACGCTGGTCCGATCTCCCTCGTCTCCACTTCCTTGTCCCAACTTGACATGCCAGAAATACCAGCAAAAGTCACATCATCTAATCGCTGGCTCGGGGGAAGGGGGGTCCTAGCGATATATCATCAATGTCTTTAAAGTGTAGATTTGTGTATTTGTTTTTCAAAAAATTGCTTATATGCCTATTCACCCATTGCGATCTGAAAATAGAAGTGCAACAAAAACATGTAAAATTTTCCAATAGCGCTTTTTAGTTTGCAGACAAATTTCTACCTGGACCCCCTGACATGTTGAGGATATGTCACTAGGATATACAGTATGTACCAGTGTACCATCGACCTGTGGCGAGCGTGATGACGTCACCACATGATCATTCTGGGTGCACGCAGTGACGTCATCACGTTCACCGCAGGTCCTTTGGTGAACAAGTCGATGAGGGGAGTATAATTTTTTTTTTAACCTCTGATCAACCCCTAAAAGGCTTAAAGTCAGTCACCGATGCCGCGATCAGTGTTGAACACGGCATCTGAGGGGTTCAATTACAGGTTGCGGCACAGTCGCTGTTCCCCGTCATTGCGCCCGCTCCATAAAATGGAAACCGATTTGTGACGAAGTAATTCGTAATGAATTGAATTTCTTGTTGAAGTTCAGTGAAGCAGCCGAATCAAAACTTTGCTCATCTCTAGTCATCCGTATACAAAAAGTCGTAAAACCCCTTTAATGAAGTAGCTGTATGAGCCATACCTACAACTGCTTCTATGAAAACTGCATTGCAGTGTTACAAGCACAGATGTTAAATTGCGGTCTTGTGTGCTCCTGTGCAAGTCAGTGGGGGAAAAACTGGAACAAGGCTGCAAAACAAAAAGAAAAAAGTGAGCAATCAGGCTTGCTGTGATTTAAAATTGTAAGTAGATTAATTATGCGTAATGCAAGAGATATTTGACAATAGATTTTATTAATTGCTCTAATGCAACGGAATTGAAAAATTAAGCAACTTGGTTGAACGTTTTCTACTTTTTATGTCTACTACCTCTGATGATCTACATGTCTCCATGGTAACAGACTACAAACAGAACTTGAGTAGTCTGATCCTGCCGTAAATAGGGGACGGATAGAAGATGACTGCAGGATCAGACTTCACAGGGTTTGTTTGTAGGCTGTTATCACATGAGCCAGGGGCACAAAGTGATAAGAAATCTTTAATCAACGCTCTTTGCAAAGTCGCTTCATTTCTTATTTTAGACATTTAGGAACCACAGAAAAAAAATATCGGCTGTGAAGATGGTAGACATAGCTATCCTTTTCACTGCCAAGGACATACAGTATGTATACATGCTTGCCGTGGCTAAAAACTAAGAACTAGCATAGCGTTAAATGTTACCATAGGTCAGACTTTTGAAGAGGTTGTCCAGGTTAATCAAAGATCTCCCCAAAGCCAGGAATTGCGATGAAATAAAAAATACTATACTCACTAGTTTAATCCCCTTTAATCCCCTTCCGCATCAGTACAGACTGAAATTTGTATGCTTTATTTTATTTATATTTTTTTTTACAAAATGTTACACTTTAATGCAAAATCAAATGTAGGTGCCCAATATTGTAAAGAGCTTGGTGGTATTTTCACTTAACTTTTCAATTTTTTTTTTTTTTTCTAATTGTAGAATTTTTATTTGTATTTGTCTAAAGTGTGAAAAGGGTTAAAGAAGCAGCTGTACCACAATGTGGGGGAAAATGTGGCAGGATATAGGGCATATTTGGGCTTTATGAAATTCAGTCTTTTTTTAGTTGCTTTGTAAATGGGATATTTCAACATCTGGCCAAAATGCTGAAAATCCATTACGTGTGAAGGTGGCCTCAGGTTTCCTCTTTGTATTGAATTGTGTGCGGTTTGTATTATATGTCGTATTGTGCTTTATCTTGTCCCCATCATAAGGAAATACTAAACAGTAGCAATGCTTCTTCTTGTTCTAGGAAGCTCATCCAGATCATAAAGATGTTCTGCGAGTTACTGCCTCCTTCAAGGCTCTTGTGGTAAGACTTCTTTGCCGTCAGAAGCTGAGTGTTTATGTATAGTGATTGGGTTCTGAGCAGAGTGAATCACGCCTGACGTTTCTCCACTTGCTGGATGCAAACTTCCATTGTAAGGGGATGTCTGACTAAGGCAAAAAGTCCCAAGCTTCTACTGGCAACTCTGTATTTTACACATAAAGGGGTTCTCCCATGATTAATGTAAAAACTGAAAATCAGACATCTAGTACATGACAATTTGTCCTGAATTGAAAGTGATCCAGTTGTCCTGAAAAGTTGTGGGTGGCATCTTGGGATCTCCTAGGACTGTGTGCAACTCATTTCAAGCTCTTTAACACTTAGCCAGCATTAGGAATGTTGAAGTGACCGTGACATGTCTGGCTATGGGTAAACGCATGGCTGCTGCCGGTAACAAACAGCCTCTTTAAAAACAAACTGCAATGTACTATTTTTTAATGTTTATTTAAAAAAGGAAAAAGGTCAGAAAATGTTTAGCTTTTTGGAGGCAAATGCCTACCGGTTTGTTTACATACACACCACCTGGGGTCCTGTGATCCTCCTTCTTCTGAGCTGAAAAATGGTTAACTCCATTTTGATAAAATCATCTGAATCTAATTGCCCAAAATTTGGATTCGGATGTGATTACAAATTTTGGAAAATTCAGATAGAATTCTATTCGTTTAGAATGGATTCACTCATTTCTAGGGATGTCCCATCAGGACAGTTATGGCTTATCTACCTCTGGGATCTGCTCCTACCTCTGACACGAGAGGGGGCTTCGTTCTCTTGTGAGTGAAAAGGGGACTGCACATTCTCGGCTCTCTCCATTCACTTTTGTTGGATTGCTGAACTATGATGCTATATTAATATCTAAAATTTGCACATTTTTCCTGCCCCAGGACACTTAGGGCAAGAGTTGCCTACAGGCACAGGAGACATGGCCTTAAAGGGGTTATCCATCCCCTATAATTACCTCCCCCCCCAATGCCCAGGCCCTCATATAGATTATACTTACCCCACCCATGTCACCCCTGAGCCACACACCGCCGCTGCATCTCGTGGGTGACGCTAGAGGCTCATCCCCGTCGCGGCCTGCTGTTGGCTGCTCTCCTTGTTGCCGAATGTTCTGAGCTGCGCGACCGGGAGATGCAGCGGCGGCTTGCGGGGATCAGGAGCGATACAGGTGCCTAGGGGCAGGATAAGTATAATCTATATGAGGAGCCAGGGTATTGGGGGGTCATTATAAAGGTTGGATAACCCCTTTAAGGCCACATCTCCTGTGCCTGAGGCAACTCTTGCCCTAAGTGTTTGACTCATCAATGTTTAGAAGCCCACACTAGGCACAGAACTCCATACATGTATGGTGGTGGCGGCACATAGTTAGCAGTAAGCCCCATATATGTACAGCACAGGGATGGTTCGGGCACAAGAGCTGTTACGTATTACATATATTACATGTTACATATTACAGCATATCACAGCTGACACTCTCCTACAATGGCTGTAGTCATGGTCAATAGTGACTAGAACATCCACGTTTATAGACAAAGTGAGGGAGCTCTCTCTGTCACTCCATCAGCACCCCTGAGATGTGATCATGGGGTGCCAGTAGGTTGCAATGATGGCTGGGGCCTAAAGAAGGCCCCCAGGTCTGATACATTTATGCCGTTTAAGCCATGCTGCGTGTGATGTAAGCAGTCAGATGATTGCATATCCATGTCCACTAGTGGGATTGAAAAAACTTTTTAAAACAAAAGTAAAAATGTTGAGAAACAAAATCTATAGTAAAAATAAATTACTTACAAAATTATTTTTTTAATGGAACAAATATTAAAACAGTAATACTGCTAAATTTGTAATGACTGCTGCCAGTGGTGTACCTGCAATAGAGGCAGACAACATGACTGCTATGGGGCCTGGGGCAAGGGAGCACAGCAGGAGCTTGTTGTTCTCTTCCCCCAGTGATTTTCATGTAGCTGCCACTAGGGGGAGCTCAATGTAAAGAGATTGTTACAGCTCCCATGGTAGATGTATACATTTCTATTCACTGAGCTCCCCCTAGTGGTGGCTGCAGGGAGTCAGCTAGCTTTGAAACAGAAGGGAAGCAGAAAACCTGTACATGTATTCATGCAATTTTTTTGTGTAAGTACACTGAGAAATATGGTGCTCAAAATGAGCACTATATTTTCCCTACATAAAAGTCAGAAAAGGTGGGTGAGGCTAAAGGCAATTACAATTTGTTTTTAGTAAAAATTTCTTCCACATGATTAAAAAAGCAACAAAATAAAAATTCACTAGAAAGCTGCATTGCCTGGGAGTGACTGATGCACGTACACTTGGAAACTAGGGGCAGGGGACCCATACTAAGGGTACTTTCACACTGCGGCAGACGATTCTGGCAGGCAGTTCTGTCTCTGGAACTGCCTGCCGGATCCATTAAAACGCATGCAAACTGATGGCATTTGTCAGATCCTGATCCGTATGACAAATGCATTGAAATGCCGGATCCGTCTCTCCGTTGTCATCCGTAAAAACAGATCCGGCATTTATTTATTTTTCACATTTTTTGCGGTCTGAGCATGCGCAGACCGCAATGCCGGATCAGTTTTGCTGGAACATTCGGGTCCGTATCCGGCATTAATGCATGTCAATGGGAAAAAATGCCGGATCCGGCATTCCGGCAAGTTTTCTGGAATTTTGGATGGAGATAAAACCGCAGCATGCAGCTTATCAATAAATTGCAGTCTTTGGGCTTGGACTCCCATATTGTTGAATGGATTAGGCAGTGGCTGAGGGACAGACAACAGAGGGTGGTAGTCAATGGAGTATATTCAGACCAAGGTCTTGTTACCAGTGGGGTACCTCAGGGATCTGTTCTGGGACCCATATTGTTTAATATCTTTATCAGCGAAATTGCAGAGGGCCTTGATGGTAAGGTGTGTCTTTTTGCTGATGACACAAAGATTTGTAACAGGGTTGATGTTCCTGGAGGGATACACCAAATGGAAAAGGATTTAGGAAAACTAGAGGAATGGTCAAAAATCTGGCAACTAAAATTTAATATTGATAAGTGCAAGATAATGCACCTGGGGCGTAAAAACCCAAGAGCAGAATATACAATCAGTGATACAGTCCTATACTCCGTATCTGAGAAGAGGGATTTAGGGGTCATTATTTCAGAAGACTTAAAGGTAGGCAGACAATGTCACAGAGCAGCAGGAAATGCTAGCAGAATGCTTGGGTGTATAGGGAGAGGCATTACCAGTAGAAAGAGGGAGGTGCTCATGCCGCTCTACAGAGCATTAGTGAGACCTCATTTGGAGTATTGTGCGCAGTACTGGAGACCATATCTCCAGAAGGATATTGATACTTTGGAGAGAGTTCAGAGAAGAGCTACTAAACTGGTACATGGATTGCAGGACAAAACTTACCAGGAAAGATTAAAGGACCTTAACATGTATAGCTTGGAAGAAAGACGAGACAGAGGGGATATGATAGAAACTGTTAAATACATAAAGGGAATCAACAAGGTAAAAGAGGAGAGAATATTTAAAAGAAGAAAAACTGCTACAAGAGGACATAGTTTTAAATTAGAGGGGAAAAGGTTTAAAAGTAATATCAGGAAGAATTACTTTACTGAGAGAGTAGTGGATGCATGGAATAGCCTTCCTGCAGAAGTGGTAGCTGCAAATACAGTGAAGGAGTTTAAGCATGCATGGGATAGGCATAAGGCCATCCTTCATATAAGATAGGGCCAGGGACTATTCATAGGATTCAGTATATTGGGCAGACTAGATGGGCCAAATGGTTCTTATCTGCCGACACATTCTAGGTTTCTATGTAAGTCGAAAAGACTGAACTGAAGACATCATGATTGCTTTCAATTCAGAATGCATTAGGATAAAACTGATCAGTTATTTTCTGGTATTGAGCCCCTAGGACAGAACTCAATGCCGGAAAAGAATAACGCTAGTGTGAAATTACCCTAAGTTTTGCTATAGGACCCTATGATATCTGTGTATGCCCCTGACTGCTACTAGAAAAGTAAAACATTTTTATCCAGCAAGGTGAATGCTTAAAAAAGAGGGGGAAAAAAGCCTGATTAGCGGGGATTATGAAAGTCAGGCCATCAATTTTTTAAACCTGGATAACCCCTTCAGTAAAAGTTTTTTTTAATATTTCATATGTACTGCAAAATAGCGACTATAATAGAAAAGAATCATACTTGGGCCTCTTTCACACGAACGTGTGCGCTCCGTGGCCGTATTGCGGACCGCATTTGCGGTTCCGCAATTCACAGGCACCGCTCTGTGTGCATTCTGCATCACGGATGTGGACCCATTAACTTCTATGGGTCCGCAAATCCAGAGATGCGAAATGGTGCGGAACGGAAGCACAGACCGTAAGCACTACGGAGTGCTTCCGTGGGGTTTCGTCCCGTGTTTCCGTTCCGCAAAAATATAGGACACGTTCTATCTTTTTGTGGAACGGCTGGATCGCGGACCCATTGAAGTGAATGGGTCCGCAATCCGCTGCGGCTGCCCCACGTTGGGTGTCCGTGCATTATGGCCTGCAATTTGCGGGCCACAGCATGGCCTCGGGGGGCGCACACGTTCGTGTGCAAGAGGCCTTACCAATATTGCATTTGGTAAATTCAGGGCATGTAAGCCTGAGAATATCAAAACCCACTTATAGGTGTGGGTACCACAACCCTCACCTATTTTGACCAGGACAGCTTGACATTGCCAGCACTGTCACTGAAAATGAGGTCCTGGAAAGTGACTAATCCAGAATGGCTGATGCTCATTGTACCATTCCTACTGCAGTAGTAAGAGTTCCCATATGTGTAAATTGTGTGGGTGGAATTTCCTTTCTCTCCAATCTGTATACTTATAGAACCTAAAAATATAAATTCCCTCACGTACTGACAATTGATCTTTGATGGAAAGAGGTGAAAATGTAGAATGTTCATACCATGCATTCTGCAGTCATGGAAATCTCACTTGTCTATGTAAATGTCGTTATCTGAAGGTAAATTTGGAAAGTTACTTTGTGAACTTTAGAGCAGTGTAATGTAGTTTGCATATTTTCAGCCGTTACCATGGCATGGAAGACTTGCCTCTGATTTCTAAAAATACAAAATGTTATGGTGAACCATATGATGTTCCCCAAGTTGACGTCGTCTTTGCTCATGCAGTCATGAAGGCTTCTCCCAGGGCTTTTCCGAGTGATGAGGTCCATATGCCCTTTAAGTATTCACTTATTTCTGCAGTGTCTGTATGTATCTGACTCAGAATAAAGCTAATCTCATTTTTGCAAATTCGTCTACGTTCGTAATTTTGTGAAATTCTGTGCTTGGTAACATCAAGTGGGATCGCCCCATTGTATGAAGAAGTACTGTTTTCCTATGAGGTTGGGTTTTCTAGTGAGATAAACCGCAACATCTCTGCTATGGCTGCCTTGTGCTTACAGGACAAAGGTGTTTCTCAGAAAATAGAAGCGCTGGAAAGTGTGATGATACAGATAGAGAAGCGGAGAGACTTACGATTCTGCAATATTCTAGCTGTTCAGATGTGGTTGGCAGTTCTCTGAGCTTCCCTATATGGCTACCATGGTACAAATAGCTTAATTTGGATAAAATCTTTTTTTTTCTCTAGAAAGTCTTTTTGTTATATGGTTGGTTGATAAAGATAAGTGAATAATTTACGGATCGCTCAAAATGGCGGCCACCATTTTACAGGTCAGAAGACAGAGAAGAAGGCGTCTGCCACCAAAAAGGGATAAATTTAGTGTGTTATTAAACAAGCTGATGGTTCACCACCAGCTAACATCTATTTGTGGTCGGATCGGCTATCAGAAAGGTGAACCTAACCTATCTAACCCCATCTACAACAAGCAGTGGAGTTATGCCATAACTGCTGTGGTAGGACAGCCTAAAGGGGGTCACCCTAATGTGAAGTGACTGTAAGATGGTGTGGGTGGGTGAAATCAGCTGAATCGGCGTCAGCCTGGGCCCACAGGTGCCTATAAATAGCCTAGTAATCAGCGAGCCTGGGCCCACAGGTACGTATAAATAGCCATATATGTTACTGTCACTTTGACATTACTAATCCTGTCCTGGTGGTAAAGAGCTTAAAAGGGGTTGGATACAGTCCTTAGAGTCCTCTAGGAGTGCCGTACATGACTTTTCAGCACAATTGGAGCAATTCAGGTTGAATTATTCAGACCAAATCTATTAAGACGCACTAGTCTCCACTGGTTGACATTACCAACATTACTGCCAGTGCATTTCGTAGTAGAAAAGTTACAGCCAGCTCACCTTCTTATCCTGTATGGCGGTGCACGGGGCGGACTCAAGCCAGTCCTCAGAAGTAATGCACAAGGTAGAAAGAATGCTCCAGCACCAGAACGGACGTAATGAAAATTCCCGGTCTTTATTCATCACCAAGATACAGGTGGATACAGCAAACAGTGACACTGGCTCCCACTTAATCCCCAAGATCTACGCGTTTCGAACAATGGTGTTCTTAGTCATGATCTGAGGTGTCTGACATGTTGCAGGCTGAAATAAGGCTCACCTCCAATGTTCCCACCCTCAAGGAGGGGGTCACAGGAGGCAGGGTGAACAGAAAATCAGTCCGGTCCATGTGAGACACCTGTGCAAACATATTCACCTGTGACATCCGTCCGTTCTGGTGCTGGAGCATTCTTTCTACCTTGTGCATTGCCAGTGCCACAAAAGGTAACAAAGCTCCTGAGCCTCAATGCAAAATCCTGAACAAAAATGCACACTTTTGCAGTTTTCTCAACATTTTTGTGAAAATGTTATTATATCTGTGAGGTACACTTACTAAGAGCAACTACCACACTTGTCCCTTGAATGTTCTGTTTCATTACGAGCTGGTACTGTAGTAGTACGTGGAATATCCACTCCAGAATTTCATGGAGGCTGATTCACTAGGAAAGGCCAGATCGGGCTACAATTTTCATAAGTGTTAAGAATTCATTAATGATCAATTCTTTATCTATTAGAAAGCTGTGGTGGCAGATATGGACACACAGTTTTAGGCTGCATCGCGGCCTCCCTGTCTGGTCTTACCCCATAGAACAGCATCGGATGATACAATCTTGCTTGGAAGCTACTGAGCTGAGAAGATGTGGAGAACGTGTGGTTGTAAACCGTTGAGAGTTACTCAATAGATGAATGAGTGTCTCAGTCATGAACTATAGTATTTTCTGTATGAATGCAGTGATCTGTGTATTTCATTGCTCAATAAAACTTGCCCGAACCCTTATACTTTTTAGGCACAGTGTCAGGACTTGCGGAAGAGGAAGCAGCTGGAGCTACAGATCCTTTCTGAGCCAATCCAGTGTTGGGAAGGAGAAGACATTAAGACATTAGGAAGTGTTGTGTATATGTCACAGGTTATGGTACAATGTGGAGCAAGTGAGGTAGGTAACAAAAATACCAATACCTGTCGCCAGAGCATGCAGATTCTATGCCGTCACCTATGGGTCACATCCATTGCTGTTAAACTGTGCTCAGAGCATTTAGTTCAGTGAGCCCGGGAAGGGGGCAATCTCGAGGGTGGGAGTGCTGATGGAAGTGATAGAGGTAGTAGTTACTCATGGTGGTGGTCCTCACACTGGCACTCCCTGGGAGCCGTGCAGTGATTAGAAGGGCGTACCCTTTCTTCCCTTTAGGGCACACCCTGGGTCTGGTGGATAGTCTCCTTCCTAATGGTGTTTTGGGGTGCACTTGATGTTAGATGGGTGATGGGTTGCAGGCAAGAAGATAACAGGCCAACAGTGGCATTGACAGAGCTGGCTTTGTAGTAACAAAAACAGTTCTTTACTAGAAAATGGTGATACAGTGCAAATACAATACTCTTGCAAGTAGACACAGTTCTTAGATGTCACAGGAGTCAGCTAGTCCCCAAGGCTATGTATAGGGGGTGGATGTCAATTTAGTCTCTTTACAAATGAACAATGCAACCTCTCTCATCTGGCCTAAGGGGTACAATTTCTTTATATCAGTATATCTATATTCTATATCCTATATTCTAAGGCCACCAGGATATTGTCATGCATTAAATGAGGCATGGACTCGCGGGGCAGGGATGTATTAATGCCACTTTACAAAGCGCTGGTGCGGCCTCATCTGGAATACGCAGTCCAGTTCTGGGCACCAGTACATAGAAAGGATGCACTGCAGCTGTAAAAAGTACAGAGGAGAGCGACTAAAATGATAAGGGGCATGGAGGGTCTTTGTTATGAAGAAAGATTAAAATAATTGAATTTATTTAGTCTTGAGAAGAGACGTCTAAGGGGGGACATGATTAAACCTGTACAAGTATATAAGTGGGCCATACAAAAAGTACGGCGAAAAGCTGTTCCATATAAAATGTGCTCAAAAGACAAGGGGGCACTGCCTCCGACTGAAGAAGAAAAAGTTCAGTCTCCAGAACTTCTTTACTGTAAGAACTGTGAATCTGTGGAATAGACTTCCTCAGGACGTGGTCACAGCAGGAACAGTGGACAGTTTCAAAAAGGGTTTAGACAAATTATTAAAAGTAAGGCCTCATGCACACGACCGTGCCGTTTTTTTGCGGTCCGCAAACCGTGGATCCTCAAAAAACCGAAGCCGCCTGTATGCATTCCGCATCTTTTGCGGCCCCCTTGAAGTGAATGGGTCTGTACCCGAGCCGCGAAACTGCGGCTCTGATACGGACCTGAACTACGGTCGTGTGCATGAGGCCTAAAAAACATAACTGCTTATGAAAAAGTGTATAAATCTGAGTCTCGCTTCCTTCTGGAATTCGCATCCCCACCTATTCCTTGGTTGAACTTGATGGGACTATATGTAATATGTTACTGTGTAATCTGCAATTCCCCCAGCGGGGTGTAGTCTCTTTAGCAGGTGTCCAATCTGCCTCTAATATGGTATGGTGTCTGTACACTCAATCAAATTCAATTCAGCTTTCCCTCAGAGGCTGGCAGTGGTTCTACAGGGTTGGTGCCTCACTGTTTATTGCTGCTTCTCAGCTCACCCTCCTCAGACTTACTATGCTCTCAGCCACTCCCTAGAGGAAGGGGTGGGGTCAGCCCACACCTAATGATAGTTACCAAGGGGCAGGATGATTAGTTAATTCTCCACTCCCCATATACAACCTTTAGGATGCACAATTAACCCCATGCAGTAGCTCAAAGACTCTAAATAGTATACTTATTTGTCCTTGAGAAGGTGTTCCAGATAAGCAGCAGGATCCACAACCGGGATCTCTATGTATCATGCCTTCAAAGAGAAGATAAACCTAGCATAGATCCACAAAAGTAAATTCCACTGAGAAAGGATAGGACAGAAATTCACATATTTTACTTTCAGGTCAAGTGCAGTTTTCAAAAGCCGGTTGATAAATCTCCGTGAATGTACAGTTTGTTTGCTGGGATTTTCTATTCTGGTTCTGCTGATTGATTGTTTGTTTCTTTGACTCTGATTTTATGTTATTTTTCTTCTCTAATCAAGGAAAAAGAAGAACGGTATTTTATGTTGTTTTCAAATGCACTTGTAATGCTGTCTGCCAGTCCACGGATGAGCGGCTTCATTTATCAGGTATTGTAGAATTTTATTTTAGTAAGGCCTCCTGCACACGAACGTGTGCGCCCCGTGGCCGTGCTGCAGCCTGCAAAATGTGGGCCTTAATGCACGAACACCGACCGTGGGGCAGCTGCAGCGGATCGTGGACCCCATCACTTTAATGGGTCCACGATCCGGACGTTCTGCAAAAAGATAGGACATGTTCTATCTTTTTGTGTAACTGAAGTACAGGCCAAAACCCCACGGAAGCACTTTTTTGCAACCTTGTGCTGAAGATCATTTTTTAACAATCATTCAACACTCAATACTCCATAATGAGAAATAAAAAACAGGATGGTCAAAATCTTTGCTAATTTATTGAAAAGCGAAAACTAAAATCTTGCATTGACATAAATATTCAGACTCTTTACTCAGGACTTGATGCACCTTTGGCAGCGATTATAACCTCTAGTCTTCTTGGGTATGATACCACAAGGTTCTGGCATTCTTCTCTGCAAATCTTCTCAAGCTGTGTCAGGTTGAGAAGGGGACAATCTGTGTCAGGTTGGATGGGGACAATCGGTGGACAGCCATTTTCAGGTCTCTGCAGAGATGTTTGATTGGGTTCATGTCAGGGCTCTGACTAGCCCACTCAAGGACATTCACATAGTTGTCCCTAAGCCACTCCTGTGTTGTCTTGGCTGTGTGCTTAGGGTCATTGTCTTTTTGGAAGGTGAACCTTCAGCCCAGTCTGAGGTCCAGAACACACCGATCAGATTTTAATATCTCTGTACTTTGCCACATTCAGTTTCCATCAACCCAGACCAGTCGTCCTGTCCTGGCCACTAAAAAAACGAGTCTGATTCTGAAGACTTTCCGAATGCACTGTACTCCCTCTGCCAGCTGGTGTCTCCACGTGGAGAAACTATACCCACAAGAGACTCTAGAGACATAAACCTGTCTCACTTGTTGCGCCATAATCTGGATCACTTTGTCTCTGTCATTAATGGGTGGAGTTGATTGCATTTAGAAAACTTTGTCTCTAAGGGCTCATGCACACGGCCGTTCCGTGCATTGGGGACCGCAAATGCACAGGCAACATCCGTGCAGATTCCGTAGACAGATCCAGACCCATTGAATTTGAATGGGTCCGTGATTCGTCCGCACCGCAAAAAAATAGAACGTGTTCTATTTTTTTTTTTTGTGGTGCAGAGGCACGGAGAGAAGCCCTACGTAAGCACTACGGAGTAACGTGCGTCCGTTCCACGCCGGACCTTCCGGATTATGGACCCATTCAAGAGAATGGGTCAGCATCCGTGATGCGGGTTACACATGGCCGGTGCCCGCATATTGCGGACCCGCTGTATGCAGCCCAAAGTACGGGCACGGCTAGGCAACAGCCGTGTGCATGAGCCCTAAGGAAACATTCAGATGCAGGTTTTTAAACAGATTATGTTTTTGTTGAGGGTTTTTCAGCCCCTAGGCTGGATTAGCCTAGTCTACTGTAGTCGTAGTCAGTCCTTCATACTTTCTTTCCTTTTATGATCCACACTTTCCAAAACCACATTACCAAATGTGAAAAAACCTGATCAAAACATATACGTGGAAATATACCCTAAACTGCAAAATACCCTAAGATGCTAAATGAATTAGTATTATCAGCTGATATGTGCATCCTCTTTCGTCCGATTTCTTTTAAAGGGGAAATTACCACTAACTGGCATGTCGGTGATTAAGCTGGAGGAAACTGATTCATGCAGTAATGCATTTGAGATTTCAGGTGAGTTACCATTCCTTACACTGTATTACAGAATTAGTAATAGATGGCGTATTGCACATGAAATGCTTCATTTACATTATGAGCAAATTTGATTGATCACTGAGCTTCAGGGAATGCGATTGCAGGATCATGTTTTCTTGGTTTCTATACACATGTTCAATACCGATGGTTGGGGCACATTATTTGTAACCATTTGTTCTTGTTCATATGTTCTTCTAATGTCTTAACTTTCCATTCAGGTAATATTATAGAACGCTTTGTAGTCTACTGCACTACTGCTCAGGACTGCCAGGAGTGGCTTGAACATTTGTGCAGGCTGACCAAGTCTCCTGGTACACATGCCTCTTTGTGTAAGGCACCATCTTGGCCAAGTCACACAGTAAGTGATACTTATTATAGTGGTACGTTTTTTTGTTTTGTTTTTTAAATCTAAGGCCTCGTTCACATTTCCGATTTTCCCTGACATGTTCTATCCAAATTTTCTGCGGACAGCACACATACCCATGGATTTTGATGTGTTTGTTCACACATCAGTAGTTTTTCACTGACAGTAGGCCTCATACGCTACTTTGGTCCTTGATGCAGACCAAACACGCCCATTGAAGTCTATGGGTCCGTGAAAAATCACTGACACAACACGCATAGCATCTGTGCTTGCTCCGCTTTTCACTGACCACTAGAAGGAGATGCACCAGAAATTATTTTTCAGCTGAGCAGTGTTAAGATGACACACAAAGGGCAAAAAACTGACACATGGACTAAACACAGATCCTTAATGGACATCTTCATAGATGAAACGAAACATAGGCCGATTTTTCCACGGACGTCAAACGGATACGAAAATGTGAATGAGGCCTTATAGTTTGAGTCTCGCCTTCTCAATGATTGTAGTTACTATGATAGAAATAATGTTGGCTGAGATACATTAGCATTAGATACTTACACGTGTCCTGCAGTTGCACCCCAACAAACATCATAAAATATTCCCTGACCAAGTGAATCTCCCATGGTCAGATAACATTTACGAACAGACAGATCATACTTATAGCAGGAAATCTGCCATTAAAGGGGCTTTTATATCAGTCGGTGATGTCATACTGTAAAATATAGGAAGCCACTGTTATTGATTTTTGAAAGGGCTGAACCTTTGGTTTTGGGTTCTACCTCCTTTGAAGTTTTTTCCCGATAATTAGATATTGATAGCCGTTACTCAGGATAGGTCATCAATATCAAATCGGTGAAGGTCCAACAGCCAGCACCCATGCCATTCAGTGGATAGGTGATGGTGAGTAATGTGTGTTTTTTTTTTTTATAAATTTTTTATTTATAGTCATTTCTGGCCTGTCTTTTTAATCTCCCTGGAAAGCCCTTTTATTTATGACATGTACAATTTTACAGACTACACACAACATACAACATACAGCACCCGTTCAATTAGCTTCGTTTATCAGAAAAAGCATGATTGCCATTTTTGTTTTGGACATTTAAGCCCTGGCCCAGGCACTCCCAAACCTGGTGGGAAGCCTGCTTATTGGTGGGGTTTACATAAGCCTCACCCATTTTGGGCTGGGACCAACTGAATTTGTTGGTATTATCTCTGAAAATTTTGGAAAGTCCTAATAAATTTGGGAATGTTAGCAACTATAAAAATGGAGAAAACAAATTAAAGGAGTTGTCCAGGTTCATAGCTAAACCCGAACATATCTCCTTCTTCACTCAGGCAGCCCCTCTAAGATGAGCATCGGAGCTTTTCACGCTCCCATGCTCTCCTTTGCCCTGTGCTGAACTGGGCAGGGCAAGGGATTTTTCATTAGATCCGGTGAGGTACCGGGTCTCTGCTAGGCTGAGACATCCTCCTAGCAGTGTTCCCGGTGACGTCACTGGCCCTAATGGGCGGGCTTTAGCTTATAAAACAGGCTAGGGTAGCACTAAAGCCACCCATTAGTGTTAGTGACATCACTGGGAACTGTGCTAGGCAGAAGCCTCCGCCTCGCAGTATAAGTTTGTAAACAAAAAATTCCTTACCTTGTGCAATACAGTGCAGGGCAAGGGAGAGCATCGGAGCACAAAATGCTCCGATGCTCATCTCAGAGGGCCTGCCTTAAAGATACCGCCTTGCTCCACGTGAGCGCAGTTGACCTATTCTTAGGTCAGGGACATCACATTCATTGGTTACGTGACCTATTTTCAGCCCAATCCTATTCAAGTAAAAGGCCCTGGGCTACAAAACAAAGCACAATCACTATATAACCAACAGTGGTACTCCGTGAGGAGACTACAGCTCTCACTGGAGCTTTGCAGCTTCTTCAGTCAGCTGATATGCAGGGTGCAGGGATTCAAACCCCCATAGACCAGATATTGATGACCTATCCTGGAAAACCCCTTTAAACGACTATATGAATCCTTTAGGATGCAGTTATTTACTCAGAAATCTTCTGCTGAATTTGTTTATTTTGCTTGCTGTGACAGCTAACCGATAGAAAGAACCCTCCTCCTTCTCACCACCCCATTTCGCCACTTCCTCGTGGCCCCCTGGAACCTCCAAAAATCTACAAAACCTGGACTCTGAGTTGTCTCAGGCCAGCTCCCCCACTCAGACCTTCTGCTGCACTTGGCTATAAAGAGGTATGGAATAGTTTATTTCAGATTTCTGTACTGAACACTGGCATTTAGTCAAATGGCGATTGCAATTTCAGTTTTGCTCATTTGTATTGTGGTTATAGTCTTAATGAGTTGTAAAGCTACAGCAGTTCTCACACCTTGACCAAAATCACCAAATGAGTATATGCACCGCTTGCTGAAATGAATAATGCACAGAATTACAGCTGTATATCTCAACTTTCAGATAATCTGCAGTGGTTACTGCTCAGTAAATATAAAGATCCCAAAAAGCTGAAAATATGAAGCCTTCTGACTTCTTGAAGCTGCTTTACAGAATATTTTAGGCACTTGCATGAAATGATTAGCATAAGGCTTCTCCTCTGAGGGCTGCAAATTAAGTTCAGATCTTGGGTTGGGAGGCAGCAAGAGAAAGGGTTTCCAGGAAGGTTATACGGTACATCGGAGACTTTATCACAGAATGGCATTCTGCAGCTTCTATGTACTGTGAAAAGCTGCAGAAGAAAATGAAGCAAAATGTTTAATAAAAAAAAACGATTTAAAAAAAAGGTTTTTTTTTAGCCTAAAATACATCTAAGGCTAGGTTCACATCTGCAAAGTTTTTCCCGGCGGAATGCTGGAAATCCAACTCACACTTTTATAATCAATGGGGTTTGTCATGGCGGTTGGTGTCCCGTATATACTGGATCCAGCGCTTCCATTTTTTTTCTGTTCTTGTACCTCAACAGAAAAACAAACTGTGCTGCATAAATGAACCTAGCCTAAATCAATTAGAAAATGGCTCCAAAGATGTCCATAGCCTTTATGTAACTTTAAATATTGTCTCTATTTTATTTATTTTTTTATAAACTGCTCCTATACACACCTACATACATCACAATGACAACAGACCACACACGTCCTGTATACTTTTATCTCGTAGTTTTATGCCTTCCTTCTGTCCAATTTATTCCTGCTAACTTTCCCCCTTCTCCCGCCCAGGTATTATCTCCCAACCCTGAGGTATTATCCCACCTCTTTCCGAGATATCACCTCACCCCTTCTGTTTCAGGTATCATCTACCTGCCCTCTTACAGGCTTAATCACCTCTTAGGTACCATATCGATCCATCCCAAAGTATCTTACCTCCAAGTTCTGCCCTCTCCAGTTACAACATCTCCTCCCTGGTATTTGATCACTTATAATCTTTCTCCTCTTCCCCATGATTCACTTCTCCCAAGTCACTACTTTCCTCCCACAAGTACAGGGGTGCGGGTATAGGGCACAAGGTATGTATGATGAAGTTGTGTGGACGCGCAATGCTGCCTCCTCTACTTGGCACAGATCACACATCCCTAAGGCTGGCCCTGGATGAAATACTCTAAACATATGAAACATCAAAAACGTATGAATCATATAAAAACCCCTGGAGAAATGTAAGCATATTGGGACAGACTTACCAATACTGTCTAGATGTACACCACCTATTTATTTTAAAAAAATTGCCATCTTCTTTGAGAAGACCTCTCCTCTAGAGACCACATTTTAATGCTATTTGATGGTCATCTCAAATAGATTTTTGCTGTATGTGGATGTGCCTACCCATCTACATGGCTCTGACAGATTGTGAAGTGTGGCCCAGTCACGTGCTGCATTTGACGCCCCTACAATATGTCAACCCCAACGATGCCGGGCCACTAAACGTTCATAGACCGCAAAAGAAATCTGTACAAAAGTTAGGCTCCAAGGGTCAAATGTCTACTTACACTGATTACCTGGCTTTAGGGACTTGTTGAGCCATGTCCTTGAGATGGTATATGTATATAGTCTGATCAATCAATCTGGCATGATACATTACAGAAATTATATAAATGAATCTATAAGGTACAAAGAAAAAATCTAAATTTATATTTTTTTGCTTATGGTTCATTATTATTTTTATGGTAATTAGAGCATCATGTTGTTACTGGATATGTGCCACAGGAAGCGTTTGAAGGTCACCCAAGACGTGCCTTTAGTTTTGCTTAGAGCGTGTTTTAAAAGCTGACAACATCACACATGTGATTTTATGGAAAGTGGCAGACTTCCTGTCTGTTATTACGAACATGCAGCCTTGAAGTGTAAGAATATTCGAGGATCCTCTCGAGGGTCTCTCTTCACATGTGGTAAGCCTTCAAGCACCTTAGTTTACACTCGATGAGAGCTCTGGTTGAGGAACGTGACACTTCTCTGCTCTTAGTTACCAGTATGTCAGACTGAAGATGACACAGACCTTTTGCCCTTTCTTAGTCAGCACACGAATGGTAAATTAGTTGCTTTTACTATCAGTGAGATTGGAAAATCAGTTCTGACAAAGTAGGTGCTGTCCGACAGGCAAGGTGCCTCAATACCAGATTCCATCACAGTGCCACCAAAATAGTGACAGCCTATATGCTATAGCCCTAGTACCTCTATAGTATTGATACTTCTATGACAATTAGGGAAAAGCATACTTGCATTACCGCGAATGATAGTGGAGGGGCTTGCATTGTGACCCATAGGTTACTGCGACGTAAGAGTAGACAGAAATTAAGGCCTGCCAAATTTCAGTGGGACTACATTCACTGCTATACATTGCAATTATAGAAGAGCAACATTACGATCCAGTCCAAAGTTGCTTCTTAGCCCTAGTCAAACAGTCCACTGTTTACTACAAGAAAGTACTGAAATGACCGACAGTCGTCTGTGGCTTAATGCCCCAATAGAAGGTTCATGCAGCCACAGTGCCTTCAGAATTATGGCACCCATTGTCCTTCAGCCCTGTAGCCTCCACATAAATAATAACCCAAATACTTCCATAACAGTGCCCGATGACTAGTGCCTCTATAATGGTGACCACCACAATGCCTCCTTAGTGGTGACGGTCACAGTGCCTCCATAATGGTGACGGTCCCAGTGCCTCCATATCAACGACAGTCACAGTACCTCTATATTGGTGACTGACCCAGTGCCCCCATTACAATGACATAAGTAAAATAATTTTCCCCCCACATCCTAAACTACACTGCTCTTTTCCATTCTTTTTCCACTACACAAAGGTATATGTGAGCAACCAATGTACCTCCATCCCAGTGACTGTCCCAGTGCCTCCATTTCAGTGATGGTCCCAGTGCTTCCATATTGGTGATGGTCCCAGTGCTTCCATATTGGTGATGGTCCCAGTACCTCCATAATAATGATGGTCCAGTGCCTCCACAATGGTTATGGTCCCAGTGCCTCCATTATGGTGATAGCCCCAGTGTCTCCGTAACAGTGATGATTCCAGTACCTCCATAGTGGTGATGGTCCCAGTGCCTCCATAATTGTGATAGTCCCAGTGCATCCACATCCAGGTCCCAGTGTCTCCATAATGGTGTCGGTCCCAGTGTCTCCATAATGGTGTCGGTCCCAGTGTCTCCATAATGGTGTCGGTCCCAGTGTCTCCATAATGGTGTCGGTCCCAGTGTCTCCATAATGGTGTCGGTCCCAGTGTCTCCATAATGGTGTCGGTCCCAGTGTCTCCATAATGGTGTCGGTCCCAGTGTCTCCATAATGGTGTCGGTCCCAGTGTCTCCATAATGGTGTCGGTCCCAGTGTCTCCATAATGGTGTCGGTCCCAGTGTCTCCATAATGGTGTCGGTCCCAGTGTCTCCATAATGGTGTCGGTCCCAGTGTCTCCATAATGGTGTCGGTCCCAGTGTCTCCATAATGGTGTCGGTCCCAGTGTCTCCATAATGGTGACGGTCCCAGTGTCTCCATAATGGTGTCGGTCCCAGTGTCTCCATGTCGGTGACGGTCCCAGTGTCTCCTTAATAGTGATGGTCCCAATGCATCCATATCGGTCACGGTCGCAGTACCCCCTATATTGGTTACGGTCCCACTGCCCCCTATATCGGTCACGTTCTTAGTGCCTCCAAATCGTTGAAGATCTCAGTGCCCCTATTACAGTAACATCAGTAAAAGAACTTCTGTCCTCGGCACACTACACTGCCCTTTTCCACTACACAAAGGGATATGTCAGCAGCAAGTGAAATTGGAAATCGGTACTGGGCGCCAGTCCTTTTGTCTGGTCTGTGACTAAGACAGAATGTTGGACAGACCATTTGTGAATTGCTCATACAACTGAGTCCATTTCAGCTAGTATCACAGACAGCTTTCTCCTTGGAGTTGGGTACGTCACGTGACGACTTATCAGATACTTGTGGACATGCTAACACTGCAGAGTGACAGTTGGGCTATAACTGATTGTTATGGAGAGCATTTCTTGGTTCTCCAGGATATTCCATTGATGGACTGTCCTTAAAGTAAGCGATTATGTGTATGATCAGTGCAGTTCTCATCCCCCGGCCCTCCCTGATCATCAGACCGGAGGGCCAACAACGCTATCACTGCATTACCTGGCACAGTTTGGCACACCGTTTCCTCTTGAGAAGACAGATGGCTACCTAGCTAAGCTCTAGCCATCTTCCTCTCTGTGTCTGGTGGAGTAGGTGTAATTATGACCAGATGTATTGTTCTGCTTTTTTCAGCCAGTGGATTAGTGTCCTTTTTCCTGATCAAGTAGCTGCGGCTGCCTCTTCCTTACTTCAGTAGTAGGGATTAAGGTCAAGGCACTCTTTATTATGGCCATTATGAACATCTTTTAAGGGGCTCTGTCCCTCCCATGCTGTAATTTGCATGGTTATATCAAGGTCTCCCTAGGCATAACCTGCACAGATATGTCCATACTCCTTATGAAGTTATAGCCATGCATGTGTACAGGAGCTTTAGCGGTGTCGTCCGGGTTCTTGATGGTGACAACCTATCCTTAGTTCATTCAGGGGCAATGGAATTGAGCTGCAGTAACCTGGGACGGCCACTACACAGTGCACAGCGCTGTCTGCTTCTGTCAGCAGCTGATCACTGGGTGTGCCGGGTGTCAGACCCCCACCGATCATTAATATCTAGAACCCAGAAAACCCCTTCAAGGCTGGATTCACACTCTGCACATTATAAAAATCGCAGCGCTATTGTAGCGGTTTTGCAATGTGGTAATTACCCATGCAGTTTAATGAATAAAAACCGTGCAATTACTGCATCACAACTATGACAATCGCAGAACAAATGCAACTGGTTTTTACGTTTTTTTTTGTTGTTGTTTTTTTGGGGGGTGGGGGCGGTAGATTGCAGAGTTTGCACCCAGGCTTTCAGTTTGCACCATGGTACTGTTACGTGCCGTTACTTCTCTCCAGCGACAACAGATTGCGAAAAAATGCCTGTGTAGTCCTAGTAATTAAACAGTGTACCATCACATAGCACAAAATAGCACATATAACTCCCCAGAGCTCATACTAGGTTCGAATCCCACTCTTTCTCTTTTTTATTTATTCAACATTTTTAAAACAATGTATCATCATTTTCTTTTCACTTCACACACATTTGCTACTTTATATTGGTCTATCACATAAAATCCCAGTAAAATACATTTAAGTTTCTGAGTGTAATGTGAAAAAATCTGGAGAATATCAAGGGGCGCTGTACATCTTTGCCTTTCATTGATGCCATATGAATGATAAGTGGTCCCTGAAGTTATTTCTCGTAGTGTTGCACGCACCCCCTGGAAGAACAGGAAAGACCGTTGAGCGATGTATTGCATGGTCGCCTTTTATTTCACACCACATAGCGCACAGGAAAGCTGATTCTTCATAGCACTGCATACTTTTCTTGGAATGAGTGGTGAAGTCATTACTGTCATTTTCATCTGCTCTCTTCTTACATATATTCTTTTCTCTTTCTACATATTTATTTTAGAGGATGTCTTATATCTTAAAGGTAAGGGTAGAACCATTCCGTTTTGCTGCAATTAAAAAGCTTCTCCCCCTCGCCTTTAGTTTTACTGCTTCTGTATGTCTTAATATCCGCCAGTCCGGTTGTGGTCCGTGCAAAATAAGGCAATTTTTTATTTATTTAGACCATCATAAAAAAAAAATATTATAATTCTAAAATGTACCTGGAAATAGAAGTTCCTGAGTCGTCCTCTGGTAGGAGTCCTGAGTCGTCCATAAAGAGGTGGTCTGATCCCTGGGGGTCCAGATCTTAACAGCCCCGGCATATACATGGCAAACAGCTAATGTACTACAAGGATGGCTCCATGACATCTATATGCTGTATTGGCAACAAAGGAACATAGTGACGCCTTTTTTGTAAAATAAATAGCCCCTAATTTTTATAATCTTTCTGGGTTTTGTAGTGTACATATTCCATTTACTATAGTTGTCCTCCTTTCAAACCTCTCAGGCTCTATGTCTTGTTCACTGGTGCCAAAACTGCACATAATACTCCATGTATGGTCTGAGTAGTGATTTTTAAAGTGGTAGGACTATGTTCTTTTGCCCATGCATCTATGTCCTATTTGATGTACCCCATTATCATGTTTGCCATGGCGGCAGACAGGGGTTGTCTATATGAAACAGCTCATTTAATTGCATGGCCAGCTCACATACCTTCTCACACGAGGATGACTCAGGGAATTATGTTTGTAGGTAATACATCGATTTTAAAGGCAAGACATGCCTTCTTAAAGGTTTTATCCAAAAAGACCTCTGATGGTGGTCGACCCACAGTGGGGTTCATATTGCCCACGTATATATGCTGTTCCATGATGCTCTGGCATAAACATCCTATTGATTGGAGCCATGTGACTGCTGCAGCCAATCACTGGTAACAGGTCACCACTGTCTCCGGAGATTGGCTGCATCAGTCACATGGTGCCCGTCAACAGGATGTTGGTGCCAGACCATCACCAAGCTGCAGAGACAGCCAGAGAGCAATGGAGCTGGAACCCAGGGGTAGGGACCAGGTAAGAATGAACACCTTCATGGTTGGCCACTGTCTGAGGTCCTTTTAAGTCTTGGACAGCCCCTTTAAAGAAGGCTGGTAAAATATATGTACAAAAATCACACATAACCTTTTGGCCAAAAATGTCCTTCATACATAATGCATTCTCTTGGCTGAAGTGTCTTTGGAGCCTCTCATTAGTTATTCCTAACTAGGGCGGCAATTGTGAGAAGAATGTATACCTTTTCTCAAGATGTGGTCAGGTACTAGTAAATGGTCTCCATGAAAAAGCATACAAATATGGCTCTGCTTTGTTGGTGTTCTGTTGCTGTGTCTGCAGATAGTCTATGCTTTTCTCTGCATTATGTTGCATTAACAATGAGCGTTGCCACTTACAAGGCAGCGTAAGAAATGATGTTTGCTTTTTGAAATGCTGCTAGAAAGTGTCTGAAAGGACATGTTCACTTTACAAAAGTTAAAGGGGTTATCCCATCTTGGACAATGGGGGCATATCGCTAGGATATGCCCCCATTGTCTGATAGTTGCGGGTCCAACCTCTGGAACCCGCACCTACAAGGAGAACTGAGCCGGTTAGAGTGGTGGCTGGAGGACCCCGGGTCTGTCCACCACCAGGCGCAGCTCCCCGCCTCTCCCATTAAAGTGAATGGGAGCGCACTGCGCATGCACGGCCACCGCTCCTATTCATTTCTATGGGGCCGATGGAAATAGCCGAGCCAGCGCTCGGCTATTTTCGGCGGCTCCATAGAAATGAATGGAGGACGGCTGTGCATGCGCAGTGCGCCCTCCTCAACTTTCTCCGCTCCGTTCTCCTTGTAGGTGCGGGTCCCAGAGGTGGGACCCACACCTATCAGACAATGGGGGCATATCCCAACGATATGCCCCTATTGTCTAAAATGGGATAACCCCTTTAAGGCTGTAATAGACAGCCCGATTCTGCAGATGATTCCTTCCCGGCAATCGCCTGCTCGTTAGCAGAGGAGACCGCTTCTATTACATGCAGTGATCTCCTTCACAGCATTAGGAGGAGCTATCGTCCCCATGCGGTCTAGTTGTTTGCCGGCATCAGATCGTGATTATGCAGCACTATCAGCCACCGGCAAACATTAAGCGTGCTTAAAAATCACAATTGCCCGATGAACGAGCATTTGGTTGTTCATCGAGCAATCGGTGGCAGTATTAGACATTAGGGTCCATTCACATGTTCGCAAATTGCGGATCCGCAAAACATGAACACCAGCCATGTGCGTTCCACATTTTGTGAAACAACAGATATGGCTGGCAATATAATAGACATGCCTTTTCTCATCCGTGGCTGCGGACAAGAATAGTACATGTTCTATTTTTTATTTTATTTTTTTAATGAATGCACCCGTTCCGCAAAAGTGTGAATGGACCCTGTTCCTGCAAACACTAGTGAACAATAAACTGGCAAAAAATCGGCCAGCCTAATACACCCTTTACTGTGTCCATTGATAAACATGGATTGTTCCTTTTGGATTACTTCATGTTAAAGTGTTGTTCTATAAGCCTTCACCTTTCCATGGATTGTAGGACTCCAGCATAACGTAAACCGGACTTTAGAGGCATTCCGTTAGGCGTTCCATTAAAGTGAATGGGTCCGCGATCCGATGCGGCTGACCTATGGCCAGCGATCGTGCATTGCGGCCCGCTATTTGCGGGCCACAGCACGAGTCACACGCGTTCCTGTGAACTCGGCCTTAGGGCTGCATAACAGATCCGTCCGGTTTACGTTATGCAGGATAGGACCTGCGATCCGTTATGCAAGCCATAGACTTCTATTATGATGGAATGAATAACGGAATGCCTCTAAAGGAAAAAATAAAAGCAATTTCACCATTAGGCTGCTGCCATTGGAGCGCGATGGCCCGATGGGGAGAGAGGGAGCCCCCTCCCTCTATTAACCCCATGGATGCCGCAGGCGGCTTCTGCCCACGGCATCTAAGGGGTTAAATGGGCGAGATTGCTGCAGCAGAGTGTTACAGCTGACACTCACTTCTGTGGGCGGCATCTAAGGAATGGAGCCGCCACGTCGGATACAGAGGGGCCACACAGGGTGGGGCATCAGAGGGCACAGCAGTGTTGGGGAAATGGACACAGGTAGAATCAGGGGAACGAGGCACGAGGGCATGGCAGCATCGGGGCAATGGGACACAAGGATCATGGCAGCATCGGGGGAATGGGACACGAGGGCACTGCAGCATCAGGGGAACGGTGCACAGGGGGCAGTACAGGCTCTGGTCTGCAGTCCGTAACACTTGTATGTCACAGACTGCTATAAGCGGGGCCGCTGCATCTCCTAGACTGATTTTAGAACAGGCTTCTAACTGGTTTGACATGCGCCAATATTGCGCCATTATTTTCAAAGTCACAATTCATAACTCAGACCTAACACAGGTCTAATCCTCGATTGCAGTTCTAAATGTAGACTTTTGAACCGAGTACTAAAGGAGACGTTGTATTAATATTGTCGCAAAAAAACAACTTTACAATGCTCCACAAATGTGACCCATATAGACCACAAATAGGCCCAAACATGGAATAATAAATGACCCCCAAAGTGGCAAAATGGACGGTTTTTAACAGCTTTTACATGGCGGCTGCTAACATTGCCATCGTCCTTACACCATGTTATAGGAATGCTCCTGCGGTTGAAGGGAGGCGCTTTCTATCTTGTTAGTAAATTGCTACCTACAACTGCAGTATGTAAGATTTATCTGCATTTTTTGATTTCTTTGCTTCTTGTTGGTCGATGGTTCCCCAGCCGTCCATAATACCCTCTCAATGCAGCGCAAAGCTTTTATGTGTCTTGCTATGATATACTGTATGTTGCATTTTCTGTAATGAATAAGTATGCAGATTTCTCATACGCTTTGCATCGCAGTTTATTGGCCTTTTACAAGATCTCTGTTTGCTGTCAGTAAATGGAAGCATTCAGAGGCTGAAAAATCTGTACAGACCTAAAACAGCTCACAGATGAGTTTATTACAACTGTGTCCAGTCTAAGCAGTCCTGAGTTAGGGCTCATGCACACAACCTATACAATTCAGTGGGACCCGTCCATTTTCCAATTTTTCCAGTGTGCTTAAAGGGGTTGTCTCATCATGGACATTGGGGGCATATCGCTAGGATATGCCCCCATTGTCTTATAGGTGCGGGAACAGAGCCCTGCGCGTGAAGGAGGGTGCACTGCGCATGCGCAGCTGCCCTCAATTCATTTTCTATGGGGCCGGTGAAAACAGCCGAGCACTGGTTCGGCTATTCCCGTCGGCCCCATAGAAATGAATGGGAGCGGGGGTATGCTCCAATTCACTTCTATGGGAGCCGGCTTGGTGGTGGCCGGACCGGAGTCCTCCAACCACCTTGCAGGGCTCAGTTCTCGATATAGGTGCGGGTCCGCACCTATAAGACAATGGGGGCATATCCTAGCAATATGCCCCCATTGTCCATGATGAGACAACCCCTTTAATACAAGAATCTCACTATAGGTGGTATTCTTATCTGTTCTTGTGGAGAATAGGAAGATACACAGTAAGCCTGTCTCTGTTGGATAACGTGCTAGGAGATGTCCTGACCCGGAAACAAGTGTATCCACAAACTTCACTTCTTTATGGGAAAATCCTTAAAAACATCTTGAAAATGATTTAAAAACCAGACCCACACATTTCGGACATGCCATGAAGAGGTCACTCTATGTCTGAAACGGGTAGGTGTGATTTTTAATAGTTTTTAAGGATTTTCCAGTAAAGAAGTGAATTTGTAGTGCTGAAGATTTATCATTTTGAATTTGTTCCTTGTGGACCATAGCCCTTTGTTAGGCCTCATGCACACGACCGTTGTTGTGTCCTGTGTCCGTTGTTCCGTTTTCCGTGATTTTCTGCGGACCCATTGACTTTCAATGGGTCCGTGGAAAATTCGGAAAATGCACCGTTTGTCATCCGCGTCCGTGATCAGTGTTTCCAGTCCGTGAAAAAACCTGTCCTGACCTGTCCTATTTTTTTCACGGACAGCGGTTCGCGGACCTATTCAAGTCAATGGGTCCGTGAAAAAACACGGAGGCACACAAGATTGTCATCCGTGTTCGTTTTTATTTCTATCATTTGCAAGGCAAACTTGACTTGGGCCTCTTTCACACTTGCGTTGTTAGGACCCGGCGTGCACTTCCGTTGCCGGAAGTGCCCGCCGGATCCGTAACACCGCAAGTGAACTGAAAGCATTTGAAGACTGATCAGTCTTCAAAATGCGTTCAGTGTTACTATGGCAGCCAGGACGCTATTAAAGTCCTGATTGCCATAGTAGTAGTGGGGAGCGGGGGAGCGGCATACTTACAGTCCGTGCGGCTCCCGGGGCGCTCCAGAATGACGTCGGAGCACCCCATGCACATGGATCACATGTGCGTGGAGCGCCCTGACGTCACTCTGAAGCGCCCCGGGAGCTGCACGGACGGTAAGTATACTGCTCCCCCGCTCCCCACTACACTTTACCATAGCAAACAGGACTTTAGCGTCCTGGCAGCCATGGTAACCATTCAGAAAAAGCTAAACGTCGGATCCGGTAATGCGCCGAAACGATGTTTAGCTTAAGGCCGGATCCGGATTAATGCCTTTCAATGGGCATTAATTCCGGATCCGGCCTTGCGGCAAGTGTTCAGGATTTTTGGCCGGAGCAAAAAGCGCAGTTTCGGTCCTGAACTGAAGACATCCTGATGCATCCTGAACGGATTTCTCTCCATTCAGAATGCATTGGGATAATCCTGATCAGGATTTTTCCAGCATAGAGCCCCGACTAGGGAACTCTATGCCGGAAAAGAACAACGCAAGTGTGAAAGAGCCCTTAGATTTTTTTTCTATTTCCTTCATGTCTGGTGATCCTCCAAAATCAAGGAAGACACACGGAAACAAAAACGGACACGGATCACGGAACAATGGAACCCCGTTTTGTGGACCGTGAAAAAAGAGCCCTTTCTTTTTTTTTTCAGATGTGTCACTGAAGTGTTCAATAAATCATCAGCACAAATCTCTCTCCTGTCCTGATAGTTTGGTACAATGTATCGGTGTAGGTTAAATGTGCAGCCTCCCGACTGGATACAATTGTTGCTAACTCCCTACTGTGAGAGGCAAAGGGAGGTTCCTGGGCCCAGTGCAAAATGTTGCCCCAGGGCAGGAGTGCAAGTGCTACCTCTGCCCCCCCACCTTGGTAATAAGTACTAGGTATCTTAAGCCTCAAGATTAGGGTTGAGCAAACTCGAACTGCAAAGTGAAAACTTTGCAAGTTCGGGTACCCGGACCAGAACCCAGACTTTTTCACTGATGTTCTGGTTTAGTGTTCGGGTGATTTTATTATTAAGATAAAATGAGGTTAAAAATAATTTTTTAACCTCATTTTTAAAAAAAATCACCTCATCCACTTGATCTCGCAGTCGGTATCCTCTTCTTTCTTCAGGACCTGCAAAAGATGGATTTTCTCATTTACTAACATCAAGCAGAGATCTTTAAAACATTGATGAACTGAAGAACAAAGTATATCAGAAAGTTAACTTAACATTATGCAATGGTTAAAATAAATAGAATTTGCATAAAACCTGACAGGTCCTTTTGACAGGTTGGCAGGATTTGCCGACACAGAGAAGCTCCTCGCCCGTTACAAGCACGTCCTTGAAGCATCTTTTAGCTTGTCAGATTTTACACCTTTTTTGTTCTGTGTCTTCCCACTTGACCATAAATGGAGTAAATGGAGAATAAGTATCTCTTTATACATTCTTGAAACATTTTTGCAGGAGTCCAGCAAAAGCCCCAAAAATGTCAAGAAATTCCTTCCCAAGAGAAAACCTGAAAGAAAAGCTTCTGACGAGGATTCTGCCTTTAGGAGAAGTATGCAGCGCTTATTTTATGTTACTTACATTTTACATTTTATGGAAATAGAACATTCTAACAGTGTATAGAAAATAAAAGTTACTGTACAGAAATGAATAGCCCAATGTTAAAGGGGTTTTCCAGGATCGGAATACTGCTTGTCTATGCTCTGGATCGGTGAAGGTTCCACTCCTGCCACACTCGTCAATCAACGCATGAGCACCGCAGCCTCTCTGTTGTTTACAGGGGGCTGTGTAAATGCACGCCTCTGCTTGGTAGTGGCGCGCAGCGTGTTGCAGCTTTGTCCCATTGAAGTAAGTAGATGGACTAATGTAAACATGTTCACATGACCACTGCAGCCCCTTCAAAGAGATGATCACCGGGGGTGCTGAGAGTCAAACTCCACCAGTCTGGTATTGAAGACCTATCTAGAGAACAAGCCATCAATATCCTGATCCTGGGCAACCTCCTTACCTATTACTAGTGTTGAGCACGAATATTCAAAAACCGAATTTGTTTCGCAAATATCGGCATTTTGAGAATTCGCAAATATTTTTAATATAGTGCTATATTTTCGTAATAACGAATATATATATATTTTTTTTTTTAACACCGTACACATCAGGTGATCATCCCTCCCTTCTTTTAGCTTGTGGGCCAATGAGAAGGCTTTGTCACAGCTTAGCAACATCCCTAACAACCAATAGTTGCCGACCCCTTACTATATAAACCTCCCCAGCAGCTATTTTCTAAAGTTTATTGCAGTTATGAGAGAGACAGCAGTGTCATTGCTGTGCTCTGTGCTTTGTTGTATCACATTAGACAGTTAACTTATATATATAATTCAGATAGTTAGGGGGAGATAGTCAGTGTAGGTTAGATTGATCTATAGCGTAGCAGATATTGCCGAAAATTCGCAAGCGCAAACATATTGGAGCACTGTATCTGCATTTAAAGCTCTTCTAATGTTCTGCCTTGCCAACCATTTTCTGCAGTCTCAGGAAACTTATGCCAGCTTGAAAAATGTAGCATACGTGACCCACGCCTGTATTTCGCGTGCATTACGAGGATATTACATTGCCGATTTTCGCAATCAAGAATATAATCTTGAATTCGCGAATATAGGATGAATATTCTACAAAATATTGCAAATTCGAATATTGCCCCTGCCGCTCATCACTACCTATTACCTTGTATCCTCCCTTAGCTGCTGGACTTTTGGATACCACTCATTATATGATGCTCAGCTAAACTTGCTCTTTTATAAAACTCCATTATGCAAAGTGTAAGTTTTCAGAAGGTATTATCAGAAAGTGGACAGCATCTCTAAAATGTTCAAAGGCTTTAAATGGTTTCTGTCACCAGATTTAACCCTATTAAGCTAGCTGACACTAGCGATGTGCTAATGTCAGCTAAACCTAGCCTATTCCTACTTTTATCTATGCCCCTGTTACACCAGAAATCTATATTTTATAATATGCTAATTATCCTCTAGGAGCAAGGGGGGGGGGGCATTGTTCCTGCTCCTAGAGGCTCCGTTCTCCCACCTTTGTCGCCTCCCTTCAAGTGATGATCGACAGGGCCAGGCAGCGCTCACATCTGTCTGCCAACCCTGTGCTCGAGAGAAATCTCACGCCGTTCAGCATTCGGCGCAGGCGCGGTGAAGAAGCTGGCAGCCTGCGAGCATCTTTCCCTCACCGCGCCTGCGAGCATCTTTCCCTCACCGCGCCTGCGAATACTGAACGGCGCAAGATTTTACCAGAGCACAGGGCTGGCAGACAGATGCGAGCACTGCCTGGCCCTGTCTATCAGGATTTGGAGGGAGGCGACAAAGGTGGAAGAACGGAGCCTCTAGGAGCAGGAACAACTCCCCCGCCCCCCCCCCCCCAATGCCCCTAGAGGCTAATTAGCATATTATAAAGGTGTAACGGGGGCATAGATAAAAGTAGGAATAGGCTAGTTAGGTTCAGCTGACATTAGCACATCACTAATGTCAGCTAGCTTAATAGGGTTAAATCTGGTGACAGAAACCCTTTAAGTTTTATTCTGTATCCGTAGAGCTTGATTGATATGCTCACTGTTGCAGGCACTGTAGCACTGGAAGAAGATGCCCAGATCCTCAAAGTGATTGAAGCCTATTGCACAGGGGCCGGCTTTCAGCAAAGCCTTAGTTCTGGTAAATGTTCATTTTCTCATTATCCTTGTTTAATTTTCTTTTTTTGGCTGACATCTATCACAGTGATTTATTTGTAGGCTGTATTCTATTGTGGTGCTGTCACACATGTATTTGACTGTATTCCTAGGCTTTGTTTTATTATGTCAATGTCACGAAAGTAATTGTTTTTTATTCATATGCTGTTGCCTATTGTGGCAATATTGCAGTCATTTTTGCCTGTTTTCATCAACTGTGTTCACTTGTGATGATATTACAATGACTTTAATAGGCTGTGTTTTTTCTCTCTCTGTGATTATAACACAATAGGCTGTGCCTTTTTAGAGATTATATTGTGAAGATCAAAGTCTTTATTAGTATACCATATTTCAAACTGATTTTGTCACATTAAGGATTGTCTTTATTCTTTGGCTGTGTTGATGACGCATGGCATGGCAGCCAGGGGCCCAACAGAGGTCTGTCAAGTCTGCCGAGGTCCACTGTGGGCAAGAGCCAATAAGAATGCGTTGACAGAAAAATAAAATATGTCTAACATTGTTTCTACTGTGGTAAAATATAGCAGAAGTCATATAAATCAATATTTCTAATTATACACAATAAAATTCATATATCATTTATTCCACATGGTGATTATTTTACAAAAAAAAGTTGCACAATAGTTTTTTTTCCCATCCAAAAACAAGGATAGAAGACCCCATTAGGCTTCTGTGTAAGGAAGATGAGTGATATTTTATTTTTTACACATTTATATAGCGCTGATATATTCTACAGTGCTTTACAGACTTTATCATCAAGCTGTCCCCAATGGAGCTCATAATCTAAGTTCCCTATCAGTATGACTTTGGAGTGTGGGAAGAAACCGGAGAACCCGGAGGAAACCCACGCAAACGCAGGGAGAACATACAAACTCCATGAGCCACCGTGCTGCCCGTAGGCATAGGTTATAGATTACTAGTCATATCTATAAACAGTTGTTAGGTTACCCTACCCTTCTATCTGCATTGTTATATCCAGTAGGCTGTATAGACAAACAGCCTGCCGGAGCTCACCGTGTCATAAGGCCACGAACCCTTTGTATCCCCATGGACTACAATGGGATCCAGCGTAGATCCGGACGCTTCCAGGCATAATGCTGGCTTTCAGCTGGATAAAAAGTTGTGCATGCTGAATTTTTAGTCCAGCTGAAAGCTGGCATTTATGTCAGAGAGCGTCCGGATCCCTGCCAGATCCCATTTTAGTCTATGGGGATACAGTGTAGTCAATGCCAGATACAGTGAACTCTGGCAGGCTGTTCCTCTGCTAGAACAGCCTACTGGATTTCACACCGATGTGAAGATAGCCTACGGGGCACATTTATCAAGACGGCATTTTAGACGCCGGTCTTAATAAACCCCTGTGCTGGCGGTGGATCCGCCAGAGTTATGAAGAGATGTCATCCTCTACATAACTTCGGCAGATCCACTGTCGCTTCTCAATGTAGGACAGCTTCCTAGCGGGAGAAGTTGCAGATGGTGACGCAGCTAATTGTTTCGCCTCAATCTGCGCCGAATAAATGCGTATTTCAGTTTCATAAATGACCCCCTAAGTGGCAACTTTCTGTTCTTTAAAAATATTTCATTATTTTTATTAAATAAATTAAACTTGCGCTATGTAAACCAATCATCATTTGTGTGAATAGGGCCTAAAAGACATGCATTTAAAAGGGTTAGGGCAGAGAAAGTGTCTAAATCTGTGAGAGATGGTAATCTTGTTGCTTCCTGTGTGCTACAAAACAAGAATATCTCCAAATCACTAGCTCTCCCGCCACAACAATGTAACTCTTACCATGAGAAGGATGCACATACATATCTGCTTCCTTAGTGCAGGTGTGTGCCTATTACAGTATCCCAGTAGCTGCACAGCAGTGTCTTCAGAAAGTCTTTCCAACCTAAAAATGCTAAAATGCGTGGGCTGCTGAGTGACATAATCGCGTCATTCATAGGGGGACATTTATCAAATCAGATATATCAGGTTTGTGGCTTATAAAAAGTGGCAACTCATGGCGAGTGTGCCATTTGGTCAATTTTGGGGACATTTGGCAGTTCCTCTCCACTTTTCAGAGTGGTCTATGTTTAAGAGCTATAAGTGAGATTAGACCTGGATTATGGCTCATTTACTACCGTATGTACGCCTCTTGCCAAAGTCGCAGACCACTCTGACAGGCAAACTCCCCGGCGTACTTTTACACATAAAGGTGAAAACCACCCTGTATTCATGCCAAATATATTAAGGTGCATCATTTCATAAATTTGGTGCAGGCACAGAAATCAAATACAGACACACAAATAACCGCAAATGATGAATGTTGCACATAGATTTACACTTGGACTAGAAATAATAGATAACTTTGCAGAATCTACATGAGGATATTTAGGAATAGCAATTTTCCAATGGTGTCCGCATCATTCCTTCTAATGCACATACCTGCCACTGCTTCTTTATGACAGCGTGTAGCCTACAAGCAGTATTTAAATACTAGTGACCTATATAAATATAGTTGGAAGGTATGCGGGGAGATGGGTGCTTCTATAAACGTGTATATCACTCGTTGTTCTGTTACAGGTTCCCGCAAGGATTCTGTTCCGCAGGTCATGCTACTGGAGGATGAAAGTCTGATCATTGATGACATGCGGAGCAATGGACAGACAGCTCCTGAAGAAAAGTAAGTCGGCCCCTTTACCCTCAAGATCCTTGCCAAGGAGATTAAATATTAAAGGGCATCTGTCAGCAGACTTGTACCTATGACACTGGCCGACCTTTTATATGTGCCCTTGGCAGCTGAAGACATCTGTGTTGGTCCCATGTTCATATGTGCCTGTATTACTGAGAAAACTGATGTTTTAATATATGTAAATGAGCCTCTATGAGCAACGCGGGCGTTACCATTACACCTAGAGGCTCGGCTCTCTCTGCAACTGCCTCTGCACTTTGATTGACAGGGCCAGACAGGATGATGCCTTCACTGCCTGCCCATGTCAAACAAAGTGCAGAGGATGCGGCAGATGCAAAGAGAGCAGAACCTCTAGGTGTAATGGCAACGCCCCTGTTGCTCCTAGAGGCTCATTAGCATTGATATTAATACATCAGTTTTCTCAGCAATGTGGGCACATATGAACATGGGACCAAAACAGATGTCTTCAGCTCTCAAGTGCACATGTCACAGGTCAGCCGGTTTCATAGGTACAAATCTGCTGATAGATGCCCTTTAAAGGGGCTATCCAAGTCTATAAAAAGCCCCCCAATATGCTGGGCCCCCCAAACTGAATATACTTACCTGGGTCCCTGGTCCCTGCACCGCTGCTGCTGCTTCCCTCCCGACAATCACCTGTTATATTGGCCTGTTTAATACACCCTTTACTGAGGATTCATGGTTACAAACATGGGGTTCATCTTCCTTTCATCCCAGGGAAGGCCTTTTATTCTTCAGCATGGACACTTTACTGTTTCTTGAGATATTTTTTTTTTATTGTTATTTGTTTGGATGAACAATTGTAGTTATGAGAAAAGCTATTGAAAAAAAGCTGTGCTATGTATCTAGCACAAAGGGCCTATTGAAGCTCTACATGCAAGAACATTGACTTTTCTATGTTGAAGCTTTTGTTCTTCAGTTGGCTTCAGGCAGTCAGGATTTTCAATAGTATTGCTACACCGAAAGTGTTATTACACCGATAAAGACTACTTTTGATCCATTTGTTGTTTCTGTCTTGCAGGAGTCTTGTAGACACAGTCTACGCCTTACGAGATGAAGTCAAGGAATTAAAACAGGTATGAATCATAGAAAGACTCCAACCTGTACAGGTGACTAATCTGTATTTGTAGGAATACAAAATATATTATAATACAAGGTTCAGAATTAAGATCATATGTGTAATTGCCTCTAAAACTATAATCTCACTGTCTGTGAAGGTTCTCATTTATACATGTGATGGTATATCTGTAAAAAATAAAGCAAGGCAACTGGACTTAATGTAGATTTCTTGAAAACGTTTCACTCGTTCTTCCAATGAGCTTTCTCAATTCTGAGTGACTGTACAAGAATTCTCTGGGAATAAATATGTAACTGAATCAACATCTGGTAATTATACCCAGCATGGGGTCAAAGGTGTTGATTCCAGTTTCCTAATTGGAGTCAGTAGGTGATAAAGACTTCCCAGAGAAAGGTGTCAAGACAGCATTATATGTGGCAGACAATAGATGTCTAACCCCCCTGCCTCTATTTAAGCTTGGCTTCTCCATTTTTATGTAGATGGCCTCCTTCACACCTCGTTTGTACCAAGGAGGTCGATTGGTACAAACAAGGTGTGAAGGAGGCCATCTACATAAAAATGGAGAAGCCAAGCTTAAATAGAGGCGGGGGGGGGGGGGGTTTGACATCTATTGTCTGCCACATACAATGCTGTCTTGACACCTTTCTCTGGGAAGTCTTTATCACCTATTGACTCCAATTAGGATAATGGAATCAACATCTTTGACCCCATGCTGGGTATAATGACCTCTGACCCCATGCTGGGTATATTTACCAGATGTTGATTCAGCTACATATTCATTCCCAGAGACTTTTTGTACAGTCACTCAGAATTGAGAAAGCTCATTTGAAGAACGAGTGAAACGTTTTCAAGAAATCTACAGTATGTCCAGTTGCCTTGATTTATTCTTTACAGATATAATATCACTGTCATTGTAGCCATGAGATGCAAGTATTCGGCCACAATTGGATGAATGGTCTGATATTTGAATGCACGTACCAGAAATGTGTAGTTCTAATCGCCGTTGTGTATTTCGAGGCAGTGGATTACCCCCTGATGCCATGTATATGACATATACAGACGTGGACAAAATTGTTGGTACCCTTTGGTCAATGAAAGAAAAAGTCACAATGGTCACAGAAATAACTTTAATCTGACAAAAGTAATAATAAATTAAAATTCTATAAATGTTAACCAATGAAAGTCAGACATTGTTTTTCAACCATGCTTCAACAGAATTATGTAAAAAAATAAACTCATGAAACAGGCATGGACAAAAATGATGGTACCCCTAGAAAACACAGAACATAATGTGACCAAAGGGACATGTTAATTCAAGGTGTGTCCACTAATTAGCATCACAGGTGTCTACAACCTTGTAATCAGCCATTGGGCCTATATATATGGCTCCAGGTAATCACTGTGTTGTTTGGTGATATGGTGTGTACCACACTCGACATGGACCAGAGGAAGCAAAGGAAAGAGCTGTCTCAAGAGATCAGAAAGAAAATTATAGACAAGCATGTTAAAGGTAAAGGCTATAAGACCATCTCCAAGCAACTAGATGTTCCTGTGAGTACAGTTGCACATATTATTCATAAGTTTAAGATCCATGGGACTGTAGCCAACCTCCCTGGACGTGGCCGCAGGAGGAAAATTGATGACAAATCTAAGAGACGGATAATCCGAATGGTAACAAAAGAGCCTAGAAAGACTTCTAAAGAGATTCAAGGTGAACTTCATGCTCAAGGAACATCAGTGTCAGATCGCACCATCCGTCGTTGTTTGAGCCAAAGTGGACTACATGGGAGACGACCAAGGAGGACACCATTGTTGAAAACGAATCATAAAAAAGCAAGACTGGAATATGCCAAACTACATGTTGACAAGCCACAAAGCTTCTGGGAGAATGTCCTGTGGACAGATGAGACAAAAATCGAAGTTTTTGCCAAGGCACATCAGCTGTATGTTCACAGACGAAAAAATGAAGCATATCAAGAAAAGAACACTGTCCCTACTGTGAAACATGGAGGAGGCTCTGTTATGTTCTGGGGCTGCTTTGCTGCGTCTGGCACAGGGTGTCTTGAATCTGTGCAGGGTACAATGAAATCTCAAGACTATCAAGGAATTCTAGAGAGAAATGTACTAGCCAGTGTCAGAAAGCTTGGTCTCAGTCGCAGGTCATGGGTCTTGCAACAGGACAATGACCCAAAACACACCGCTAAAAACACCCAAGAATGGCTAAGAGGAAAAAATTGGACTATTCTAAAGTGGCCTTCTATGAGCCCTGACCTCAATCCTATTGAGCATCTTTGGAAGGAGCTGAAACATGCAGTCTGGAAAAGGCACCCTTCAAACCGGACACAACTGGAGCAGTTTGCTCATGAGGAGTGGGCCAAAATACCTGCTGAGAGGTGCAGATGTCTCATTGACAGTTACAGGAAGCGTTTGATTGCAGTGATTGCCTCAAAAGGTTGCGCAACAAAATATTAAGTTAGGGGTACCATCATTTTTGTCCATGCCTGTTTCATGAGTTTATTTTTTTACATAATTCTGTTGAAGCATGGTTGAAAAACAATGTCTGACTTTCATTGGTTAACATTTATAGAATTTTAATTTATTATTACTTTTGTCAGATTAAAGTTATTTCTGTGACCATTGTGACTTTTTCTTTCATTGACCAAAGGGTACCAACAATTTTGTCCACGTCTGTAGGTAGACATTGGTGAGACTGCAGCACTCTCATGAGCCTGCTGCCCTTTCAAACAGGGGGATTGTGAAGTCAGAATTCCCTTAGATACTGGGCCAGATAGGGATTCATGGGAGAGTAGCCTAGAAGAATCAACTTCTATCTAGGAGCAGCGTTAGACTGAGGAGCCTTGGGCCGACAAGTGGCCTTTATTCTGGGGAACAACCCTACAGCTACAAGAAAATATTTCCTCTTCATTTGATTTATGGTGCCTGTCTGTTGGTGCCTCTTACAATGTCTAGCTGTACGTACCTTGTATAATGTCTGCCTGTACGTTTATATATGTGTAATATCCCTAGTCATAGCCTTATATTTGCACTATGCCTGGTTTTACTTGTGCACTTTTACTTGTGCACTTTTACTTGTGCTTACCCCTCCCTCACTCTCATGATCTCAAACCTTAAGAAGCTGCTTCTTGTAGGAGAAGGTCCCTGGGGGTGTAACTCCATTCTGCAGAGAGTTGTGGTTGCCATTCTCCTGGAATTGTTGTGCCCCACCATTCTGGTCATGCAGGGCAGGCCATGACCTGGTTAAGTGTATGACCACTGTTTTTATACTGCAGGAGAGGGACCAAAAATGTTGCCATGCAGGAGGGCTCCAAAAATTATTTGGGCTGCCCAACCTTTAGAAATAGTATGGCTGGCACTTAGTGTTAGCATCATAGGGTATTGAATAAGATGTGAAGAATATCCTCAGACGCTGTATTACTGGACGACCGGCACACCAGCCTCCACTGCAGACTTGTCTTCTCCTGATCAGGCTGATATTGGCCTGATTGTGAATATGACCTAAAGAAGAACTCCAGACAGAACTCAGTGGAGCCCCCGTATTGGAAATCTCTTCCTGTGCTCTGCCTGGATCACTGACTTCTATGGGATTAGTTGTGTTACTGTTTATAATAGGAAACCTCTGAGATTCCCAAAAAAGTGGAGACTGTAGGCAGGAAGGATACAGACAATAATTAGTGAACAGAAAATGTTTTATTTTTGTTGAAGAAACACAATATAGCAGATGATGTGTGACTGCTGTGCATTGGGCTCCTGTGTCTTCACCATCATTTCTAGTTGGTATAATATTAGGATCCACAATGGACGTCACTGTATAGAGACATTGGGGACAATGGGTTCAGAGATTGCTTCTTTCAGGTGGCGCTCTCAGCTACAACTATTACATCATGTCCTCGCAATAATGGAAAACAGCTAGGAAGGAGGTGGCTTCTTTCTAGCTTCTGTATTACCATCAATCTTGGTTATAGACGGAGGAATGGAGGTATGATATGGCAGGCTTATCCACCTTAAAGGCAGCAGCGTTCATCCAGGGGCTCATCACTCCAGGGCTATATTCTTCATGACATAAGACGGCTCTGGCTGTGGTGGCATGTATGATGGCTCCAAAGCTTCTTAGATGCTTGTTGACCTGTGGGTAGAGGAGCAGGTTACATGGGAAGTGCGAAGCATTTATACAGAATTGTGGAAATGTTTTACCAGTTTCAAGATTCCCAGATAAACTCAAACCTGCACATAGATCCCTATAATTATGTCTCTAAACAGGTCATCATTAAATAAATTGTCACACTGCAGCAACTTATCTCCTATCCATCCACAGGATAGGGGACAAGTGTCTGACCGGAGGGGGTCCGACCACTGGAGACCCAACCAATCACTAGTTTAAAGTGTAGCGGCATTCACATTGCTACTCCATTCAGCTCAATGGGGCTGCCAGAGATAGCTGAGTGTTTGAATGCTATCTCCAGCAGTCTACCAGACTTGAATGAAGCAGTAGCACACATGTAGGTCCACCACTCCATTTAAACAGCAGAACATGGATCTACTGATCAGCAGGACCCCACTGAGCAGACCTATAACCAATCCTGTGGATAGTGGATAAGTTGTTGTAATGAAACTTCAAAAAAAGTGTGATGGGTTTGTTTTACGTATGTCCCATTTTTTATGATTAAGGCAGAAATCAAACATTTGGCCACTTTTTCAATTAAAATGAGAGTTGCGTCCCCTTTTGCTTTTTGCATTATTGAGGCTCCCAGTGGTCACCAATGACGTTTATGACGTGTCTAATTGACAGCCCATAATGATATATAAGTAGAAAACCCCTTTAACATATATCAAATGTATTCCTATAAGAGGATAAGACATGAGAAGTCCTCTGGGCAAACAGAGTAACATAGGCTTTCCCCAAAATATATCTATTAGTGTATATAAATACATGTACGACAACATATACATTCTTCCACATTTTCTCATACCTTATCAGATACTGTAGGTTATGTCACTTCTCCACAGGTACATATGTCTATCAAACACTGATGACTTATTCTTGGGGCATCATGTAATATTCCTCTTCCATGTAATTAGTTAATGAGGTAATTTCTTCAACTGGAGCTTTAAGGCTTGTAAGTCTTTAGTTGGTAGATACTTAGTCAGCATTGCTTCCAGTCTGGGGTGTTCAGCTAACATGCCCAGGATATTCCTGCCATACATCCTGGCTTGTTGGCATCTATCCTGCACAGCTTTGGCTACAGCTGGTATTGCCCTATCTGTGATGCCCTTTCTTCCAGACAGGAAAAACTCTGGTCCCATTCTATCCACCAGACCTGCAAGATGTTTTACTGTGGTGGATCTCACCGTGGTGTTCTTGTGGCAGAGTCCTCCTTCTATCAGGGCTGTGAGAGCGTGGCCAGGGCTGACATTCTCCACCATTGATGTTAGAGAGCTGTTCACTGCCTCCCGAATAAAGGAGCTGGAATCCCCGGCCTTGTTTAATAACACACTGACTGTCTGCTGGAGGTTGTAGTCCATGTGTGTCTGCACTGCGGAGAACATTGTATCCAAGCATTTGATAGCTGCAAGTGACACGGCCGATCTTAGGTTGGTCACTTCTTTTATTACAGCGATCCTCAGTTCTCGTATGGATGGTAGCGCAGCTTCAGTATGGCAGGATATCAGGGAGACGATGGTATCAATCCCTTGGATCTTGTTTTCCCAGTCCTCTTTCCCCAGCAGGCTCAGGGCCTCAGCAGCTGTCGTATTGGGCTGGGACAGTTCCATTAGGTGTTTGTTAGGGGTAGCATTCTGTTTTTTTATTGCATGATGACTCGATGATGTTCTTATAGGTGGTAATGCTGATGTCTTTGTCTTGGGTGCAGGAGGTTCATCATGCTGGTCCCTTGGATGTAGCTGGGAATTCTTATACTGCACCATATTCACAGATGTTATTTTTGGCAACTGTCCTGATGGATATGCCTGGCAAGAATTCTTCTCGTAGATCTTTTTCTTGAGGAGTACCAAATATTTAGCTACTTGGTCAAGGTCTTCTTTTGCTGTGGCTCTTTTTGACCATGTAGGTGATTCCGATGTCATAGGAATATTCCATCCTGATGTTCTTTCATAGCCACTAGATGATGGGTGTCTCTCAGGGTTTCTCAGTTGAGTATTACTGGTCAGTCTGGCCAGCACTCTCTGAGCCGCCATGTCCCTGTGTTCAGTGTAGTTATCACCTAGGCGGTATTTAGATGGTAGTGTCGACTTCATGCCATACTGATTGGAAAATGAGAAGTCTGAGAGGTCAGACTCAGAGCTAGATGTTACTGAGCTATAGTCAAATGAGTCTGACTCCCACATCTTCCAAAATTCCCAAAATTCCCAAAATTCTCCTAATCACTCGATGCGCTCACCATTATCACTGCTGCTCCTTTGAAAGAAAGTCCACCAATCTACAGAACACTGAGTGAGCCAGGTTCTAATCCAATCTTCTCACAATGCCGCGGTTATGACATCAGCACCACGTGTAGAATGTTCAACTTAAAGGGCCACTGACTCCAAAATAGAGGAATATATTTAATATGGTTCACACAGAAATGCACATGACTCCCTGTGTGTTGGCTTAAATGTTTCCGTTTGTGTTTCATTTTGTTACTTTGTCTTTAATTATGATTAAACTCAAATTTTATTTGCACGAAGGCTGTTGTTACCTGATATCAACCATTTCAGGTAGACAGAGCTCAAAATATCTTATCTTAATATTCAACATTCAGGTTTAATCATTTCTTTACTATTAAATATTCAGGGCACAGTTTTTGTATCATCACCTTGGTGACTTTTAGTTTTACCTTGTCATCAGCAGGAAGAACTCATTGGCTAAAGCCTAGGAATGTTTGCACTGTAAAATGTGGGGGGGGGGAGTCTCAGTCAGAACTAAAAGATGGGACTGAACATGAAGGGATGTGGGTTACTTTGACAGTTGGTACCAGGAGAAACTGAGAGGCAGTTGAGAAGGATAACTGATAGAAGATGGCTGGAGGCTGAGTACAGAGAAATATCAATGCTGATCTAAAACTTAAGAAAACTTGAAAGGCTATGTACACCTACAGAGACAATTGTTTTTACGTGTATAATTGAATTGAAACAATTTAGGGTAAAAACCATTTGTTAAATTGGTCTTTATTAAACATATCGAGCTGATCTGTCACAAAGGGTTAACTGTTTAGCTGTGTGACTGGTACTTTCACCTTCACTTTGTGCTCTAATAACCCTTAGCTTTAAGTTGCTTATAGAGGTTTTCACAGCTTAGACAATGGGGGTATATTGCTAGGATATGCCCCCATTCAGTGTCGGACTGGGGTTCCTAGGGCCCACCAGTAAAATTTATTTCGGGGACCAACCGTATGGATACATTTAATATTACCTGCTCACACTGCAGCAAGATGCTACCAGATAATTGAATATGAGGGTCCCTGCAGCAACTTTGAGAAGGTAGGTCTTGGGGAGAAGAGGACACTGGTAGCTTTCCTCTCTACCTAGAAGTCATCTCAGCTCTGATCGTGTCTAATAATAAACTGGGGAGTTTCTTTAATAATCTGTCAAGTTTATATAAACATAGGCTGTTGAGGAGCTGTACATTGAATATATGTATGTAGTGCAGGAAGTCTACTGTGTTATGTGCCACTTGTGCAGGGGGTGGATTACAAGGGGCCCACCTTGCTCAGGGGCCCACTGGGGGGGTTTCACCTGTAGCACTATGGGCCAATCCGAGCCTGTCACTATTGTCTGATAGGTGCGAGTCCCCTACACTGAGAATGGAGGCGTGAAAGTTGTGGAGGGCTCACTGTGCATGCGCAGCTGTCCTCTATCATTTCTAAGGGGCGGACGAAAATAGCCAAGCACTAGCTTGATCATCACCTTTCCCGTTCCGTTCTCCTAATGATATGCCCCCATTGTCTCAGATGGGAAACCCCATTTAAATGTCATAAACGCAGTATATATACTGTCTCTTTATCTTAACAGGAGAACAAAAGGATGAAGCAAAGTTTGGATGAAGAACAAAAGTCAAGAAAGGAATTGGAAAAGTTGGTTCGCAAAATGTTGAAACAAGCTAGTGAGACAGCACGTGACGACCCCTCGCACTAGTTCCCACATGTCAGCAGACTCATCCAGGACACTTACTGTAAGGACTTCCTGTAAAGAACTTTTGGAGAACACAGAATGAGTATACCCTTCTCAGCATATGAGGGTCACAGTGAGGGTTAGAAGGAACAGATACATACATGGCTGGAATCTATTTGAACTTCCTCTATGGCTCTGTCTACCATCATCACACTAGAGGCAGCCATTATGTAGAGTAAAAGTTTATGTGGCCCCTTTTTAAACAGGCAGTCTGTGTGCCCCTACTTTGTAAAAGTTCCTCAGACGGAGGGATCACGGTGACATTGGCCTGTACAGTCACATCTCATCCATGAGTTTGATCATATGTAAACAAGTGCAAACTCCATGAGACTTCCAAGGAGTATATTACAAAGTAGGCGCCCGGACAGTGCTTGGTTCAATAAACCTTATTTATAGTCAACCGGTACAAATTGTCTGTAGCGACAACAATGAGATAAAAATGAAAAATGGACTGATAGCTGGACTATTTGATTAGTTATATTTGTATACGAACAGTCGCACTATAAATGGAATACTCAGCCCTGGTTGGAGTACCGCACTAGGAGTTGTTCAGAAAGGGCAGACCGACTATAGGCTTCGTCTCATCAGCATTGTGAGACTCTACCTTCTTTAAAGATAAGTATAATCTAATCAATGGCAAAAGATAGTGAAAGGAATCGTCCTATATAAGCAGCAGTAAAGATAGACAGCGGAGACGCAACATGATCCAGTGGTGATTGTCACAATGTTCTCCGGCACGCAGTACAACCAGTTGAATGGAAAGCAATTGTCCAGCATGTTTAACATATTCACATAGACACGTGATGTTACCCTGTCCTAATGCACAATAGGCACGCTATAGAGTACTCAGGGTGGGTGGAGGGTCCGGCCACTGTGAGGATGGGATTCATGTCACTTTGGGGGTATACTTTTTAATTGCCTTCTCTTCCTATATTGAAAGCACTTCAAAACCTGTTTGGTTATTTATATCATATGTGAATGGGTGTTCAGAACCCAAAAATTACCCCCATGACTTTATAATGAACATAATGGATCTCACCAATAAAATCTGGGGGTGCTGCCCATGATACACAGCAAGGCCCCCTAGGTTTAGGTGTGATCACAGGGCGTGTTTTTATCTATCTATCTATCGATCCAGCTCTTGTTCCCTCTTTTACTTTTTTACTAAGTTACCTATTTTTACACAATTTTAGGACTTCCAGCAATAGTTATGACACATATTTGCCACCAATTAGCAGAGCGTTTGGTAACCATGCTGAAACCAAGTACATTTTTGTTATTTTTGGGAGTACTATAGTGTAAATGGCTTCTTTAAAACTTTGACAATGCCCTTTAAAGGGGGTTGTGCAGAAGTAGAAAAACAAAGCGCCACACTTGTCTGTGGTTTGGATCTGGTATTGCAGCTGATCTCTATTGAAGTGAATGGGTCTGAGCTTCAGTACTATATGCATAGTTGGCAGAATAAGGCTACTTTCGCACTAGCGTTCGATCGGATCCGTTCTGAACGGATCCGATCATATTAATGCAGACGGAGGCTCCGTTCAGAATGGATCCGTCTGCATTAAATTGGCAAAAAAAAGTTAAGTGTGAAATTAGCCTGAGCGGATCCGTCCAGACTTTTACATTGAAAGTCAATGGGGGACGGATCCGCTTGAAGATTGAGCCATATTGTGGCATCTTCAAACGGATCCGTCCCCATTGACTTACATTGTAAGTCTGGACGGATCCGCACGCCTCCGCACGGCCAGGCGGACACCCGAATGCTGCAAGCAGCGTTCAGGTGTCCGCCTGCTGAGCGGAGCGGAGGCTGAACGCCGCCAGACTGATGCAGTCTGAGCGGATCCGCATCAGGGCTGGACGGAAGCGTTCGGGTCCGCTCGTGAGCCCCTTCAAACGGAGCTCACGAGCGGACAGCCGAACGCTAGTGTGAAAGTAGCCTAATTCAGGACGTTTAATCCCTTCCCTGGGACTGTCCCCAAAACATCCAGTAATGCTCCTAGAAACTATCCATTTCAGGTTGAATTTTCACAAACTACACCCCTTACTATCAGCATTGCTCCCTAAGGCCATGCAGTGACTGGAGGGCACACCCTTTCTTCCTGGACTTTTGGGGTCTCCTGCCTGATTTTAGGTTGAGCGGCCTTGCTGTTGGGTGTTTGGCAGGATGCAAGGCAGGATGCAAGGCAGGAGTGCAGAAACACAGGTTGGCGGAAGACGGATGAAAAGACCAGGCCCAATTTGATTGCATTAAGTAAACTCTCACTTTACTGATTGGACAATGGGAGCAATAGTTCATATCGCTACAAAGGGCACAGTTCCAAAATATAGTCTTCTCCCAGTAACTGTATATGGGCAGCATTAGTGATGGTGGTGCCAGTTCCCGAGTCTAATTCAAAAATACTTAAGTTAACCACAGGCGCGCTATACTGTCTTGTTTAATTTCTGCAATTCCCAGGCTGACAGGTGCAGACTTTAGATCCAGGTGGCTAGTCTGTCTCAAAGTAGTGGGTGCCGGAGTCTATTAACCCTTTCCATAGCAGTAAAGTGTCTTGCCATAAATGAGCAGTACCTTACTGACATTATCTTGCAAGGCCTTAATGGTTCTGGTCCTTCAAAGATGCCTGGTCTCTTTCTCCTCGGGATTTTTTGATGATAAAGTCACTTCTCTAGCAGCTGTAGACTCAGAGATAAAGGTTCTCTGAACTTGGACCTAGTTTGCAGGAGCTTGCACATGTAGGTCCTCTCTGTAGCCCTGACTTGACACACACTCAGTCACCAGGAGGGTAAGCGAAGTCAATCACCCTGGGAACCAAAATAAATCTGCCAGTGTTAACCATATATTGTTCATACATTGCATTTAGGTGTACGGAGTGCGCAAAGAAAATGTGCTTTAACAGTAAATCACAACATTTAACTGAGTAGCAGTAAATTAACCATTCTATCAGTAGTTAATCCTTTGCAGTTGTCCTCTGGGGTACTGCACCAATTATGCACACGCAACCTGTGGACACCTATGGCACTGTATTTGGAAAAAAGCAGCCATATTTTCTATTATTGAACAACCCCTTTATGGTTTGCATTAGGGGAAGTGCAGGTTTAAAATAACTTTGGGTGTCATTTGTCAAAACTGGCAACCAATCAGAGTTCAGATTTTATTACTTAAACAGCTTGTAGACAGATGAAAGCTGCACTGTGATTGGCTGTGTTGAGTGACCGTTTTTGTTTTGCTAGGTTTTCTTAATAAGGCCCAATTAGTCAGTTTAAATGAACAGTACATTGATCTCTGTAGCCTTCATTTCATATCAGCGCTGCACTACTGCTCATATGGTAGCAATAATTCTACATAAACCGGGTTTAGCACTGTGTCATGTTTCCATTCACTTTGCCGTGAAGGTATCATCCTGTATAGTTGCACTTTAGTAAATGCAATAAGGTTCAATGTGCAGTCAAAGACTGTGATCCATTTTCTCTTTACTTGTAATCTTATTATATCTCTCTATTAACCACCATATTTTATGCATATTATTTTATGGGGATATTAGAAGGCCTGGTCTGAAATGGTTGATAGGAGTGTAGGATCCTGGGTACCAATTTCTATGTTTGTGGGAAATTCATCATGTTTTATTTAAATGGAGTCTGTGTCCTCAAATATCTTATTCTTTAAAGTGAAATATACTTTTTAAATGTTATTTCTATGGCTCTGACTCTTGACACCCCCACCCATCAGACAAAACAGTGGACTGGGCCAGAAGCAGAAGCTGCATTCAATAGTGCTAATTCTGGCACTGGAGACTGCAGGGAAAAACTGATCGGAGGGGGTGCCAGGTGTTGGACCCTCATCGATCTTATATTGATGATGATGTCCAATAATCACCAATGAGCGGGAAAATTATTGGGAAAGTGCATTCTAAGGAACACACCTTCACAATAATTTCCCTATGTAAAGGTGGCGCGATAAGCCAATCACTGGTGTGGGCACCTAAATCATCATTTCTTGGCCGCAGATCATACTTTGTAAACAGCAATCTGCTGCCCAGAAAGATTGAATGTCACTCTAGTAATCGCTTGTCCTCATACAGTGCAGATGATTGCTGCATGTAAATGAAGCTCTCACCTCCTGCAAGGGGCAGGCAATTATCAGGGATAAACAGTTCATTCCCAATAATTGCTTTCTTTGTCAGCCCATATAAAGGCGCCTGAAAGGTAGGTCATCAATTTGTAGGTCCTGGAAAACTACTTTAATAATGACTGAAGTGTTTCAGTGTTATATCAATTGGGTTCAGTATAGGTCACCAATATCAGATTGGTGGGGGTCCAGCATTCCCCCCATACAGGTGTTTTTGCAGCCGCTGGAAACAAAACCATTATCGGAGCTCTGTGTTCTTACAAGCTATGTACCTGTGGGACATCACATGACCAAGGATGATTTTAGGTACAATGTAAGTTCCTAATATATGAGTACAAGCAGAGATGTTGAAAATTTTTAGGAATTGATAGAGAAAGCGTATTGCAAACATTAAAGGGAACCTGTCACCTCAAAAATGCATCTACATCCCCCAGCAGTACCTCGTAGTAGCCCGCAGCCTGTTAATAATCATATGCTTCATCCTGTTGTCCGATGCTGCATAAGTTAAAAAAACACCTGTTTTATTCTCTATCAGCGCTATAGTGCCGGCCAGCTTGAAGTCTAGGGGGCAGCGGCCTTCTTGCTTCAAGTCAAGGTAACCACGCCCCATAACCGTCCCCTCTTGTCTGAGAGTGACAGCCTGCAGTGCGGCCGCGATTCCCCAAGTCTTGTTCTTGCGTGCGGTGCTCTGTGATAATGAGCTATTCCATCTCCTGCTGCCACTGTTGGCATGCGCGAGAATTGGGGAATCGCGCCCGCACTGCAGGCTAGAGGGGACGGTTAGGGGGTGTGGTTACCTTGACTTGAAGCAAGGAGGCCGCTGATCCCTTGACTTCAAGCTGGCCGGCACTATAGCGCTGATAGAGAATAAAACTGTGTTTTTTTAACTTACGCAGCATCGGACAACAGGATGAAAGTTATGATTATTAACAGGCTGCGGGCTACTACGAGGTACTGCTGGGGGATGTAGATGCATTTTTGAGGTGACAGGTTCCCTTTGATGTTTGCAATACGCTTTCTCTATCAATTCCTAAAAATTTTCAACATTTGAGGTGTCAAGTTCCCTTTAAGTATTACCTAATTGCCACTGGACCTTTCTCCCTATGCTAAGACAGTCAGAGGTAGTAAGCAGGCTTATGTGACACCCTAGTTCTAATTAGAAGTTCGTTTAAGGGTCCATTCACACGTCAGTTGTTTCTTTCCTGATCTGTTCCGTTTTTTGCTGAACAGATCTGGACCAGATCTGGACCCATTCATTTTCAATGGGTCCTGAAAATAAATCTGACATTGTGCTGTCCGATTTTTTTCAGGACCCATTGAAAATGAATGGGTCCAGATCTGGTCCAGATCTGTTCCGCAAAAAACGGAACAGATCAGGAAAGAAACAACGGACGTGTGAATGGACCCTAAAAGGGTTCTCTTGGAATTAATTTCTTGGAAGAAAATACAATTACTAAAATACTTAAATATTAATTTAATCACACAGAAGTTACTACAGAAAACTGAGCTAAAATGCTGCCTCATCTTCCTCTCTGCTCTGCTTGTCAGGAATTATTATTACGAATACAGCTGATAAGATCTTCAGCTGAATTTCTGTAGGTATGGAGTTCATGGAAAGACATGAAGAACAGAGAGTATAGGGATGTGGATAACTAGCAGCAGCACTTGTATGCAGTCTCCATTACCACAATCTGTCCTGTCCGTCCTCTCTGTACTTCATGTCTCCTCATGAACTCCATTCCTACAGAGATTCAGCTGAAGATTGGCTGTGTTCAGGATCATAATCCCTGACACACTGAGCAGAGATGAGGATATAGCAGCTCTTTAGCTCAGTGTTCTGAAGTAACAGTCTTCCTGTGTGATTAGGACAGATTTTATGTGTACTAATAGGACGGTGACCATTTTATTTCTCCTAATTACTGTTGAGCGAATCAAAGTATCTGAAGTGGACCTTGATCCGAATTTCAGGAAAAATTCGATTTGCTGCAAAGCCGATTTCTTCTTGCTTAGTGGTAACGAGTCTACTTTAAATGGTGGTAAAAAAAATTAACATACTCACCGCACCCATTTGTGTGCGAAGAGGCTATTGTGGCCATCTTGATTGCAAAAAACGTGTGAAATGTCATGTGGGATGACGTGTACGTCACTGCGCTGGGCGGGCACAGTGACATCATCAACCATGATGTCACAGCACCCAGCCAGCCAGCGTGATAATGTAATCATTTCCCTGTGCAAGATTTTGCGCCATGTCTTCAATCAAGATGGCTGTGACAGCCTCTCTGCGATCAAATGGATAAGGGGAATAGCCCTTGAAAGGCCTTAATTTTATTCTCAGAAGCGCGATTAGTGATGAATGCGGCATCTTAGGGGATCCATGATGGGAACGATGCAATCGCCATTCCCCGTCATTGCGCCCGCTACATACAAAGAAATGCTCTTTCTGACTTAAGTAATTTATCACAAATCAAATTTCTTTGTGAAATTTGGCAAAGCAGTCGAATAAAATTTTCCATAACTTCCTCATCTCTACTCCTAATGAGTGGTCCCTAGACCAAATGAGCCATTAAAAATAATGAAAGGTATTTGGGAATATATTTATAATAAAGTAACATTTAAGTATTTTTATTTTCTTAATTCCCGGAGAACCCCTTTAAGTAGTAGAGAAATGCATACAGTTCAGTGGTGTAACTAGAAATGACTGGGCCCCACAGCAAATTTTTGAATGGGTCCCCCCCTCCAGCAAATTCTTCTCAACCCCTTCCTTCTGATCAACCCCCACTTCTGTCGCTAGTCAAAATCACTGTCTCAGACCAGGTCTGGCAGCAGTCTGTCTGTTTCCTACACGTATATACTGTATGTCATGTCGCTGTATATACTGTCACTGTATGTAATGTGATTGTATAATACTGTTCAAGTGGCACTGACAAAAAAATCAGTTAGTCCTCCTCCTGGGTGGGCCCCTTCTGAGTTTGGGCTCTGTAGCAGCTGCCTACCATGCTTCCACTATAGCTACACCCCTGTATATGGGTCTCCTCACTAGCCAAAAGGGCCCACTGCCAGACAGAAAACCACATTTACATACATGAAAAATTCGAGCCTCACCAATCGGCACTTTGGTAGGTGAAATTGCACTTAATAACAACTCTTTTAATATGAAAGGATCCGTCCTTGTGACCATTTACCTTTAATAAATCATCAGGATCCCAGTGGGAAAACAAGCACAGTGATTGCTGTCCAGTCTATTTCCAATGGCCTAGAGCTGTTTGACAATCTGCTGAAGGCACTGAGAAGGTTTCAGGCTGGTTTTATATACAGGTTGCAGGAACGTTATGCCCGGGGAAAATGTTGAGGTCATGTCCATCTAATGTATTAAAAGGTAAAGAAAAGATCGCCCAATCCCATGGCATTCCAGCGCCAATGATCTGGGCGGACATAGTTGCCTTCACTGCAGTGATGACATACCTGACTATGTCACATGACCGTCTTAGTTATTTATTTTTTACATTTTAGATTGTTCCGAGACTTCAATATTTTGTTGAGGTTTCAGAAGGCCCCCTTAAATCAATTTTGGAAGTGCATTTGGCCCATTGATCAGCTGATTCCTGTAGGTCCAGATTCCCTTTGATAAGCTGTAATTTCAGGGGAAAGTTGGCCCTAACAATACATTTTCCCTGCCCAGTTAATGACCACTTGATTATACATGCAGGTCAGTGATTATATCTGGATGAGCTTGATGAGAGTTAGCCAGTCTATGCTCTTTACTTTGAAGGGGGTTTTGAATGAGGAAACCCCCTCTGTGACATCCATATGTTCCAACAAGGCATGTGTCTTGTGGAGACCTCCTCTTTTTAAAGTAGACATGTTCCTGCCTTAGTTTACTCTCACAATCTACAAACTATTTTTTTTTAGGATTTGGTTGAGCAAGCGAGTTTTAGATTACTTTTGTGTGATATGTTGTATGATATTTTACTCTTTTGTAATGTACTCAGTTCTACAAAAATCTGAACTGGAAGATTTTGAGGACCTCACTCATCTAAATGTTCATGGTGACATTGTATTCATTTTCAATGTGATATTCCTGTAGGGTTAATGCACACAGGTATATGTTAATAGAACTAATAAAATATTTCTCATGAACCAAGCCAAGTTATTTCGGGGACAAACTTTAAATAGACAATGAGACTACATTACATTTGTGGTCTTCTCCAATAAGAGGAACATCATGAGAGGACCATCTATGCAAGCACTAGAATCCAAAGATACATAAGATGGAAAGTAAGCCATGGGTATAATAAGACATACTGTAGTATATGTATTGCTTTAGGGCTGTTTACAGAACATGTAAATACTATGCGTTTCTGCTGTGCTATAACCTTGTAAGCAGCAGTTTTACCCTTGGGAAGTGTTTGTTGCTTTTGTTTTGGTTTTCTATTAATTTTTTAATTGCTATTTGACATTTTTCAATAAATCTTTTTTTTATATAAATGTAAGTATAATGTATAGAGTGTTATTCTTCTACATGTTCCCACTGCACTTATCTGTCCATGATTAGAGTTGAGCGAACATCTGGATGTTCGGGTTCGAGAAGTTCGGCCGAACTTCCCGAAAATGTTCGGGTTCGGGATCCGAACCGAACTTCGTCCTGAACCCGAACCCCATTGAAGTTAATGGGGACCCGAACTTTTCGGCACTAAAACGGCTGTAAAACAGCCCAGGAAAGGGCTAGAGGGCTGCAAAAGGCAGCAACATGTAGGTAAATCCCCTGCAAACAAATGTGGATAGGGAAATGAATTAAAATAAAAATTAAATAAATAAAAATTAACCAAAATCAATTGGAGAGAGGTCCCATAGCAGAGAATCTGGCTTCACGTCACCCACCACTGGAACAGTCCATTCTCAGATATTTAGGCCCCGGCACCCAGGCAGAGGAGAGAGGTCCCGTAACAGAGAATCTGGCTTCATGTCAGCAGAGAATCAGTCTTCATATCATAGCAGAGAATCAGGCTTCACGTCAGCCACCACTGCAACAGTCCATTTTCATAAATTTAGGCCCAGCACCCAGGCAGAGGAGAGAGGTCCCGTAACAGAGAATCTGGCTTCATGTCAGCAGAGAATCAGTCTTCATATCATAGCAGAGAATCAGGCTTCACGTCACCCAACATTGGAACAGTCCATTGGCATATATTTAGGCCCCGGCACCCAGACAGAGGAGAGGTTCATTCAACTTTGGGTAGCCTCGCAATATAATGGTAAAATAAAAATAGGATTGAATGAGGAAGTGCCCTGGAGTCCAATAATATATGGTTAAGGGGAGGTAGTTAATGTCTAATCTGGACAAGAGACGGACAGGTCCTGTGGGATCCATGCCTGGTTCATTTTTATGAACGTCAGCTTGTCCACATTGGCTGTAGACAGGCGGCTGCGTTTGTCTGTAATGACGCCCCCTGCCGTGCTGAATACACGTTCAGACAAAACGCTGGCCGCCGGGCAGGCCAGCACCTCCAAGGCATAAAAGGCTAGCTCTGGCCACGTGGACAATTTAGAGACCCAGAAGTTGAATGGGGCCGAACCATCAGTCAGTACGTGGAGGGGTGTGCACATGTACCATTCCACCATGTTAGTGAAATGTTGCCTCCTGCTAACACGTTGCGTATCAGGTGGTGGTGCAGTTAGCTGTGGCGTGTTGACAAAAGTTTTCCACATCTCTGCCATGCTAACCCTGCCCTCAGAGGAGCTGGCTGTGACACAACTGCCTTGGCAACCTCTTGCTCCTCCTCTGCCTTGGCCTTGGGCTTCCACTTGTTCCCCTGTGACATTTGGGAATCCTCTCAGTAGCGCGTCTACCAACGTGCGCTTGTACTCGCGCATCTTCCTATCACGCTCCAGTGCAGGAAGTAAGGTGGGCACATTGTCTTTGTAGCGTGGATCCAGCAGGGTGGCAACCCAGTAGTCCGCACAGGTTAAAATGTGGGCAACTCTGCTGTCGTTGCGCAGGCACTGCAGCATGTAGTCGCTCATGTGTGCCAGGCTGCCCAGGGGTAAGGACAAGCTGTCCTCTGTGGGAGGCGTATCGTCATCGTCCTGCCTTTCCCCCCAGCCACGCACCAGTGATGGACCCGAGCTGCGTTGGGTGCCACCCCGCTGTGACCATGCTTCATCCTCATCCTCCTCCACCTCCTCCTCATCCTCGTCCTCCAGTAGTGGGCCCTGGCTGGCCACATTTGTACCTGGCCTCTGCTGTTGCCAAAAACTTCCCTCTGAGTCACTTCGAAGAGACTGGCCTGAAAGTGCTAAAAATGACCCCTCTTCCTCCTCCTACTCCTCCTCCTGGGCCACCTCCTCTTCCATCATCGCCCTAAGTGTTTTCTCAAGGAGACATAGAAGTGGTATTGTAACGCTGATAACGGCGTCATTGCCACTGGCCATGTTGGTGGAGTACTCGAAACAGCGCAACAGGGCACACAGGTCTCGCATGGAGGCCCAGTCATTGGTGGTGAAGTGGTGCTGTTCTGTAGTGCGACTGACCCGTGCGTGCTGCAGCTGAAACTCCACTATGGCCTGCTGCTGCTCGCACAGTCTGTCCAGCATGTGCAAGGTGGAGTTCCACCTGGTGGGCACGTCGCATATGAGGCGGTGAGCGGGAAGGCCGAAGTTACGCTGTAGCGCAGACAGGCGAGCAGCAGCAGGATGTGAACGCCGGAAGCGCGAACAGACGGCCCGCACTTTATGCAGCAGCTCTGACATGTCGGGGTAGTTGTGAATGAACTTCTGCACCACCAAATTCAGCACATGCGCCAAGCAAGGGATGTGCGTCAAATTGGCTAGTCCCAGAGCTGCAACGAGATTTCGCCCATTATGACACACCACCAGGCCGGGCTTGAGGCTCACCGGCAGCAACCACTCGTCGGTCTGTTGTTCTATACCACGCCACAACTCCTGTGCGGTGTGGGGCCTGTCCCCCAAACATATGAGTTTCAGAATGGCCTGCTGACGTTTACCCCGGGCTGTGCTGAAGTTGGTGGTGAAGGTGTGTGGCTGACTGGATGAGCAGGTGGAAGAAGAGGAAGAGGAAGCCGAGAAGGAGGAGGTGGCAACAGGAGGCAAAGAATGTTGCCCTGCGATCCTTGGCGACGGAAGGACATGCGCTAAACAGCTCTCCGCCTGGGGCCCAGCTGCCACTACATTTACCCAGTGTGCAGTTAGGGAGATATAGCGTCCCTGGCCGTGCTTACTGGTCCACGTATCTGTGGTTAGGTGGACCTTGCTACAGATGGCGTTGCGCAGTGCACACTTGATTTTATCGGATACTTGGTTGTGCAGGGAAGGCACGGCTCTCTTGGAGAAGTAGTGGCGGCTGGGAACAACATACTGTGGGACAGCAAGCGACATGAGCTGTTTGAAGCTGTCTGTGTCCACCAGCCTAAATGACAGCATTTCATAGGCCAGTAGTTTAGAAATGCTGGCATTCAGGGCCAGGGATCGAGGGTGGCTAGGTGGGAATTTACGCTTTCTCTCAAATGTTTGTGAGATGGAGAGCTGAACGCTGTGACATGGTTGAGACGCTTGGTGATGGAGGTGGTGGTGGTGTTGGTGGTACATCCCCTGTTTGCTGGGCGGCAGGTGCCAACGTTCCTCCAGAGGCGGAGGAAGAGGCCGAGGCGGCAGCAGCAGAAGAGGCCGAGGCGGCAGCAGCAGAAGAGGTAGCAGGGGGAGCCTGAGTGACTTCCTTGTTTTTAAGGTGTTTACTCCACTGCAGTTCATGCTTTGCATGCAGGTGCCTGGTCATGCAGGTTGTGCTCAGGTTCAGAACGTTAATGCCTCGCTTCAGGCTCTGATGGCACAGCGTGCAAACCACTCGGGTCTTGTCGTCAGCACATTGTTTGAAGAAGTGCCATGCCAGGGAACTCCTTGAAGCTGCCTTTGGGGTGCTCGGTCCCAGATGGCGGCGGTCAGTAGCAGGCGGAGTCTCTTGGCGGCGGGTGTTCTGCTTTTGCCCACTGCTCCCTCTTTTGCTACGCTGTTGGCTCGGTCTCACCACTGCCTCTTCCTCCGAACTGTGAAAGTCAGTGGCACGACCTTCATTCCATGTGGGGTCTAGGACCTCATCGTCCCCTGCATCGTCTTCCACCCAGTCTTGATCCCTGACCTCCTGTTCAGTCTGCACACTGCAGAAAGACGCAGCAGTTGGCACCTGTGTTTCGTCATCATCAGAGACATGCTGAGGTGGTATTCCCATGTCCTCATCATCAGGAAACATAAGTGGTTGTGCGTCAGTGCAGTCTATGTCTTCCACCGCTGGGGAAGGGCTAGGTGGATGCCCTTGGGAAACCCTGCCAGCGGAGTCTTCAAACATCATAAGAGACTGCTGCATAACTTGAGGCTGAGACAGTTTCCCTGGTATGCATGGGGGTGATGTGACAGACTGATGGGGTTGGTTTTCAGGCGCCATCTGTGCGCTTTCTGCAGAAGACTGGGTGGGAGATAATGTGAACGTGCTGGATCCACTGTCGGCCACCCAATTGACTAATGCCTGTACCTGCTCAGGCCTTACCATCCTTAGAACGGCATTGGGCCCCACCAATATATCGCTGTAAATTCTGGCGGCTACTGGGACCTGAGGTAGTTGGTACACTAGGACGTGTGGATGTGGCAGAACGGCCACGTCCTCTCCCAGCACCAGAGGGTCCACTAACACCACCACGACCATGTCCACGTCCGCGTCCCTTACTAGATGTTTTCCTCATTGTTATGGTTCACCACAACAACAAAAATATTATTTGGCCCAATGTATTGTATTCAAATTCAGCGGGATATAAATTTGAGGCCTAGTATTTAGGCGCTGGGTGACCGGTATGGATTTAGTGACAGAATTAGACTTGGAAATGCACAGTAGCGTGTGTGTGAAGTTATTCTGAATGACCCTATGTGCACCTTGAATATTATATACCCTTTTAGGGATAGATTTCAAATAGCTCTGATATAGCAGAAACCACTAAATTATGAAATTGCTAAATTGGGAATTGTATTTCAACCCATGAACAAAAAATGTGCTTTGACGGACACTAAATAACTTGCCCAGCCACAACAGTACAGCGGTAACGACAGATTTAGCGGGATATAAATTTGAGGCCTAGTATTTAGGCGCTGGGTGACCGGTATGGATTTAGTGACAGAATTAGACTGGGATATGGCCAAAAAATAACCACACTATTGCTGGTTAAATGCACTTGGTGTGACAGCTTGACCAACCACACTACTGAGGGTTAAATGCACTTGGTGACGGGCGCAGCTTGCCCCTGATGTAGTATATGGCCAAAAAATGAACAGACTATTGCTGGTTAAATGCACTTGGTGTGACAGCTTCACCCTGATGTAGGCTTTAGCCAAAAAACAACCACACCATTGAGGGTTAAATGCACTTGGTGACAGGCGCAGCTTGCCCCTGATGTAGTATATGGCCAAAAAATGAACAGACTATTGCTGGTTAAATGCACTTGGTGTGACAGCTTGACCAACCACACTACTGAGGGTTAAATGCACTTGGTGACGGGCGCAGCTTGCCCCTGATGTAGTATATGGCCAAAAAATGAACAGACTATTGCTGGTTAAATGCACTTGGTGTGACAGCTTCACCCTGATGTAGGCTTTAGCCAAAAAACAACCACACCATTGAGGGTTAAATGCACTTGGTCGCAGCTTGGATGCACTTGGTCGCAGCACCGCACAAGACACAAAATGGCCGCCGATCACCCCAGAAAAAAGTGACTGACAAACGGTCTGGGCAGCCTAAAAACAGTGAGCAATTGAATTTCAGCAGCTCAATGATGCACAGCTGCAGATCGATCGATTAATCAAGTCCTTTGGAGGAGTTAATCTGCCTAATCTCGCCCTACTGTCGCAGCCGCAACCTCTCCCTACGCTAATCAGAGCAGAGTGACGGGCGGCGCTATGTGACTCCAGCTTAAATAGAGGCTGGGTCACATGGTGCTCTGGCCAATCACAGCCATGCCAATAGTAGGCATGGCTGTGACGGCCTCTTGGGGCAAGTAGTATGACGCTTGTTGATTGGCTGCTTTGCAGCCTTTCAAAAAGCGCCAAGAAAGCGTCACAAAAGCGCCAAGAAAGCGACGAACACCGAACCCGAACCCGGACTTTTACGAAAATGTCCGGGTCCGTGTCACGGACACCCCAAAATTCGGTACGAACCCGAACTATACAGTTCGAGTTCGCTCATCCCTATCCATGATGCATCAGTGTCCTGCTTTAAAATTAATATCCTCTATTCAACACCATTTTTAGATCAAATATTCTCGTGCTGATTGATTTCTTAATATATCTTCAAAGTGGATGAAGCTCAGTTTTTTTATTCTAGACTCCAAATCCTCTGCATAAACACAGTTATAAGATTATAGTCTGATTGTGACCACCAACCACCACTACAGACTGTTTTACTATTTAGTTCAGTGTGCATACAGTATGCAGTTCATAAGTTCTCTTAAAGGGGTTGTCCGGGTTCAGAGCTGAACCCAGACATATCCCCATCTTCACACCTCCGGTCCCCCTGATATGAGCATCAGAGCATTTCATTCTCCGATGCTCTACATTGTCCTGCACTGAATCACACAGGGCAAAGGCATTTTTCGGAGATCCAGTGACGTACTGGGCTCTCCATAGGGACTGCTAGGTGGAGGCTTCCGCCCAGCAGTGAGCCTGGTGATGTCGCCGGCACTAACTGGTAGAGCTTTAGCACTGCCCTAGCCTGTAAAATGGTTAGGGCAGCACTAAAGCTCGCCCATCAAATCTAGGGCAAGGGAGAGCATCGGAGCATGAAATGCTCATATCAGAGGGGCCGGAGGGGTGAATATGGGGATATGTCCGAGTTCAAACCTCTTCAAGTGCAGGCAGTCAGCATGGTATCTTTTAACTATACATTTGGAAGAAAAAAAGTTAGTGAACCCTTTAGAATTTCCAGGATTTCTGCACTGATTACTAATAAAAGGTGGCTTGATCGTTGTCTATCTAAACTAATGACACTCAAAGAGTTGTACCAGTCATGCCTTTTATTGAGCGACAAGGAGGCCACAAGGAAGTGAGAAAATTTAAGTGAACCTTTTTGTGTTAATTAATTCTTCAAATGCTAAGTGGCAAAAGGTTTAAGCAGATGAGATTGGAAGTATAGGTTTTCACAAGTGCTTTTCCTATTAAATAAAGGTACATAGAGCCTGGTTACTTTCAAATCTGTTCTTTAAGCAGGAATGGTCAGGCGTGAACTATGCCTGTAATGATAGGTAAAGGACAGTGCAGCCCTGACTTCCACCGACATCACTGTCCCTACGTACTTGGACGATCTGCCCTAAAAAGTTGCCCCCAACTTGTCCCTATTCCAAGTGCCTGGACCCAGGAAGGAAGGGTTAAACAGATTAGTCAGATCAGAAAGCAACACCAGAAATAAACACAGAGCCCAGTACCAAGCCACGTCCAAACCAGGAGAAAATGTCAGCAAAATCATGACACCAAATTAAGGTCAGGTTAACTAAAGGTCAAAGTCAGAAAACCAGCAATCTGTAGAGCAGAAGCGCTAGTGATACAGGAACAACAATCACAGGCAACTTTGTCCAGCAGTTGTCTGCTTAAATCTCTTCCTGGAAGCAATCGTGAGACCAGAGCTGTGACTGATTGGCCCAATGCCCCTGTTCCCTAATAGGCAAAGCAGCTCCCGTGTCAGCGAGGCTTACTGCCACAGTAACAAAATGACCCAAGCAGTGCTGCCATGCAGAGGCAGGGAGGGCCACCGGGTGATTCCATGACAATGCCATGATGCCAACAACTTTTTGAAGACCTCACAAGATGTTTTATCTCTTATCTCGTGTATATATATATATATATATATATATATATATATATGTGTTTATATACACATACATACATACATACGTGTGTGTGTGTGTGTGTGTATATATATGTATATACAGTGGGATGCACAAGTTTGGGCAACCTCGTTGATTGTCATGATTTTCCTGTATAAATCGTTCGTTGTTATGATAAAAAATGTCAGTTAAATATATCATATAGGAGACACACACAGTGAGATTTGAGAAGTGAAATGAAGTTTATTGCATTTACAGAAAGTGTGCTATAATTGTTTAAACAAAATTAGGCAGGTGCATAAATTTGGGCACCACAAAAAATGTGTATATAAATGAAATATTTAGTAGATCCTCCTTTTGCAGAAATTACAGCCTCTAAACGCTTCCTGTAGGTTCCAATGAGAGTCTGGATTCTGGTTGAAGGTATTTTGGACCATTCCTCTTTACAAAACATCTTTAGTTCATTCAGGTTTGATGGCTTCCGAGCATGGACAGCTCTCTTTAAGTCACACCATAGATTTTCAATTATATTCAGGTCTGGGGACTGAGATAGCAATTCCAGAACTTTGTACTTGTTCCTCTGCATAAATGCCTTAGTGGATTTTGAGCAGTGTTTAGGGTTGTTGTCTTGTTGAAAGATGCAGCCCCGGCGCAGCTTCAGCTTTGTCACCGATTCCTGGACATTGGTCTCCAGAATCTGCTGATACTTAGTGGAATCCATGACAAGATTCCCAGTCCCTGCACTGGCCACACAGCATGATGGAACCACCACCATATTTTACTGTAGGTAACAGGTGTTTTTCTTGGAATGCTGTGTTCTTTTTCCTCCATGCATAACGCCCCATGTTATGGCCAAATAACTCAATTTTAGTTTCATCAGTCCACAGCACCTTATTCCAAAATTAAGTTGGCTTGTCCAAATGTGCTTTAGCCCACCTCAAGCGGCACTTTTTGTGCTGTGGGCGGAGAAAAGACTTCCTCTGCATCACTCTCGCATACAGCATCTCCTTGTGTAAAGTGCGCCGAATGGTTGAACGATGCACAGTGACTCCATCTGCTGCAAGATGATGTTGTAGGTCTTGGGTGCTGGTCTGTGGGTTGACTCTGACTGTTCTCACCAATCGTCGCTTCTGTCTATCCGACATTTTTCTTGGTCTGCCACTTCGAGCCTTAACTTGAACTGAGCCTGTTGTCTTCCATTTCCTCAATATGTTCCTAACTGTGGAAACAGACAGTTGAAATCTCTGAGACAGCTTTCTGTATCCTTCCCCTAAACCATGATGGTGAACAATCTTTGTCTTCAGGTCATTTGAGAGTTGTTTTGAGACCCCCATGTTGCTACTCTTCAGAGAAAATTAAAAGAGGAGGGAAACTTACAATTGACCCCCTTAAATACTCTTTCTCATAATTGGATTCACCTGTGTATGTAGGTCAGGGGTCACTGAGCTTACCAAGCCAATTTGAGTTCCAATAATTAGTTCTAAAGGTTTTGGAATCAATAAAATGACAACAGTGCGCACAATTTATTTTGTGTGTCTCCTATATGATATATGTAACTGACATTTTTTATCGTGACAACCAACGATTTATACAGGAAAATCAGTATCATGCATAAATAGGTTTTCAGTTAAAAGGAAAAAAATATCACTACAGGATGAAAAGTATCAATCTACACAATGCTGGCTGATGCTGCATGGTTCTACCTGTCAAAAACAGGCAGATCCATTCATTGGGATCCAGAATCTTTTACAAAATGGATCATAAAACACCTGTCATGAGGGGCGTGGCCAGCTATGAAGGAGTGAGGACGTGCTCAGCTCGGGCTCCTCGACACACCCAGAGAAAGCACCCCTTAGCCGCCAGCCAGAGATGGGCAAAGTGACCAAAAAGGGTAGGGCCTGATCAACGGCTCCCCTGGCATCCTCACAAGGCGGCCTGCCACGGCTTTTCGCCCGACAGTCCGCCGCAACGGGTCCCGGCCTGAATGAGCGCGCTATGCGCTTGCAAGATGGCGCCGACGGCCCTGTTGTGTGGACCACTGAGACGCATCATGAAGCGCCTGGGAACCCTCCTTCCTCACCGGACAGACAAAGATCCAGGTCCACATCAGTACCTATTTTGTTCGCCTCCATGGAGCAGTGCCAGCGACTCCAGAGCCCGGATCCACTTGTCACCAGTAGGCCACGATCCACCCAGAGGAGCATGGACCCTGGTTCCTCTTGCCTGCCGGACATTCCTCAAGCCGCTGCATGTCCGCAGCACATGGTGACACCGCAGGTCAGTGCAGGGGCTCACCACCCTCCCAACAAGGGGCTTCACAAATGCTTCCTAGCCCTGCTACCCCAGGAAACATGGCTCTTAGGTCTTTAGCGGCCTCTTTCTATCCCAGGGTGCAGGCACCTAAAGTACTCCCTACTTTGGATGCTCAAGATATCCAGAGGAGGTCCTCCTGGAATCACTCATCTCCACACAACGACCTCCCTCAGCAGGGATCGGCCTTTAGGTTGCCATCAAAGGTCCCCTGACTGGCCAGCAGCTCAAGCTTCCTCTACAAAAGTGTTGCAGGAACCCTTCCAGCCTCCTTCCCGCTCCCCTGGTCCGTTCCTGGCGGCATCTCCCCATCGGTCCACGGGGTCCTCATGGGACAACTCCCGTACGCATTTATCTGAAACTGACTCATCAGGCATGAAGGCTACATCTGACCCCGCAGCTACATCCCCTCAGGGATCTCCTCCGCATCTCACCCCGAGATTACCATCCTCTACCACTTTATTTGATGAGGACTCCAGAGTCCAGACCACCCACTATTGTGGACACTTATATGCTCGCTACCTTCTAAGACAGATTTATCTAGCTTTGCTGCCAACATCTTGCAAGAATGTAAGCGTGAATTTTCTCAAATGCACTCTGACATGGCCATACTCGACACTAAAGTTGATTCAGTTACGCAGGAACATGCAACCATGTCAACAACTGTCCAAGCTTTGCAAGACAAAGTGCAGATCCACGACGCACAACTGCATGCCCTACAGCAACACCTTGGCGACATAGAAAACCGTAGTCGTCGTAACAATCTGCGGATCAGAGGCCTTCCAGGGTCAATAACATCGACAGTCCTTCTACCCACTATTGTAAAACTATTCAATGGACTCCTGGGATGTCCACCAAGCTCCCACATTGAGATCGTCAGGGCCCATAGAGCTTTGTGCCTGCTACTGGATCTTCTCAAAGACTGTGGAATCTCCATATCACTGGGGCTATCCGTTTGCTCTATTTACAGGTCTCAAAGGACATGTTGCCACTCTCTGTAACCCTTCGGATCTGCCACAATTTCTATTACAGCCAGACCTGCCCCCCGGTGGACTTGGGACCCTGGTTGGCTATTCTTGCTGCTGCTCCTCTGTTGCTGAGACAAACCCCGTTTGCCCCATGTCGTTGGCACATCTGGAGTACCCAGACCTACCACGCGGGGACGATGACAGAAATTACTGGCTGGTCTCAGACGTGGATCCTCACCCAATCTTGACACCTGAAGAGTCGCCTGCTATCTCTGATCGGGACTCCTATCCTACAACCATAACAGTTTCTTCTTTTTGTTTGCCTGATACCATTTGGCTATTCTCATTTGCTTCTTTCTGCTGGCTGGTGATTTCAACTATCAACCTGAAACAACTGGAAATGTGGTAGGCATACTCTTATCCGGATGCTAACTTCCCCCAATAGTTCGAGACACTCCCTCGGGTGTCTCCTTAGACTTTTTGGTCATACTATCAGTGTTTTTCTTCTTCCCCACTCCTCCTACCTTTTTGTTTCTTTCTCATCTCTTGTTTGTCACCCTCTCCTTTTTCCCTTGTGTTCTCTTCCCTTAGAAATGACATCGCTGAAAATTGTATCTTTCAATGCAAAAGCTCTCAACACCCCTGAAGAGAGCCCAAGTACTCCACCACTTCCATCGCCAGAAAGTACACGTTGTCTGTTTTCAGGAAACGCACTTTAAAGAAGGTAGCGCCCCGGGTATAAAACATCGGCACTACATGACCTGGCACCTTGCAAACCATCCGGTGAATAAGACAAAAGGAGTCGCCATAGCGATTCATGAATCATTACCTCACCAGGTGCTGGGCTGTACTGCAGGTACTTGATCCTGGTACTAATAATTGGTGGACGTAAATTCACCTTTCTCAATGTCTATGCCATCAAGCATCCTTTATCTTGGATCTAATTGACAAAACCATGCCCCTGATCCGAGGATCAGTCATCTTATGTGGCGATTTCTTATGTGGCGATCTAACTCTCAACCCCACACTTGACAACTCGACCGGGCGTGCCTCCCTTACCTACTCCACTATTAAAAAAGTCAAGCGAGCACTACTCCAACTGCAATTACGTGACCCATGGCGCCTTCAGCACCCAGCAGATAAAGATTATACCTTTTACAAAGAGCTTTGTCTTGGCTGGACTCCACACAAATAGGCAATATCTTGTGGTCAGATCACGCCCCGATATATTGCTCCTTGACCCTCCCCTTTCTCACTAGACAGGAGTGGACATGGCGTTTGAGCGAGTCTCTCCTTCTTGACCCGGTTTGCGTTGCTGACCTTACCAGCACTATAACAAATGTTTTTACTGATCACAGTGCAGACACCACCCCTCTCCCAATGAAATGGGAGGCCGTGAAATGTGTTCTTTGGGGTGTTCTCATTAAACATGGCTCGTGTCTAAAGAAGGAGAAAGCGCACTCTCTTAAACTTGCACTACAAAAGGTTGCCTCTCTGGAACTTGCCCACAAATGAGAACTTTCCATGTCGACTCTCCTTCATCTTCAAAATGCACATATAGATGCCAAACGCCTCTTGGAAGCGTCCTATAAGCGCATGATACAAATATGTTGCAGCAAATTTTATGAATATGGAAATAAAAGTGGACGTGTGTTGGCAAGAGCTCTAACGGGCAAATTAGCTGGCACCCACATCCCTGCCGTCAAAACACCCAAGGAACGCATGGTACACACCACCGCAGAAATTGCATCCTCCTTTCGCTTCTTTTACTCAGAGCTCTACAATCTGCCCCAATTTCCCCTAAAGCAAACAGATAATACACCTGAACACCCCTCTAACCTACCCCAACTATCTGCAGTAGAATCTTCTAGCCTGGAGGCACCATTCACGGCGGTTGAGCTCCAAATGGTTCTTAAATCCCTACCAGGGCCCAGGCCCTGACGGGTTCACAGCTAGGTTTTACAAGTCCCTCACTTCTTCTTTCTCTTCTTCTGCTCCAAGTCTTTAACGTGGTGGCTCCTGGGCTTCCCTTCCCGGGGCAGGCCACTCAGGCCCATATTACAGTCAGCCCAAAATCGTGTAAGGACCCGCACCTATGTGCCAGTTATCGTCCTATATCCCTCTTGAATGTGGATCTCAAGATATTTGCCAAACTAATATCAAACAGATTGAACTCTTATTTACCTTCACTGATCCACACCGACCAGGTGGGGTTCGTGCCGGGGAGGGAGGCCAACACTCTTAAAACCCTAGACATCGTTCATCACACTAAAACAAATAAGATCCCCCTCATGATCTTATACCTAGACGCAGAAAAAGCCTTTGATCGTATATCTTGGCACTCCATACATACCGTCCTCTCACACCTGGGTGTAGGCCCGATTTTTCTGTCAAAGATTCTTACTAGTGTTGAGCGAGCATGCTCGGCCAAACTGCTGTTAGGCTCGAGTATCGCTATGCTCGGCACATGGCGGTACTCGGCCAGGTACCGCATATGCTCGAGCGCCATGCTCGAGTCTCCTCCCCGCACGTTTCTTGCCTGCTATGCAGCCAATAAACGTGCGGGTAAGTACTGCCATCACTGTAATGCCGTAGCCTTGTTGGTTACTGGCATTACAGTGATTGGCTAGCCAGAACACGTTATCGGGTGCTATATACCACCCGATGGCGTGTGTTTGGCTCATTATTAGTCAGGGAGAGCTGCACTTAGGAAGGGACAGATAGTGTAGGGAGTGTGATCGCAATCTATTTAGTTGAAAAACATTTCAAAGACCCAAAAGTCCTTTTAAGGACTATTGTGTGTGGTGGTAGCAATATAATATAATAAAAAAAATAAAAAATTGCTGCACACCATTATACAGGTCCTTCTAAAAAAATTAGCATATTGTGATAAAGTTCATTATTTTCTATAATGTACTGATAAACCTTAGACTTTCATATATTTTAGATTCATTACACACCCACTGAAGTAGTTCAAGCCTTTTATTGTTTTAATATTGATGATTTTGGCATACAGCTCATGAAAACCCAAATTTCCTATCTAAAAAAATTTGCATATTTCATCCGACCAATAAAAGAAAAGTGCTTTTAATACAAAAAAAGTCAACCTTCAAATAATTATGTTCAGTTATGCACTCAATACTTGGTCGGGAATCCTTTTGCAGAAATGACTGCTTCAATGCGGCGTGGCATGGAGGCAATCAGCCTGTGGCACTGCTAAGGTCTTATGGAGGCCCAGGATGCTTCGATAGCGGCCTTAAGCTCATCCAGAGTGTTGGGTCTTGCGTCTCTCAACTTTCTCTTCCCAATATCCCACAGATTCTCTATGGGGTTCAGGTTAGGAGAGTTGGCAGGCCAATTTTGCACAGTAATACCATGGTCACTAAACCATTTACCAGTGGTTTTGGCACTGTGAGCAGGTGCCAGGTCGTGCTGAAAAATGAAATCTTCATCTCCATAAAGCTTTTCAGCAGATGGAAGCATGAAGTGCTCCAAAATCTCCTGATAGCTAGCTGCATTGACCCTGCCCTTGATAAAACACAGTGGACCAACACCAGCAGCTGCCATGGCACCCCAGACCATCACTGACTGTGGGTACTTGACACTGGACTTCAGGTATTTTTGGCATTTCCCTCTCCCCAGTCTTCCTCCAGACTCTGGCACCTTGATTTCCGAATGACATGCAACAGTCCAGTGCTGCTTCTCTGTAGCCCAGGTCAGGCGCTTCTGCCGCTGTTTCTGGTTCAAAAGTGGCTTGACCTGGGGAATGCGGCACCTGTAGCCCATTTCCTGCACACGCCTGTACATGGTGGCTCTGGATGTTTCGACTCCAGACTCAGTCCACTGCTTCCGCAGGTCCGCCAAGGTCTGGAATCGGTCCTTCTCCACAATCTTCCTCAGGGTCCGGTCACCTCTTCTCGTTGTGCAGCGTTTTCTGACACACTTTCTCCTTCCCACAGACTTCCCACTGAGGTGCCTTGATACAGCACTCTGGGAACAGCCTATACGTTCAGAAATTTATTTCTGTGTCTTACCCTCTTGCTTGAGGGTGTCAATGATGGCCTTCTGGACAGCAGTCAGGTTGGCAGTCTTACCCATGATTGCGTTTTTTAGTAATGAACCAGGCTGGGAGTTTTTTAAAGCCTCAGGAATCTTTTGCAGGTGTTTAGAGTTAATTAGTTGATTCAGATGATTAGGTTAATAGCTCGTTTAGAGAACCTTTTCATGATATGCTAATTTTTTGAGATAGGAATTTGGGGTTTTCATGAGCTGTATGCCAAAATAATCAATATTAAAACAATAAAAGGCTTGAACTACTTCAGTTGGTGTGTAATGAATCTAAAATATATGAAAGTCTTATGTTTATCAGTACATTACAGAAAATAATGAACTTTATCACAATATGCTAATTTTTTTTATTTTTTTTAGAAGGACCTGTACATACAAACAATAGAGCTAAGAAACGGGGGTCATTCTAAATAAAAGTGGTTCAATACCAACTATAAGTGAGTCAATGGAAGCTCTTAGCGCACATATTTGATCAAACGTGTGTCGGGCCCATCTACCAGTCGTCAAGGTGGCTTCCGCAGATGGGTCCCTAACACTAGTATACTGTTTTTCTTTGGACTTACCTAAGCCTACAATATTCAGGGCAGTGTAGGAACCAGCTACATACGTACTCTGCTCAGAAGTCCCAGGTAGATGGGCATGTTCAGTCTAAAAGAGGCGCTGCCCTCAATTATTCTACAAAAAATTGATGCCTGGTAGATGAGCCCGACACACGTTTGATCAAATATGTGCGCTTAGAGCTTCCATTGACTCACTTATAGTCAGTATTGTACCACTTTTATTTAGAATGACCCCCATTTCTTAGCTCTTTTGTTTGTATGTACAGTTGCAAGAAAAAGTATTTGAACCCTTTTGGAATGATATGGATTTCTGTACAAATTTGGTCATAAAATGTGATCTGATCTTCATCTAAGTTACAACAATAGACAATCACAGTCTGCTTAAACTAATAACACACAAATAATTAAATGTTACCATGTTTTTATTGAACACACCATGTAAACATTCACAGTGCAGGTGGAAAAAGTATGTGAACCCTTGGATTTAATAACTGGTTGAACCGCCTTTGGCAGCAATAAATTCAACCAAACATTTCCTGTAGTTGCAGATCAGACGTGCACAACGGTCAGGAGTAATTCTTGACCATTCCTCTTTACAGAACTGTTTCAGTTCAGCAATATTCTTGGGATGTCTGGTGTGAATTGCTTTCTTTAGGTCATGCCACAGCATCTCATTCGGGTTGAGGTCAGGACTCTGACTGGGCCACTCCAGAAGGCGTATTTTCTTCTGTTTAAGCCATTTTGTTGATTTACTTCTATGCTTTGGGTCGTTGTCCTGTTGCAACACCCATCTTCTGTTGAGCTTTAGCTGGTGGACAGATGGCCTTAAGTTCTCCTGCAAAATGTCTTGATAAACTTGGGAATAAATTTTTCCTTCGATGATGGCAATCCGTCCAGGCACTGATGCAGCAAAGCAGCCCCAAACCATGATGCCCCCACCACCATACTTCACAGTTGGGATGAGGTTTTGATGTTGGTGTGCTGTGCCTCTTTTTCTCCACACATAGTGTTGTGTGTTTCTTCCAAACAACTTAACTTTGGTTTCATCTGTCCACAGAATATTTTGCCAGTACTGCTGTGGAACATCCAGGTGCTCTTGTGAAAACTGGTAAATGTGCAGCAATGTTTTTTTTGGACAGCAGTGGCTTCCTCTGGGGTATCCTCCCATGAATCCATTCTTGTTTAGTGTTTTACGTATCATAGTTTCGCTGACAGGAATGTTAGCATATGCCAGAGACTTTTGTAAGTCTTTAGCTGACACTCTAGGATTCTTCTTCACCTCATTGAGCAGTCTGCGCTCTGCTCTTGCAGTCACCTTTACAGGACGGCCACCCCTAGGGAGAGTAGCAGCAGTGCTGAATTTTCTCCATTTATAGACAATTTGTCTTACCGTGGACTGATGAACAGCAATGCTTTTGGAGATACTTTTATAACCCTTTCCAGCTTTATGCAAGTCAAAAATTCTTAATCGTAGGTCTTCACATCAGGCAATGCTTCTTGTGAAAAGCAAACCCAGAACTGGTGTGTGTTTTTTTTTTATAGGGCAGGGCAGCTGTAACCAACACCTCCAATCTCATCTTATTGATTGGACTCCAGTTGGCTGACACCTCACTCCAATTAGCTCTTGGAGATGTCATTAGTCTAGGGGTTCACATACTTTTTCCACCTGCACTGTGAATGTTTACATGGTGTGTTCAATAAAAACATGGTAACATTTAATTATTTATTAGTTTAAGCAGACTGTGATTGTCTATTGTTGTGACTTAGATGAAGATCAGATCACATTTTATGACTAATTTGTGCAGAAATTCATATCATTCCAAAGGGTTCACATACTTTTTCTTGCAATTGTATAATGGTGTGCAGCCATTTTCTATTTTAGAATCATGTTTGCTTCAGGGATATGCACCTGTGATTTCTAGTCTAAATTTTTTGTAGCAATATAATATTGCCTTCAATTTTTTCCCCCATACTTTTTCTATAGAGGGTGTCTGCAGTGCCTTGTGACATCTGTGCAATACCTTCTGTGTGTCTGGACTAGAGATAGGAAAAATATAAGTGAAAACTAGTATTTTTTCCATACTGTTTTTATAGAGGGTGTGTGCAGTGACTTGTGACCACTAGCGTACATACAGGGGTCGCAGTTGCGACCGGGCCGGCACTCCGCGCAGCCGCCCCTTTAATATACTTACCCTCCCCGGCCGGCACTTCACAGTCCTGAGCGCGTACAGCGTCAGGATGTAGTGCGCGCACTATGACCTGATGCTGCACGCTGTCGGGTGATTCTATCCGGGAACAGAGGAGCGCGACTTCTGTTGCAGAGAAGGAGTAGTCGTGGCACAGAACAGGTAAGTATGTTGGGGCCTGGGGATCACTCTGTGGGCTGCTGCTGACTGATCTGAGCCGATGGGGGCTGAGTGGGGGACTGATGGGGGCCTTTGGGCTTATCTGAGGTCTGATGGAGACTGACTGGGGGTCTTTGGGCTGATCTGAGGTCTGATGGGGGCTGACTGGGGGTCTGATGGTGGTCTTTGGGCTGATCTGAGGTCTGATCGGGGCTGATGGGGGTCTTTGGGCTTATCTGAGGTCTGATGGAGGCTGACTGGGGGTCTTTGGGCTGATCTGAGGTCTGATGGGGGCTGACTGGGGGTCTGATGGTGGTCTTTGGGCTGATCTGAGTTCTGATCGGGGCTGATGGGGGTCTTTGGGCTTATCTGAGGTCTGATGGAGGCTGACTGGGGTCTATGGGCTGATCTGAGGTCTGATGGGGGCTCAGTGGGGATCTGATGGGGGTATTTGGGCTGATCTGAGGTCTGATGGGGCTGAGTGGGGGTCTGATGGGGGTCTTTGGGTTGATCTGAGATCTGACTGGAGGTCTTTGGACTGATATGAGGTCTGATGGGTGCTGTGTGGGCTGATATGAGGTCTGATGGGGGTCTGCTGACTGATCTGAGGTCTGATGGGGGCTGAGTGGGCTGATTGTGGGTCTAATAGGGGCAGAGTGGGATGATCTGAGGTCTGATGGGGGCTGAGCAGGCTGATTGGGGGGCTGAGTGGGCTGATCTGAGGTCTGATGGGGGGCTGAGTTGGCTGATATGCGGTCTCTCTGCAGTGGCAGAGAGACTCACTGAAGCCAGCAGCAGCCAATTTTCTCAGATTACAGCCAGTCTGCAGCTTTGGCTCTAATCTGACTGAAATGGCTGCTGCTGGCCTCAGTCTCTCTGCCACTGCTGCTCTTAGGGGGGCCAGACGTCTGTTTTTTGGCCTGACAGTCCAGTTTTTAGACTCCTGGTCTGACGCAAGGCTCAGGCATGATCACTTTAAGTACCAATGGCAGGGGGCAGGGCCTGGTAACATGTCCGGATCACACTGAGTACTTACGTGACGTCACAAAATTATCAGCTCTGCAGGTTTGGCCAGAAGTTGGGAAGAGAGGAGCACAGGAGCCACTGCTAGTCTGCCACTGCCCACTTGCCCAGTAGTCCTACTCTATACTACAGTTACTAACCCCACCTCGCCTCATTCTCTCTCTCTCTCTCCTAGCCATTTCTGCCAGCTGAAGCCAGGCCCAGGAGCAGCACTCATTCAGCCAGCCAAAACCCACACTAAGCCCAGCCAGCCTCCAGCATTCAGCCTTGCCAGTTGCCACTGACTTTCAGCAGGTCGATTCAGCAGCTTTCAGTCTGAGCCAGCCCAGGTAATAAAATATATTGTGTTGTGACGGCTCACCTTTTTGTTATATATGACACGGGTGCTCCAACTGATAGACACACCCAGTCTATAAAGTGCAAAGTAATTATAAGATATAGGTTAGTTGTGCACACCTCATATGGAAGTATATTTATATATCCACATAAGACTTAACTCATATATAACATTCAATATTTATTATACATATATACAGTATCTTAAGTGTCTATATATTGTTGCCAGTACCTAAAGTGTCACAAAGTATATAGTGTAAAAATATATACCTTGTGAGTGATATAAAATATTATAGATATTAAATCTAGCTACTACTAAATAAGTGCTCCAATAGACAGTGAACAAAAAGGGAGTATTCCTTTCTGATGGTATTCCTTTCTGACAGTAATTTAGAGTGCAGCAATATATAAAGACATACAAGAGTAAAACATTAATATCATGCAATACAGTGTTGAGGATTCAATATAAAAAGTTCAATATTGTTATAATGTAAAACTGCAATATTAAGGATTCAATATAAAATGCAATATTAAAAGTTCAATATTGTTATAGTGTAGAACCGCAATCTGTTATACTTTATCTACATTAACGATAGTCTCACTGTGTGACGTGAGCCTGGATGTTTGTATTCTGTCCAGCGCTTAGTCAGAGATTGTGTGCTGTCTGGTGCCTTTTGGGGTTATAGTTTCTCCCGTAAGGTGGGGATGCAGGAGGCCCCTTATAGTATGCAATTGATTTTACTTTCTCCAATAGAAATGTAGTATAAATGTGGAATCTATTTTATAGTCGTGTGATTCCCATTTGTCGGCCGACTTATTATCAATATTCATACGTTGGAGGAAGTTGAGTATTGTATCATTTACTCACAGTTGGTTGTCTTCAGATTTCGCTCCAGACTTAAATAACTTGGTAATGTTATGTCGCTTGTAATGGCCCGTTGTATATATCTCTCTGTGGCCGCGGCGTCCCACGTGCCTACAGAACTTTTGCTGCTTGTCTCTGCCGAAGCACCTCCACAGTCGTGGGATGATTACCAGGTCTAGATTGCAGGTTTGCTTTTTAGGGCTGTGGTAAGCGTCCAGTATTACGTCAGGAGACCTTGATTAGAGCGCTCTTTCAAAGTATAGGGGTCCGGTATTGATGAGAAGTGTTCAGCTGGGGGTCCTCTATCACCAGACACGTTTCGGAGATCTCAGTCTCCTTCCTCAGTGGTCGTAAGACCCCCAGATGTAATGGACCTTTTATAGTCTTGTTGGGTAAACGCCTTAAGTCTGCTGAAAAAACTGATATGGATTAATTTGGATTGGTATCCTGAGTCATCTGGAAAACCTGCTGTGGATTTACATTTATATTGCAGGCATTCTAGATGTATTGGAGATAGCCGTAGTTTCGCTAGGCACGTTGCAGTTTTAGTGCGATTGTTCATATATGTTCAATCCATGTTAAACAAAGTGCTTATTAGATTGCGGTTTCACTGTAGTCATTCATATAATTAATCCGCATTAAACAATAGCGTATTCAACATAGTTTTATAAAAACTATAAATATAAAAAGTTCCTTGTTATAAAAAATTCCTTGATATAGAAGAACTCCATGATATAGAAAACCCCCTATATGATTCCCTATAATATAGATCATTATTATTAGTAAAATGTATTTAATCAAAGTACATGAAAACGCAATATGGATATGAATGTGATATAAACATAAAAATAGAAATAAAGAGCCTATTGATTTTAATGCGATTTTATAGTACATTTAAATAAAGGTAAAAGACATAGTAGTTTTAATGCGGTTCCTTCTAAAATATATATATACAGTACAGACCAAAAGTTTGGACACACCTTCTCATTCAGAGTTTTCTTTTTTTTCATGACTATGAAAATTGCAGATTCACACTGAAGGCATCACAACTATGAATTAACACATGTGGAATTATATACATAACAAAAAAGTGTGAAACAACTGAAAATATGTCATATTCTAGGTTCTTCAAAGTAGCCACCTTTTGCTTTGATTACTGCTTTGCACACTCTTGGCATTCTCTTGATGAGCTTCAAGAGGTAGTCACCTGAAATGGTTTTCACTTCACAGGTGTGCCCTGTCAGGTTTAATAAGTGGGATTTCTTGCCTTATAAATGGGGTTGGGACCATCAGTTGCGTTGTTGAGAAGTCAGGTGGATTACACAGCTGATAGTCCTACTGAATAGAGAGTTAGAATTTGTATCATGGCAAGAAAAAAGCAGCTAAGTAAAGAAAAACGAGTGGCCATCATTACTTTAAGAAATGAAGGTCAGTCAGTCCAAAAAATTGGGAAAACTTTGAAAGTGTCTCCAAGTGCAGTGACAAAAACCATCAAGCGCTACAAAGAAACTGGCTCACATGCGGACCGCCCCAGGAAAGGAAGACCAAGAGTTACCTCTGCTGCGGAGGATAAGTTCATCCGAGTCACCAGCCTCAGAAATCGCAGGTTAACGGCAGCTCAGATTAGAGACCAGGTCAATGTCACACACAGTTCTAGCAGCAGACACATCTCTAGAACAACTGTTAAGAGGAGACTGTGTGAATCAGGCCTTCATGGTGGAATATCTGCTAGGAAACCACTGCTAAGGACAGGCAACAAGCAGAAGAGACTTGTTTGGGCTAAAGAACACAAGGAATGGACATTAGACCAGTGGAAATCTGTGCTTTGGTCTGACGAGTCCAAATTTGAGATCTTTGGTTCCAACCATCATGTCTTTGTGCGACGCAGAAAAGGTAAACGGATGGACTCTACATGCCTGGTTCCCACCGTGAAGCATGGAGGTGTGATGGTGTGGGGGTGCTTTGCTGGTGACACTGTTGGGGATTTATTCAAAATTGAAGGCATACTGAACCAGCATGGCTACCACAGCATCTTGCAGCGGCATGTAATTCCATCCGGTTTGCGTTTAGTTGGACCATCATTTGTTTTTACAGGACAATGATCCCAAACACACCTCCAGGCTGTGTAAGGGCTATTTGACCATGAAGGAGAGTGATGGGGTGCTGCGCCAGATGACCTGGCCTCCACAGTCACCGGACCTGAACCCAATTGAGATGGTTCGGGTGAGCTGGACCGCAGAGTGAAGGCAAAAGGGCCAACAAGTGCTAAGCATCTCTGGGAACTCCTTCAAGACTGTTGGAAGACCATTTCAGGTGACTACCTCTTGAAGCTCATCAAGAGAATGCCAAGAGTGTGCAAAGCAGTAATCAAAGCAAAAGGTGGCTACTTTGAAGAACCTAGAATATGACATATTTTCAGTTGTTTCACACTTTTTTGTTATGTATATAATTCCACATGTGTTAATTCATAGTTGTGATGCCTTCAGTGTGAATCTACAATTTTCATAGTCATGAAAATAAAGAAAACTCTGAATGAGAAGGTGTGTCCAAACTTTTGGTCTGTACTGTATATCAGTTAAAATTCGAAATTGGGATTTAAATACTGTATGGCATTATATTAGTTTGTATCATCTATCATTCTTACAGTATTGTTACCTATAGACGATGGGAACATATTGAAGAGCATATTGAAGATATCTTACTGAGAATATAGATATATGGATGTGGATGCTAAGTGCGGAGGGGAGATAGCAGTGCTGGTAAAACAGCTTGACTGCTATTTCGCATCAGCAGGCAGTGTCACACATCGATTTAACTTCATAGGAAGCCAAAAATTTCTAGGTCAGCATTTAGTCCATTGGGGAGGAGGGTGCCCAGTTCGTAAATTCTTCTGGATTCGAGTCTGGACATTCTTAAAATATGATTACCTCCTCTCCAATGTGTGAGGACCTGTTTACGGATCCACGCATCCATGGATCGGATCCGCAAAACACATACGGACGTCTGAATGGAGCCTTACAGGAGGGTGATCAATGACAGGGTGGTGATCACCCCATATACACTCCCTGATCACCCCCCTGTCATTGATCACCCCCCTGTAAGGCTCCATTCAGATGTCCGTATGTGTTTTACGGATCCACGCATCCATGGATCAGATCTGCAAAACACATACGGACGTCTGAATGGAGCCTTACAGGGGGGTGATCAATGACAGGGTGGTGATCACCCCATATACACTCCCTGATCACCCCCCTGTCATTGATCACCCCCCTGTAAGGCTCCATTCAGACCTTCATATGTGTTTTACGGATCCACGCATTCATGGATTGGATCTGCAAAACACATACGGACGTTTGAATGGAGCCTTACAGGGGGGTGGTCAATGACAGGGTGGTGATCACCCCATATAGACTCCTTGATCACGCCCCTGTAAGGCTCCATTCAGACATTTTTTGGGCACAATTTAGCGGAAATTGATTTATTTTTAGTTTTTTCTTACAAAGTCTCATATTCCACTAACTTGTGTCAAAAAATAAAATCTCACATGAACTCACCATACCCCTCATGGAATCCAAATGCGTAAATTTTTTTAGACATTTATATTCCAGACTTCTTCTCATGCTTTAGGGCCCCTAAAATGCCAGGGCAGTATAAATACCCCACATGTGACCCCATTTCGGAAAGAAGACACCCCAAGGTATTCCGTTAGGGGCATATTGAGTCCATGAAAGATTAAATTTTTTCTCCCAAGTTAGCGGAAAGGGAGACTTTGTGAGAAAAAATAAATAAAATCAATTTCCGCTAACTTGTGCCCAAAAAAAATAATTTCTATGAACTCGCCATGCACCTCATTGAATACCTTGGGGTGTCTTCTTTCCAAAATGGGGTCACATATGGGGTATTTATACTGCCCTGGCATTTTAGGGGACCTAAAGCGTGAGAAGAAGTCTGGGATCCAAATGTCTAAAAATGCCCTCCTAAAAGGAATTTGGGCCCCTTTGCGCATCTAGGCTGCAAAAAAGCGTCACACAATGTGTTTTGGGGTGTCATTTTACATATACCCATGCTGGGTGAGATAAATATCTTGGTCAGTTGCCAACCTTGTATAAAAAAATGGGAAAAGTTGTCTTTTGCCGAGATATTTCTCTCACCCAGCATGGGTATATGTAAAAAGACACCCCAAAACACATTGCCCTACTTCTTCTGAGTACGGCGATACCAGATGTGTGACTCTTTTTTGCAGCCTAGGTGGGCAAAGGGGCCCACATTCCAAAGAGCACCTTTCGGATTTCATAGGGCATTTTTTAACAGATTTTGATTTCAAACTACTTCTCACGCATTAGGGCCCCTAAAATGCCAGGGCAGTATAACTACCCCACAAGTTACCCCATTTTGAAAAGAAGACACCCCAAGGTATTCCGTGAGGGGCATGGCGAGTGCCTAAAACTTTTTATTTTTTGTCACAAGTTAGCGGAAAATGATGAATTTTTTTTTCCTTACAAAGTCTCATATTCCACTAACTTGTGACAAAAAAATAAAAACTTCCATGAACTCACTATGCTTATCACGAAATACCTTGGGGTGTCTTATTTCCAAAATGGGGTCACTTGTGGGGTAGTTATACTGCCCTGGCATTTTAGGGGCCCAAATGCGTGCAAAGTACGGTGAAATCAAAATCTGTAAAAAAATGGCCTGTGAAATCCGAAAGGTGCTCTTTGGAATGTTGGCCACTTTGCCCACCTAGGCTGCAAAAAATGGGAAAAGTTGTCTTTTGCCGAGATATTTCTCTCACCCAGCATGGGTATATGTAAAAAGACACCCCAAAACACATTGCCCTACTTCTTCTGAGTACGGCGATACCAGATGTGTGACTCTTTTTTGCAGCCTAGGTGGGCAAAGGGCCTCACATTCCAAAGAGCACCTTTAGGATTTCACAGGCCATTTTTTACACATTTTGATTTCAAACTACTACGAACGCATTTGGGCCCCTAAAATGCCAGGGCAGTATAACTACTCCACAAGTGACCCCATTTTGGAAAGAAGACACCCCAAGGTATTTCATGATGGGCATAGTAAGTTCATGGAAGTTTTTATTTTTTGTCACAAGTTAGTGGAGTATGAGACTTTGTAAGGAAAAAAAAAAATTCATCATTTTCCGCTAACTTGTGACAAAAAATAAAATGTTCTATGAACTCACTATGCCCATCAGCGAATACCTTAGGGTGTCTACTTTCCGAAATGGGGTTATTTGTGTTTTTTTTTCTACTGTCTGGGCATTGTAGAACCTCAGGAAACATGACAGGTGCTCAGAAAGTCAGAGCTGCTTCAAAAAGCGGAAATTCACATTTTTGGACCATAGTTTGTAAACGCTATAACTTTTACCCAAACCATTTTATTTTTTTACCCAAACATTTTTTTTTTATCAAAGACATGTAGAACAATAAATTTAGAGAAAAATTTATATATAGATGTCGTTTTTTTAGAAAAATTTTACAACTGAAAGTGAAAAATGTAATTTTTTGCAAAATTTTTGTTAAATTTCGATTAATAACAAAAAAAGTAAAAATGTCAGCAGCAATGAAATACCACCAAATGAAAGCTCTATTAGTGAGAAGAAAAGGAGGTAAAATTCACAAGTTGTATGACCGAGCAATAAACAGTGAAAGTAGTGTAGTGCAGAATTGTAAAAAGTGGTCTGGTCATTAAGGGTGTTTAAGCTAGGGGGGCTGAGGTAGTTAAGAGGTCTTTTTGTTCTTACCAACATATTGTAGCTTGCAAGGGCATTGAAATATATATATTACACTACTAGTATCGCATGTTATGAAATCTCTTATTTTGTGTACATGGTTGTTTGCAGAAGATGTGATGGAGTGGGTAGTTCTGGGGAATTTAATCAGGCGGCACCCTGATATATATATTTCAATCCCCTTGCAAGCTACAATATGTTGGTAAGAACAAAAAGACCCCTTAAAAAATGCATAGCTGAACACACAAACAATATAAAAAAAGGGTACGAACATCACTCTCTATCTAAACACTACAAAACGCACCATAGTCAAAATCCAGCAGGTTCAATATTTACTGCACTTGAACAGGTCCCCACACATTGGAGAGGAGGTAATCATATTTTTAGAATGTCCAGACTCGAATCCAGAAAAATTTACGAACTGGGCACCCTCCTCTCCAATGGACTGAATGCTGACCTAGACATTTTTGGCTTACTATGAATTTAAATCGATGTGTGACGCTGCCTGCTGATGTGAAATAGCAGTCAGTCTGTTTTACCAGCACTGCTATCTCCCCTCCGCACTTAGCATCCACATCTATATATCTATATTCTCAGTAAGAGATCTTCAATATGCTCTTCAATATGTCGCCATCGTCTATAGTTAACAATACTATATATATTTTAGAAGGAACCGCATTAAAACTACTACCTATGTCTTTTACCTATTTAAATGTACTATAAAATTGCATGGAAATCAATGGGCGTTTTTTTTTTCTATTTTTATGTTTATATTACATTCATATCCATTTTGCGTTTTCATGTACTTTGATTAAATACATTTTACTAATAATGATAATCTATATTATAGGGAAACATATAGGGGGTTTTCTATATCATGGAGTTCTTCTATATCAAGGAATTTTTTATATCAAAGGAATTTTTTATAACAAGGAACTTTTTATATTTATAGTTATTATAAAACGATGTTGAATACGCTATTGTTTAATGCAGATTAACAATTAATTAATACAGATGAACAATCACACTAAAACCGCAATGTGCCAGGCGAAACTACGGCTATCTCCAATACATCTAGAATGCCTGCAATATATGAGTAAATCCACAGCAGGTTTTCCAGATGACTCAGGATACCAATCCAAATTAATCCATATCAGTTTTTCCAGCAGACTTAAGGCGTTTACCCATAAAGACTATAAAAAGTCCATTACATCTGGGGGTCTTACGACCACTGAGGAAGGAGACTGAGATCTCCGAAATGCGTCTGGTGATAGAGGACCCCCAGCTAAACACTTCTCATCAATACCGGACCCCTATACTTTGAAAGAGCGCTCTAATCAAGGTCTCCTGACGTAATACTGGATGTTTACCACAGCCCTAAAAAGCAAACCTGCAATCTAGACCTGGTAATCATCCCACGACTGTAGGCACGTGGGACGCCGCAGCCACAGAGAGATATATACAACGGACCATTACAAGCGACATAACATTACCAAGTTATTTAAGTCAGGAGCGAAATCTGAAGACAACCAACTGTGAGTAAATGATACAATACTCAACTTCCTCCAACGTATAAATATTGATAATAAGTCGGCCGACAAATGGGAATCGCACAACTATAAAATAGATTCCACATTTATACTACATTTCTATTGGAGAAAGTAAAATCAATTGCATACTATAAGGTGCCTCCTGCATCCCCACCTTACGGGAGAAACTATAACCCCAACGGCATGTGGATATCCATATATTTTATCGATACAATCATTGGAAGGAGTATAACAATATATACTTTGTGACCACTTTAGGTACTGGCAACAATATAGAGACACTTAAGATACTGTATATATGTATAATAAATATTGAATATTATATATGAGTTAAGTCTCATGTGGATATATAAATATACTTCCATATGAGGTGTGTACAACTAACCTATATTTTATAATTACTCAGCCCAGGTAATAGTTACTATCCGGCCTTGGTATGTTCTGTATATTATTATATGTGAGCTGGCCTGGTATAAGTTATACATCTTCTGGTATATTAAGATGTACATATATCATCATATAAGGAGATACCTAGGTTATTCCAGCATTCTCCATATCCCTATATATATCCCTATATACAAGAAGATGTATAACTTATACCAGCTGTACATATATAATTATATACAGGAGATACCCAGGTTATATAATCAGCGCGGTCCACTATATCACTATATACAAGAAGATGTTATACCGTATATCATCCTCTTGTATATAGTGATATACATTCACCTAAAGAATTATTAGGAACACCTGTTCTATTTCTCATTAATGCGATTATCTAGTCAACCAATCACATGGCAGTTGCTTCAATGCATGTAGGGTTGTGGTCCTGGTCAAGACAATCTCCTGAACTCCAAACTGAATGTCAGAATGGGAAAGAAAGGTGATTTAAGCAATTTTGAGCGTGGCATGGTTGTTGGTGCCAGACGGGCCGGTCTGAGTATTTGACGAATCTGCTCAGTTACTGGGATTTTCACGCATAACCATTTCTAGGGTTTACAAAGAATGGTGTGAAAAGGGAACAACCTCCAGTATGCGGCAGTCCTGTGGGCGAAAATGCCTTGTTGATGCTAGAGGTCAGAGGAGAATGGGCCGACTGATTGAAGCTGATAGAAGAGCAACGTTGACTGAAATAACTACTCGTTACAACCGAGGTATGCAGCAAAGCATTTGTGAAGCCACAACATGCACAACCTTAAGGCGGATGGGCTACAACAGCAGAAGACCCCACCACGTACCACTCATCTTCACTACAAATAGGAAAAAGAGGCTACAATTTGCACGAGCTCACCAAAATTGGACTGTTGAAGACTGGAAAAATGTTGCCTGGTCTGATGAGTCTCGATTTCTGTTGAGACATTCAAATGGTAGAGTCCGAATTTGGCGTGAACAGAATGATAACATGTATCCATCATGCCTTGTTACCACTGTGCAGGCTGGTGGTGGTGGTGTAATGGTGTGGGGGATGTTTTCTGGGCACACTTTAGGCCCCTTAGTGCTAATTGGCCATCGTTTAAATTCCACGGGCTACCTGAGCATTGTTTCTGACCATGTCCATTCCTTCATGACCACCATGTACCCATCCTCTGATGGCTACTTCCGGCAGGATAATACACCATGTCACAAAGCTCGAATCATTTCAAATTGGTTTCTTGAACATGACAATGAGTTCACTGTACTAAAATGGCCCCCACAGACACCAGATCTCAACCCAGTAGAGCATCTTTGGGATGTGGTGGAACGGGAGCTTCGTGCCCTTGATGTGCATCCCTCAAATCTCCATCAACTGCAAGATGGTATCCTATCAATATGGGCCGAAATTTCTAAAGAATGCTATCAGCACCTTGTTGAATCAATGCCACATAGAATTAAGGCAGTTCTGAAGTCAAAAGGGGGTCCAACACCGTATTAGTATGGTGTTCCTAATAATTCTTTAGGTGAGTGTACAGTATATAATATATATATACATACATACACACGCTCACACGGGTGGGGGGTGGAGGCAGGTTGGGGGGGGGTGGTGATGGGGAAGGGGCCCCATGGATCAGTTTCGCATCGGGGCCTCATGGATTGTGTGTACGCCACTGCTTGTGACATCTGTGCAATACCTTCTGTGTGTCAGGGACAGAGATAGGAAAAATATAAGTGAAATCTACACTGAACAAAAATATAAACGCAACACTTTTGGTTTTGCTCCCCTTTTGCATGAGCTGAACTCATAGATCTGAAACATTTTCTACATACACAAAAGACCCATTACTCTCAAATATTGTTCACAAATCTGTCTAAATCTGTGTTAGTGACCACTTTTCCTTTGCCGAGATAATCCTATCCCACCTCACAGGTGTGGCATATCAAGGTGCTGATTAGACCGCATGAATATTGCATAGGTGTGCCTTAGACTGCCCACAATGAAAGGCCACTTGCCTTATTGGGCGGGGTCAGAAAACCAGTCAGTATCTGGTGTGGCCACCATTTGTTTACGCAGTGCAACACATCGCCGTCGCATAGAGTTGATTAGGTTGTTGATTGTGGCCTGTGAAATGTTGGTCCACTCCTCTTCAATAGCTGTGCAGAGTTGCAGAACATTGGCAGGAACTGAAACACGCTGTCGTATAGAGATGAAACTCCAAAAATTGGAATACCGTGCAAAAGTCCATTTATTTCAGTAATGCTAATTAAAAGGAATTGCATTAATGCAGATTAAAATTTGAATTTTGTGAAAAGGTTCAATATTCTAGGCTCAAAGTGTCACACTCTAGTCAGAAATTAATCCATACCCCCTGAGCAAAGGGTACCTCAAAATTGTGACTTTGGGGTTTCATAAGCTATAAGCCATAATCATCCAAATTATAACTGTCGGGTATTTATTTTATATAAGATATGGAATCATAAAAATATGATTTCATATTTTATGAAAAATAAAAAAAATAAAAAATGAAAATTTAATTGGCGGACATATAAACGCCAGTTCTTTTATTGATGAGATCTAAAGTTAATTTGTGCAGCTAATGAAACAGGGTGCAATTAATTATACAAAATATAATTTATTATAAATACAAGCAGTACAAATGGCATACAAATGAATACAAAGATAATATCAAAATTGACCATAAGATGGTGCTCCACCGTTTACAGGCTGACTTAAGTACAATCCAATACTACTTTTCTTTTTATCAAATTATTACCGATTTAACCACTTAAGGACCACAGGTTTATACCCCCCTAGTGACCAGGCCCTTTTTTACAAATCGGCACTCCACAACTTTAGCGGTTTATTGCTCGGTCATGCAACTTACCACCCAAATGAATTTTACCTCCTTTTCTTCTCACTAATGGAGCTTTCATTTGGTGGTATTTTATTGCCGCTGACATTTTTACTTTTTTTGTTATTAATCGAAATTTAACGATTTTTTTGCAAAAAAATGACATTTTTCACTTTCAGCTGTAAAATTTTGCAAAAAAAACGACATCCATATATACATTTTTCGCCAAATTTATTGTTCTACATGTCTTTGATAAAAAAAAAATGTTTGGGCAAAAAAAAAAATGGTTTGGGTAAAAGTTATAGCATTTGCAAACTATGGTACAAAAATGTGAATTTCCGCTTTTTGAAACAGCTCTGACTTTCTGAGCACCTGTCATGTTTCCTGAGGTTCTACAATGCCCAAACAGTAGAAAACCCCCACAAATGACCCCATTTCGGAAAGTAGACACCCTAAGGTATTCGCTGATGGGCATAGTGAGTTCATAGAACTTTTTATTTTTTGTCACAAGTTAGCGGAAAATGATGATGATTTTTTTTTTTTTTTTTTTTCTTACAAAGTCTCATATTCCACTAACTTGCGACAAAAAATAAAAAATTCTAAAAACTTGCCATGCCCCTCACGGAATACCTTGGGGTGTCTTCTTTCCAAAATGGGGTCACTTGTGGGGTAGTTATACTGCCCTGGCAATTTAGGGGCCCAAATGTGTGAGAAGAACTTTGCAATCAAAATGTGTAAAAAATGACCGGTGAAATCCAAAAGGTGCACTTTGGAATATGTGCCCCTTTGCCCACCTTGGCATCAAAAAAGTGTCACACATCTGGTATCGCCGTACTCAGGAGAAGTTGGGGAATGTGTTTTGGGGTATCATTTTACATATACCCATGCTGGGTGAGAGAAATATCTTGGCAAAAGACAACTTTTCCCATTTTTTTATACAAAGTTGGCATTTGACCAAGATATTTTTGTCACCCAGCATGGGTATATGTAAAATGACACCCCAAAACACATTCCCCAACTTCTCCTGAGTACGGCGATACCAGATGTGTCACACTTTTTTGCTGCCAAGGTGGGCAAAGGGGCACATATTCCAAAGTGCACCTTTCGGATTTTGCAGGGCATTTTTTACACATTTTGATTGCAAAGTTCTTCTCACACATTTGGGCCCCTAAATTGCCAGGGCAGTATAACTACGCCACAAGTGACCCCATTTTGGAAAGAAGACACCCCAAGCTATTCCGTGAGGGGCATGGCGAGTTCCTAGAATTTTTTATTTTTTGTCGCAAGTTAGTGGAATATGAGACTTTGTAAGGAAAAAAGAAAAAAAAAGAAAAATCATCATTTTCCGCTAACTTGTGACAAAAAATAAAAAATTCTAGGAACTCGCCGTGCCCCTCACGGAATACCTTGGGGTGTCTTCTTTCCAAAATGGGGTCACTTGTGGCGTAGTTATACTGCCCTGGCAATTTAGGGGCCCAAATGTGTAAGAAGTACCTTGCAATCAAAATCTGTAAAAAATGGCCGGTGAAATCCGAAAGGTGCACTTTGCAATATGTGCCCCTTTGCCCACCTTGGCAGCAAAAAAGTGTCACACATGTGGTATCGCCGTACTCAGGAGAAGTTGGGGAATGTGTTTTGGGGTGTCATTTTACATATACCCATGCTGGGTGAGAGAAATATCTTGGCAAAAGACAACTTTTCCCATTTTTTTATACAAAGTTGGCATTTGACCAAGATATTTTTCTCACCCAGCATGGGTATATGTAAAATGACACCCCAAAACACATTCCCCAACTTCTCCTGAGTACGGCGATACCACATGTGTGACACTTTTTTGCAGCCTAGATGCGCAAAGGGGCCCAAATTCCTTTTAGGAGGGCATTTTTAGACATTTGGATCCCAGACTTCTTCTCACACTTTCGGGCCCCTAAAAAGCCAGGGCAGTATAAATACCCCACATGTGACCCCACTTTGGAAAGAAGACACCCCAAGGTATTCAATGAGGGGCCTGGCGAGTTCCTAGAATTTTTTTTTTTTTTGCATAAGTTAGCGGATATTGATTTTTTTTTGTTTTTTTCCTCACAAAGTCTCACTTTCCGCTAACTTAGGACAAAAATTTCAATCTTTCATGGACTCAATATGCCCCTCACGGAATACCTTGGGGTGTCTTCTTTCCGAAATGGGGTCACATGTGGGGTATTTATACTGCCCTGGCTTTTTAGGGGCCCTAAAGCGTGAGAAGAAGTCTGGAGTATAAATGTCTAAAAATGTTTACGCATTTGGATTCCGTGAGGGGTATGGTGCGTCCATGTGAGATTTTATTTTTTGACACAAGTTAGTGGAATATGAGACTTTGTAAGAAAAAACAAAAACAAACAAAAAATTTCCGCTAACTTGTGCCAAAAAAAATGTCTGAATGGAGCCTTACCAGGGGGGGGGGTGATCAATGACAGGGGGGTGATCAATGACAGGGGGGTGATCACCCATATAGACTCCCTGATCACCCCCCTGTCACTGATCACCCCCCCTGTAAGGCTCCATTCAGACATCCGCATGATTTTTTACGGATCCATGGATACATGTATCGGATCCACAGAACGCATGCGGACGTCTGAATGGAGCCTTACAGGGGGGTTATCAATGACAGGGGGTGATCAGGGTAATCAGGGTGATCACCCCCCTGTCACTGATCACCCCCCCTGTAAGGCTCCATTCAGACATCCGCATGATTTTTTACGGATCCATGGATACATGGATCGGATCCACAGAACGCATGCGGACGTCTGAATGGAGCCTTACAGGGGGGTTATCAATGACAGGGGGTGATCAGGGTAATCAGGGTGATCACCCCCCTGTCACTGATCACCCCCCCTGTAAAGCTCCATTCAGACATCCGCATGATTTTTTACGGATCCATGGATACATGGATCGGATCCACAAAACGCATGCGGACGTCTGAATGGAGCCTTACAGGGGGGTTATCAATGACAGGGGGTGATCAGGGTAATCAGGGTGATCACCCCCCTGTCACTGATCACCCCCCCTGTAAGGCTCCATTCAGACATCCGCATGATTTTTTACGGATCCATGGATCGGATCCACAAAACGCATGCGGACGTCTGAATGGAGCCTTACAGGGGGGTTATCAATGACAGGGGGTGATCAGGGTAATAAGGGTGATCACCCCCCTGTCACTGATCACCCCCCCTGTAAGGCTCCATTCAGACATCCGCATGATTTTTTACGGATCCATGGATACATGGATCGGATCCACAAAACGCATGCGGACGTCTGAATGGAGCCTTACAGGGGGGTTATCAATGACAGGGGGTGATCAGGGTAATCAGGGTGATCACCCCCCTGTCACTGATCACCCCCCCTGTAAGGCTCCATTCAGACATCCGCATGTGTTTTGTGGATCCGATCCATGTATCCATGGATCCGTAAAAAATCATGCGGATGTCTGAATGGAGCCTTACAGGGGGGGTGATCAATGACAGGGGGTGATCAGGGAGTGTATATGGGTGATCACCCGCCTGTCATTGATCACCCGCCTGTCATTGATCACCCCCCTGTCATTGATCACCCCCCTGTAAGGCTCCATTCAGACATCCGCATGATTTTTTACGGATCCATGGATCGGATGCACAAAACGCATGCTGACGTCTGAATGGAGCCTTACAGGGGGGTTATCAATGACAGGGGGTGATCAGGGTAATCAGGGTGATCACCCCCCTGTCACTGATCACCCCCCCTGTAAGGCTCCATTCAGACATCCGCATGATTTTTTACGGATCCATGGATACATGGATCGGATCCACAAAACGCATGCTGACGTCTGAATGGAGCCTTACAGGGGGGTTATCAATGACAGGGGGGTGATCAGGGAGTGTATATGGGTGATCACCCGCCTGTCATTGATCACCCCCTGTAAGGCTCCATTCAGACGTCCGCATGATTTTTTACGGATCCATGGATCGGATCCACAAAACGCATGCGGACGTCTGAATGGAGCCTTACAGGGGGGTTATCAATGACAGGGGGGTGATCAGGGAGTGTATATGGGTGATCACCCGCCTGTCATTGATCACCCCCTGTAAGGCTCCATTCAGACGTCCGCATGTGTTTTGCGGATCCGATCCATGTATCCATGGATCCGTAAAAATCATGCGGACGTCTGAATGGAGCCTTACAGGGAAGTGATCAATGACAGGGGGTGATCAGGGAGTGTATATGGGTGATCACCCGCCTGTCATTGATCACCCCCCTGTAAGGCTCCATTCAGACGTCCGTATGCTTTTTGCGGATCCGATCCATGTATCCGTGGATCCGTAAAAATCATACGGACGTCTGAACGGAGCCTGACAGGGGGGGTGATCAATGACAGGGCGGTGATCAATGACAGGGGGGTGATCAGGGAGTTTATATGGGGTGATCAGGGGTTTATAAGGGGTTAATAAGTGACGGGGGGGGGGGGGTGTAGTGTAGTGTTTGGTGCGACTGTACTGACCTACCTGAGTCCTCTGGTGGTCGATCCTAACAAAAGGGACCACCAGAGGACCAGGTAGGAGGTATATTAGACGCTGTTATGAAAACAGCGTCTAATATACCTGTTAGGGGTTAAAAAATTCGGATCTCCAGCCTGCCAGCGAGCGATCGCCGCTGGCAGGCTGGAGATCCACTCGCTTACCTTCCGTTCCTGTGAGCGCGCGCGCCTGTGTGCGCGCGTTCACAGGAAATCTCGGCTCACGCGAGATGACGCCAATCGGCGTTAGTGTGACCTGGCAGCGCCGCAGCATTGACGCCTTTCGGCGTTAGTGTGACGGCAGAAGGTTAATATACTGGTAATCAAAATATTATAATGCAACAACAATAAAAAAAACAATAGAAATGAATCTGTGGAAAATCCCTTATGCTCAATCAGAGAATATGGCAGTAAGAGACATCTTATAAATACGCTCGTTGACCTAACTACGGATAATAAAATCCGATCAGAGATTCCACTCTGATAGCAATATTACAGAAATTCTAATGATGTGCACGTTCATTAAAATTTCCCATAAAATTATTGTTTTAACACTATTGACCCACTAATAATGGGGTCTCAACTATATGCCAATTGGAGCGATTTATAATTACTGCAAGTAAAATAGATCATACATTACCCCTGGCTTTGGGATAAAGAGCTTTTAGAAGGGACCCAGCTTTCCAAGATTCAGATCTATCCCGTCCTGTGGTATGTTCCTGGTGTGTGAAGTGATGCTGATGTATCAATTCCCAAGTGTTCTCCCTGAAGAAGTTCCAAGTGATGTTTGGCTCCAGTCTTCTTTGTCCCAAGTGATTTTTCAAGTGATCTCTTTTTTTTTCCTCCCAAAAACTGGATTAGATATCCTCATCCTTATCTATGCCCATCCCCTCTTGGATTAGGGATTTCCAATTAGATAAGGTGGGTGTGACGTATGGTAATCATGGGTATGATGTCATTTTATTGGCATTTTTGAAAAGCTTCTGCCCATCTACCACTTGATGGCACTGTTGTATCATATAGCAATTTTAAGAATTAACATATATATCTGGTTTATTACACCTCTTAACCTTTGGTCTCTCCCAACTTAAATCAATTAGGAGGTATTCTTTCTGACACTTTAGGATCACTTTCCCAGAAATCATGGATCCATTTTGACAGTTAACAGACCATCTTATTTATGGTCAGATAAGAGAACCATAAACTTCTAGCTTTTGCCATGGTTTGTATACACCTAATTGTCACAGCTATTTGAATAATGATGTTTGAAATACCATCAGCTCCTCTGAATAGACCCTTCTTAAGAGAAGAAAAACAACAACTTGCTATATCCCCTCAATGAGATATAATACAAAAAGATACATTAATAATGTTTGGTTATAATACATTAATATTGCATAGTATATACGAATCATTAACAAGTTCAAACGCTAAATAAATGCACACAGGAATATATATATATGAATATATGAATAGATATCTATTCCACACCAGATGTGTTTTATGGACGTCTCTTATCAGATCATGCAACACCCATTGTTCCTCAGACTGATATGTTTAGAGAAACCAGTGTTTTTAAGCAATAACCTCTCATGACCCCGGTAGTTAAGACAGTTCATGTGAGACCCATTACAATCTCTAAGATACCACATCTGTTGGCAATAACTTTTAAAACAATATACATTGTATGCCAGTGACCATCATGATCTTCTCTGGCTTATTCCAACAGAGAGTTTGGCCTCTTAAAGGTAATGTGAATCTCCATTTTGGTTCTAATATTGTCAGACCTTAATGTGCAGATATAAATATGCCCGACAAATCCCCCTTCATTCCAAAATATTCCATAAAATGTGAATGCATTTGGAATGTAATAAAGGGCTTTTCATATACTTTCTTCGTGATTCACTGAGCGTAGGCTTTGCTTATGATGTTTTAACCATAGCTTGGCCACAGTTTTTTTTATAAATCTTATCCAACGTATCATTTGGATAGTCAACATACTCAACCACCCTATAGATCCTGCAAAGCAGGATATAAGTTCGATAAAGGTTTGTTTTGATTCTCCATCTCCACATGAATGTTTAATAGGTTCCTTTTCAATGAACCAACTTCAAGTTCCAATGTCTTGATAGAGATGGAATCGGCAACTGTCACACTGGTAGTAATAAAAGTGCCCACTATGCCAAAGATTATGGCGGCTACGATTGCAAAAACATGAATCGCTTTGGTCTGTAGAAAACTGTTCTCTTGTCAAGGTCTTCCTTGCTTGCTTCAGGATCTGCGTAATCCGTTCTTGGAAATATCCGATGTGCATCTGGTACCAGGATTGGTGCTCCGGCGACAGGATCTCAGACACGTTGAGTTGTTTTTCGACGAAGACGCAAGGATCCAGGCTGATGTAGATATTCTGGGATAATATCCTCATGTTCGTTAATATGAACCCCGCGGTGTCCTGTAGCATGATTCCGGATGAAGGACTTGGCATAGCAATCGGCTCAGCGTGGAACTCCTTCCCCAAGATCAGGATGACGTAGATAATGGCAATCTTTGATGACATCTTACGCCTATAAGATATTGTATGACACATATGAGTACATACACTTTTCAACGTTATCCTGCAAGAAAAGAGTTACTAATACCATATACCTCTGATTGGCATAAGTTCTTTTCTTGGACAGAGAAAGTTTTGGTTTCAGAGGTGAGTTAGGAGACATTTTGTTACAGAGGAAACATACATCAGGATGGGTTAGTATGAGTTAAAGATGTACAATAACAGATAACACTTTTTAATTCATACGATACCAATCCTTATTTCCGTCTTTAGCTGGAACCGTAAAGTCTCTTCACCTCTTTTCATCCAGCTCCTTCAATCTCTCGAATTCGCGCACTAGGGTGACAAACACGTAGCTGATTAATGTGCACCCATTTTTCAATAAACTCATCCCCCTTAGGGATTTTGATTTTGTAGACCACTGGAGATAATTTGTCAGTGATGACATAGGGACCTTTCCAGGAAGGTAGGAATTTTCTCTCCTTCACTTGATCCCGAGCGAAGTTATAGAGATATACCCGATCGGAAATTTGATACTCCTTCTGTGTAGTCTTCAGATCGTAGTATGTCTTAGCACTCATTGCGGTTTTCTCTATATTCTTCTGTGCGAACGCAAAAGCATGCTGAAGGTGCTTGCGTAAATTTTCCACATACTGATGCGATGTTGTAGCATTGATCAAGTTATGGTCCGTTGTTCTGTAAAGTAAATGCTGGGGTAACACCATCTTCCTTCCCGTGATCATCTCAAAGGGAGAAAGCTTAGTTGCTGCGCTTGGGGTGGCTCTGATGGCCATAAGCACCAAAGGCAACTTGACATCCCAGTCCTTACCAGATTCATTGATAAACTTTTTTTAGGATGTTTACAATGGACTGGTTGTAACGTTCTACTCCACCACTAGAGGCTGGTCGATAAGCTATATGGAGCTTCCTCTTTACCCCCAGGATTTCCCACATCTTTGTCATCACCTCACTGGTGAAGTGACTTCCACGATCGGATTCAATGCGCTGGGGAAGACCAAATCTAGAAAATACGTGGTTAATAAGCAGAGATGCACATATGCTTGAACTGCATGTTTTGCATGGCAAACATTCCACCCATTTGGTGAACAGACAAGTTACGGTTAACATATACTTGTTTCCTTTTGATGAGGTTGTTACTGGTCCAATGAAGTCAATTTGGATGTCTGACCATGGCATGGACATCCCCCTTTTCATGAGCGGTGCCCGATGAGTGGGTCCTTGTGGCTGGAATTGAGGGCAGATTAGACATCCCTGACAATATGTTCGCACATCCTGTAACATCCATGTGGCCAGTAAGCGTAGTCCCGTAGTAACTCGTACGTTATTTTCTCACCTCGATGACCAGCGGTTGGGGCATCATGTGCATGTTGCAACATCAGACCTCGGTATGCTGCAGGTACTACCCATTGTGTGATACCGTTCTTCGAGGTCCTTATCAGTAATCCATCCTGTAATGAGAATTGGGACTTACCTTTCATCAAAATTCGTAACTCCTCGTTACCCATACAGTCTTTCGTGGTTATGGGACAGTTGTGTGGATCCTCAATGTACTTATAAAAGAGACCAATAATCGGATCCCCCTTTTGGCTCGCAATGAGATCTTCACTAGGGGAATCTTGGCTCCACTGTGCCACATTGGCTTCAGCTCCCTTTTGGGCCTAACTCCTTGTCATAGCATCTACTTGGACAGTTCCCATGAGGTCATCAACGTCAAAGACTTCTCCGTCAATGGCTGCTTGCTTGGCAAGGGAATCTGCTAGGTCATTCCCCTCTTTATCCATGCCTGGATACTTTGAATGACCTCTTACCTTCTTCCAATAAACGATAAGACTGTGGACGGTAACCATCTCATCAATTTTACAAAACATCTTACCATGCTTTACTGGCTTGTTATTGTTTCTCATCATGTTGGATCTTTTCCATCCGGGAAAATACTCCACAAAGCTGTTACGAACATAATCAGAATCTGTGATGATTACAAACTCCTTAATATCATATTCAATAGCCATTTGTACGGCTTTGTACACAGCAGTAAGCTCTGCAACCTGGCTGCTTTTAGAACCAATTTTGTATCCAACGGATATATCTAGGAATGTATTATTCCACACGACTCCAATACCTGCAACCAATGTACGTTCGGATCCTTCATCGGCATGGAAGGAACAGCCGTCTACATACACACATGGTACTGATTTGCAGTACTCCTCTTCATAAGATTTATATGGTGATGATGATTGTTCCTCCAGGAAATCATTTTCCGTTGTCTCACCTTTACGTTCCGTATTGGTACAGTCATGGAGTTCTGCTAATCCCTGAGCAACTGGGTTTTTATTATTTTGTTTGTACCTGATCTCCAATGGCCATCCCATTAAGGACATTGTCCAGGCGGTTATCCTGCTGTTTGACAAGTTTCCATCTCTTATACGATCACTCTGCAAGTATTGCAGCGGCTGGTGTGCGGTCTCCACAATGATCCTTTCGCATTGGATAAAACTCCTAAAATATTGCAAAGCCCATACAGTTGACAATAATGCTTTTTCACAGCTATTGAATTTTACCTCTACCGGTGACAATGATTTGCTGGCATAGGCGATGATCTTGCTTCGGTTTTCCTGTTTTTGAAAAAGAACTGCACTTATGCTTTTATCAGTGAAACCTGTTTCCACGAAGAAAGGTTTTCCCCTTCTGGATAAGCAAGGCATGGAGCCTGGATAAGTTTGGCCTTGAGCTCAGTTACAGCTTGCTCATGACGCTCGCTCCATTCCCATTTTACTCCTTTCTTTAGCAACTGCAAAAGAGGTTTTGTAATTTCGGCATAATTATCTATGAACTTACGTGAGTAGTTCATTATACCCAGGAATGATCTCAACTCCTTGAGATTTGTAGGAGATTTTGTCTTGGTCACTGCTTCCACCTTCTTTTTCTGTGGATTAATTCCATCCGCAGTGACTTCATGACCTAGGAAATTAACCTTGGTCCGGCACCATTGAGCCTTCTGCAAAGAAAGTTTTACACCTGCTTTCCTCAGCTGGGTCAGTACATGCCTCAACTCCTGAATATGTTCTTCAAAAGTTGTACTTTTGATCAGGATGTCATTCACATAGGATAAGGTACCTCGTTCAGCGGCATCAGGCATTGCCTTATGCATGAACACTGCAAACTCATGGCCCGCATTTATGTACCCGAAGGGCAATCGGGTCCATGCATACTGTAGTTTGCCAAATGTAAAGGCCAGTTTGTACTGATCCCTTTCATCTATCTTAATCGTCCAATATCCTTGTGCACAGTCAAGGGCAGTGAAGATTTTGGATCCTTGTATTTGTGCCAAACTTTGGTCAATATATGGCACGGGCCATCCGGACATATAAACACGTTTGTTCAACTGTCTTAGGTCCGAGCAAAGACGAAATTGACCGTTAGGTTTGAGGACTCCAAGTATCGGATGATTGAATGAACTGTGTACTGGACGGATGATACCCCTTTCCTCCAAGTTCTTGACGATTTCCGATAGTGACTCGTAAGCCGCCAGCGGAAGTCGGTATTGTTTGACAAAAACAGGGGGTGCATCGGGATCTGTTTGGATTCTTGTAACGTGTAGGTTTGTTTCCCCACAGTCATAAGAATCCTTGGCAAACATCTCCTGGAACTCTGCGAAGAGCTCCTTTAGCCGTTGACGCTTCGACTCGTCGGAGCATGCGTCAGCCATGGAGATTTGTTCTTCCACCCGCTCCTGAAATTCTGGGAATATCTCAGGATGACTTAACTCATAAGCTTCTTCAAGCTCACTAGTTAAATCATTCTGGGTGTAGCGTACCTTATCCTTTCCTTGCTGGTATGATTCATACTCTTTTTCATCGATCTCATGGTTGAAAACTAATGATGACTCTTCGATGTGGCATGTACCTTCTTCAGAGCTGAAAGGATAAACAGAGTGTATGTTAAATAACCCCTCAGGGGTTGAGGAAAAATGTTGTTCCACTGTTTGTTCCTCTGTCAGGTATTCATCAGGAATTATTCCAATAACATCATTTTGGAATCCAAACGTGTAGTATTCTGAATCCATAGCTAAACCAATTACGGTGTCCTTTTGTAGGGATATGCTATGGGGAACCATGTTATGAATTACCATGTGTAACGGATCCTGATGGATGTTTATCAGTGGAGTAGGTTTTACCTTTAGGCCGAGTTGCTGCATTCTGTTGGATAAACAGATCAACGCGTCTGCGTTCTTCAGCTTCTGTCCCTTCTTTACTTTAACGGGGAGAAGAAATGGTTTGCATCCTTCAGGAATTTCAACTTTCTCAGCAACCATGATACTTACGGCATAGGGCATCTGTTGTCCCCATCGTAAGGCTTGTTCTTCATCCTGGAACCCCTCTAGGTTTTCCGGCAATCTGGACCATAAGGTGTTATTTACCATGTCAATCTGTATGGCAAATCGGTGCAGAAGGTCATTACCTATATACATTTGATACCGTGATTCATTTATCACGATGAAAACGTGCTCCGTAGTTTTATTTCCTATGGAGATAGATAAAACACATCTTGCAACAACATTATGACTCTGGAAATCTCCATCCAGATCATGAACCCATTGGTCCTGTGGAGAGGAACTTTTAATCATTTTAGGGTTAGTGATCTGTTTTAAAAGTCCTAGGCTTATGTAACTCGCTTCGGATTTCAGATCCAACTTGGCATATTTCACCCGGGCTATATTGTTTACCTGTACGGGAATCAATAAATTGTCATGGACCTTTTCAATCTGTACCATCGATTGAATGTGCCTGGTCAGGTCCAAGACTTCTTGATTCCCCCTTTCAAGAGAAATGGTTAATAGATCATCATCCAGAGTTACCTTTTTGATTTTGTCCCTCTGGATGGTAATGGTGTGAGCAGCACCATTGACATCTTCCTCGGGCTTACCATTCTTCAGGATTGTGACCTCCGGTATTTGATTGTTCCTGAAATGCACTTCAATAGAGTTAGGTTTCTCTTCAATCACATGACAACTGCGTTGTGCTTGTGTGTTGCAAGAGTATTCATAAGCAATGGGTGCCTTCACCTGAGTCCATACTGCTTCATTAATGAAATCAACTATGGGACTCAATCTTTTTAATAAATCGATTCCTATGATCATCCGATCATATGGAAGATCCACAATCAATGTGGGATGTCTAATTGTCTTCTTGCCAATCTTAAATGTCAACCAGGATGTTCCTTTTACCTGTAAGGCATTTCCACCTACACTTATCAAAGAGCCATCAAATGACCTTAATCGTGGCTTCTTTGATGTTAAATCTGAAACTTTTTTGAAATAGGTGTAAGATAAAATGGTGGCTTGTGATCCAGTATCTATTAATCCTTTGATTGGTCCGATAAGTTCATTTTGTAGATATATGTCCACAAAATATCGGCCATCCACCTGCAACAAATCACAGAGAAAGTTAGGATGTTTACCCATCTGCTGTCTGAGAGGTTGACCTCTCTGCAGCTCCGTGACCTCTGCATTCCTGAGTCTCCCAGGACAAGCTGGAGGAGCAGCGTTAGCCCCCCCTTTTGGCACAAGCTGTGTGACATCACAAATCACAGCTGGCTTATGGCTAGATGCTGGGACGATGTGATTATACACTGGAACAGACATCTGGTCAACTGAATTGACATCATTAGACTGCAAGACAAATGACATATTAGACATTTCCCCCCTGGCCCTAATTTCAGGGTCAGGGGTACTGCAAGGAAATAAAGAATTAGGAATCACATCAGATTCTATCACAATCAATTTAATATCCTTACAGTGGCCTGGGTTCTGACCCGGCCCAATCTGCTTTATGCTGTTACATTGCTGGGACCGGCAGTTGCCCCTAAAAAAGGATTAGGCTGTTTTTCTGGGGATAACTGGGACAACTTATTTACCATATTGCTCAGCTGGGCTACTTGCTCTACCAGCTGATCAAACCTGTTTGGTTTGGGCACATTTTGGCTTTGTTGGGCACCCTGGTTATTGGTAGGTGACCTACTCCTGGGTGAATTCAAGGATTCCTGCCTATCTTCCCTCTGTTGTCTGGGCCTATTATCCCAACGTCTATAACCCTGATAAACTCGATTGTTATAGGGCCTATATCCCTGGGAAACGTTATTGTAATAGGGACGGTAGTTAGACTTCCCATTACCTGAATTATTCCCCTCTGGTCCATTATTATTTTGGGGTTTGGTCTGTTTGGGCGGTCCTACCTGTTGTTGCTGGGCTTGTTGAGAAGGTCCTGTAGACTGAGGGAACCTTCGTGGCTGGCTTTCAAATCCCAAGTTAGGGTTTACCTTAGCTTCAGCTACCCTTTGCTCTGGGGAATTTTTAAACCTTCTCTCACCTGTTGTATGGCACTCACTGATATTATACAGCATGGTGGCAGCCGTCACCAACCTATCCAAGGGAGCATCAATATCCAGATCTCTGGCTAAGTTAAGTTTGATCTGGGTTGGCATAGCATCATAGAATAACTGCTTGAATTCTTCAGATTCCCAGTTTGGGGATCTATATGCCAACCCATAGGCATTTTTGAGGACAGAGAGGAATTCACTAGTGTTGAGCGCGAATATTCGAATTACGAATTTTTTTCTCGAATATCGCAATTTCGAGATTTCGCGAATATTTAGAATATCGTTCTATATATTCGCGAATTCGAATATTCGTATTTTTTTTTTTATTATAATATTTTTTTTCTTTCCCACTTCTCTAAAGTTGTTCTTACCTGTCCTTTGGATTCCTGGCTTCCTGGCTGCTCCAGTCAGTGGTGTTTTCAACTTACTGCTATATTCCATATTAGCTAAATTACAATCTAATCTATATGTGTATTTTACGAAATTTCGCAAGTTGCGATGCGAGTAATATAACACGAAATAATCGCATGAAGATTTCAATTTAGCACTGCTATATTCCATATTCTAGCCTAGTATGGAATATAGCAGTGCTAACTTAGCACAGCTATATTCCATATTAGGCTAGAATATGGAATATAGCAGTGCTAACTTGAAATCTTCATGCGATTATTTCGTGTTATATTACTCGCATCGCAACTTGCGAAATTTGCAAATGTTCTTAATATTGCTCTAACTTCGTCTTTTAGAATATTACGAATATTCTAAAAGACGAAGTTAGAGCAATATTACGAAATTTCGTAAAATACACATATAGATTGTAATTTAGCTTATATAGTGCTATAATCCCTTTTTTTTTCCTCTAATTTTTTTTGCCTCTTCTGAACTTAAGTTTTGTAAAATATGTACACTGTTAAAAAATATTACTATAGCAGTATATTAGCTTAAATACAATCTATGTGTATTTTACGAAATTTCGTAATATTGCTCTAACTTCGTCTTTTAGAAATTTCGTAATATTGCTCTAACTTCGTCTTTTAGAATATTCGTAATATTCTAAAAGACGAAGTTAGAGCAATATGAAGAACATTTGCAAAAGCCGAAATTGCGATGCGAGTAATATAATACGAAATAATCGCATGAAGATTTCAACTTAGCACTGCTATATTCCATATTCTAGCCTAGTATGGAATATAGCAGTGCTAACTTAGCACAGCTATATTCCATATTAGGCTAGAGTATGGAATATAGCAGTGCTAAGTTGAAATCTTCATGCGATTATTTCGTGTTATATTACTCGCATCGCAATTTCGGCTTTTGCAAATGTTCTTAATATTGCTCTAACTTCGTCTTTTAGAATATTACGAATATTCTAAAAGACGAAGTTAGAGCAATATTACGAAATTTCGTAAAATACACATAGATTGTATTTAAGCTAATATACTGCTATAGTAATATTTTTTAATAGTGTACATATTTTACAAAACTTAAGTTCAGAAGAGGCAAAAAAAAAAATTTGAGGCAAAAAAAGGGATTATAGCAGTATATTAGCTAAATTACAATCTATATGTGTATTTTACGAAATTTCGTAATATTGCTCTAACTTCGTCTTTTAGAATATTCGTAATATTCTAAGAGACGAAGTTAGAGCAAATCACGAAATTTCGTAAAATACACATATTAGCCTAGCCATAGTCAATTAGCATAGGAACGTTGCCTTATACTATCAAGATAAATAATCGCAATACGCGAAAAAAAATAAAAATCGTATATTATTCGCGATAATTGGAATAATTACGAATATTCGATTTCGACGAATATAACACGAATATTCATTCGAATATTCGCGAAATATCGCGAAATCGAATATGGCACCTCCCGCTCATCACTAGAATTCACGGGGACTCTGATTGGGTCTACACGTAAGGCTATATATGTCCCGTTTTGCAGCAGTAGTGGTTCGGTATGGACCGAATTCCAATTTAACCTCATGCAAAACACTTGGCCAATCTAGTACTCCTCTCTCCTTAAAGGATGTAAAATAATGACGATATCTATCATCAAATGCCCATGGAAGGAACCTAATCCGGTCAGCATCAGAGTATAACTTTAAAGAATCCATAGTGGATTCATACAGTTCTAAGTGATTGGCTATCTGAGAAGAACCTTTCTTGGAAAATTTGGATACTGTACTATTTAAAAACTTAATTATGCTGGAGGAGCTCTGATCCTTTTCTGAATATTGGGAATTTTTCTTCCTAGAAACCACCTCAGCATACGTTGGTCGCCTGTGATTCTGTGGCAAGGAATAAGTCACATGCTTCCCCACATCACCGTCAGACTCACATGCACTTTCACAACTTTCATGAGACTTATATATCGCACAGGTGATTTAACCCTAACCCTAACATGTCTATCCAGGGGAGTATGAGGAGAGACACTTCTAGGGGCTTCCATAATATCAACACCTAGTAAGGTGGTTACAGTTTGGAATGCCCGACCTAATTGGGTTAATGCCTCCTGTTTAATCATGCTAACACTTTCAGGTTGCTGAGTGTTTTGGATGGGGTCTGCTGTAAAAGCATGTGATGACATGTCTGGATATTGGGGAGTAAGAAATGGAGGGTCAGGAGATCTCACAGTGTTAGATGGATCCCTTTCAGCATTGACTATATTACGGGCTGATTCATCTGTCTGTTTAATTTTGGAATATTGGAGATATAAATCCTCTAAATCACTTTTTGCCTTTTGGTATGCATCAAGGCTGAGACTAAGGTTGTACTCTAAGTCTTTGATCTTCGCTTCTACGGATTTTAGTTCTGATTCCATTTTGGATACATATATTTTTGTACCCGTTATAGACTCATACCTAGTTTTAGAAAGAGTACTGACTGCCAACAACGCATACAAAACAGGTGGCAATGCACATAAGAGGTGTTGGTCCCTCTTGGTATTATCATTTGCCAAATCCATATAGGTCAGGTATCTATCAACCATGCCACCTAACTTCCATACATCACAACGTTCTTCAAAGGCTCTCGCTTGCAGTTCATTAGTCCATTCATCTATATTTTTATCTAACTTCAAACGGGAATAAACATAATTGATAACCTTAGAGATTATCTTTTCTGGGTCAGAGGGATTATCTGCTAAAACCTGGCCATTACCTGGGTCGCTGTTTGTTACACTCCTGATTATGATCAATGAAAAAAAAAAAAAAAAAAAATGAAAATTTAATTGGCGGACATATAAACGCCAGTTCTTTTATTGATGAGATCTAAAGTTAATTTGTGCAGCTAATGAAACAGGGTGCAATTAATTATACAAAATATAATTTATTATAAATACAAGCAGTACAAATGGCATACAAATGAATACAAAGATAATATCAAAATTGACCATAAGATGGTGCACCACCGTTTACAGGCTGACTTAAGTACAATCCAATACTACTTTTCTTTTTATCAAATTATTACCGATTAATATACTGGTAATCAAAATATTATAATGCAACAACAATAAAAAAAAAACAATAGAAATGAATCTGTGGAAAATCCCTTATGCTCAATCAGAGAATATGGCAGTAAGAGACATCTTATAAATACGCTCGTTGACCTAACTACGGATAATAAAATCCGATCAGAGATTCCACTCTGATAGCAATATTACAGAAATTCTAATGATGTGCACGTTCATTAAAATTTCCCATAAAATTATTGTTTTAACACTATTGACCCACTAATAATGGGGTCTCAACTATATGCCAATTGGAGCGATTTATAATTACTGCAAGTAAAATAGATCATACATTACCCCTGGCTTTGGGATAAAGAGCTTTTAGAAGGGACCCAGCTTTCCAAGATTCAGATCTATCCCGTCCTGTGGTATGTTCCTGGTGTGTGAAGTGATGCTGATGTATCAATTCCCAAGTGTTCTCCCTGAAGAAGTTCCAAGTGATGTTTGGCTCCAGTCCTCTTTGTCCCAAGTGATTTTTCAAGTGATCTCTTTTTTTTTCCTCCCAAAAACTGGATTAGATATCCTCATCCTTATCTATGCCCATCCCCTCTTGGATTAGGGATTTCCAATTAGATAAGGTGGGTGTGACGTATGGTAATCATGGGTATGATGTCATTTTATTGGCATTTTTGAAAAGCTTCTGCCCATCTACCACTTGATGGCACTGTTGTATCATATAGCAATTTTAAGAATTAACATATATATCTGGCTTTATTACACCTCTTAACCTTTGGTCTCTCCCAACTTAAATCAATTAGGAGGTATTCTTTCTGACACTTTAGGATCACTTTCCCAGACATCATGGATCCATTTTGACAGTTAACAGACCATCTTATTTATGGTCAGATAAGAGAACCATAAACTTCTAGCTTTTGCCATGGTTTGTATACACCTAATTGTCACAGCTATTTGAATAATGATGTTTGAAATACCATCAGCTCCTCTGAATAGACCCTTCTTAAGAGAAGAAAAACAACAACTTGCTATATCCCCTCAATGAGATATAATACAAAAAGATACATTAATAATGTTTGGTTATAATACATTAATATTGCATAGTATATACGAATCATTAACAAGTTCAAACGCTAAATAAATGCACACAGGAATATATATATATATATGAATATATGAATAGATATCTATTCCACACCAGATGTGTTTTATGGACGTCTCTTATCAGATCATGCAACACCCATTGTTCCTCAGACTGATATGTTTAGAGAAACCAGTGTTTTTAAGCAATAACCTCTCATGACCCCGGTAGTTAAGACAGTTCATGTGAGACCCATTACAATCTCTAAGATACCACATCTGTTGGCAATAACTTTTAAAACAATATACATTGTATGCCAGTGACCATCATGATCTTCTCTGGCTTATTCCAACAGAGAGTTTGGCCTCTTAAAGGTAATGTGAATCTCCATTTTGGTTCTAATATTGTCAGACCTTAATGTGCAGATATAAATATGCCCGACATAACAAATAAAGGCTTGAAATATCTCGCTTTGCATGTAATGAGTCTCTCTCATATATTAGTTTCACCTTTTAAGTTGCATTACTGAAATAAATGAACTTTGCACGATATTCTAATTTTTCAAGTTTCACCTGTACGCCGATCCAGAGCATCCCGAACATGCTCAATGGGTGGCATGTCCGGTGAGTATGCTGGCCATGCAAGACCTGGGATGTTTTCAGCTTCCAGGAATTGTGTTCAGATCCTTGCAATATGGGCCATGCATTATCATGCTGCAACATGAGGTGACGGTCGTGGATGAATGGCACAACAATGGACCTCGGGATCTCGTCACGGTATCTCTGTGCATTCAAAATGCCATGAATAAAATGCACCTGTGTTCGTTGTCCATAACATACACCTACCCATACCATAACCCCACCGCCACCATGGGCCACTTGATCCACAACGTTGATGTCAGCAAACCGCTTACCCACAGAACGCCACACATGCCGTCTGCCATCTGCCCTGAACAGTGAACAGTGAAAACCGGGACTCATCGAATGTGAGCATTTGCACACTCAAATCAGTTACGACTAACTGCAGTCAGGTCTAGACCCCGATGAGGGCGCAAAAATTGTTTTCATTAAATTTTTATTTTATTTTTTTAAATACATAACTTGTGGACTTGCCCTGCCGGGCCTGGCCGTCTGCCCCAGCCTGTAGGTATGCTGTGCGGCCCTCACCTCCTAACAGAGCGGCACGCAGGCTCAGCAGCATCACGGCATCGGCAACACAGACAGTCACGTGGTCAGGGGGGTGTGACTGCCGAGTGGCGCTGCGGCGGCGGGCAGCAGCAACTGGTGTGGACTGGGGAGCGGAGGTCTGGAGACTGGAGGAGGAGCTGTTGGCGGTGAGTAACTGTGTATGAATGAGTCTGTAAGACATCAGACAGTGACAGACTCACACAGACAGGCCCAGACAGGCCGGACTGCTGTAGGTGGCACAGACAGGTAGGTAGGTCAAGGTGATCTCATTGAGCGCAGGCTGCGCAGAAACATAAGAAAATTAATGGGGGTGGGGTCAGGGTGAGGCGGGTAACATTACAATGTGACATGAATGGAGAGGGGACAACAAGACATTTGAAAAAATGTCTCTAAGTAGTCACTGTCTGGGCGGCCCGCAGGGAAAAATTTATGTGGCATGGGGAGGGGGGAGAAATGTGTCAACATGGATGGAGGGGGGGAGAAATGTGTCAACATGGATGGAGGGGGGAGAGAAATGTGGCAACATGGATGGAGGGGGAGAGAAATGTGGCAACATGGATGGAGAGGGGAGAAATGTGGAAACATGGATGGAGGGGGGAGAAATGTGGAAACATGGATGGAGGGGGGAGAAATGTGGAAACATGGATGGAGGGGGGAGAAATGTGGAAACATGGATGGAGGGGGGAGAAATGTGGAAACATGGATGGAGGGGGGAGAAATGTGGAAACATGGATGGAGGGGGGAGAAATGTGGAAACATGGATGGAGGGGGGAGAAATGTGGAAACATGGATGGAGGGGGGAGAAATGTGGAAACATGGATGGAGGGGGGAGAAATGTGGAAACATGGATGGAGGGGGGAGAAATGTGGAAACATGGATGGAGGGGGGAGAAATGTGGAAACATGGATGGAGGGGGGAGAAATGTGGAAACATGGATGGAGGGGGGAGACATGTGGAAACATGGATGGAGGCGGGAGACATGTGGAAACATGGATGGAGCGGGAGACATGTGGAAACATGGATGGAGGGGGGAGACATGTGGAAACATGGATGGAGGGGGGAGAAATGTGGCAACATGGATGGAGGGGCGAGAAATGTGGGGGCTGATGTGACATAGGTGATTTGACATGGAAGGGGAGAAATGTGACGAGGGGGGCAAAAATGTGACAAAGTGGGCTGATGGCTGACATGGGGGACTGATAAATGGGGGCTGATCTGAAGCATTGGGGGGCTGATCTGAGGTCTGATTGATTAACATTGGGTGTCTGATTACTGGTCTGACCTAAGGTGTAATGGAAAATATTTTTTTCTTATTATCCTCCTCTAAAACCTAGGTGCGTCTTATAGGCCGTGCGTCTTATAGGGTGAAAAATACGGTCCTTAAACCAGCGATTGTCTGAAGCAGAGCGAAGATATCAGGACCACACAGAGAATAAGCCAGCTGATGCAGACGGAACCAGGGCCAGGTGAGCTGCGGGGGGTGGGGCGCCAAAATGTAGCTTTGCTTGTGTTGGCAAAAATCCTTGCACCGGCCCTGGTCACACTGTGACACTGACTGACTGTCACTCACTGATAGCTAAGCAGGTTACAGTCAGGGTGCTTGTGAAGGATGAATTGACCATAGACAGTACTGCCCAGAGGATGCCATATCTGCTGCCTGGAAGGTGGGCAATGCTTCGTACTGCCGTGCGCGCCCGGCCCTGGTGATTCATCAGGGAGCATGCATGCTCCTGATAGATATCGCTCCTCACACTGCGGCGCTGCACAGTGCAGCAGCTGCAGAGCAGAGGAAGAACTCAGTGGCGTAGCGTGGGTTGCCAGCACCCGGGGCAAGCCATGTATTGCGCCCCCCCAAACCTGTGGACTTGCCCCTTTTTACAGATAATGTAGTAAATGTCACCTGCAGTCCTATGTAACACCACAGATAACAGTGATAACTGTACAGATAATGTAGTAGATGGTTGTGAGGCCCCAGAATTCAGAACACGCACAGTGTGACCTGAAGTCTGGGGCCAGGATGCGGCAGGGTGGGCCAAATTCTATATCACCACCCCCCAACCCTACCGTGAAACAGATATGTGGATGGACATAACATACATTGCTACGAAATATACAGTATATTACAGCACCACATACCATACCTCATCCATCCAGTGACATCTCCTGTGATGTAGATTTTTCTCAACGTCTTCATTCGGAGATAAGACCGTCATGATACCTTCTTTCAGCTGTGTCTCTACAGAGTTTCACAGAAAGCATTTTTAGATTCCTCACTTTACGATCCTCCTTCCCTCCTTGTACCTCAACACTTTTATCCTGCTGCCCCCCAATACTGTGGTAGAGCCAGACAGATAGGAGGACCAGAGTTGAGGCACACTTATACATACTAATATTACAGAGGGGCCATTATATATTATAATAATATAGAAGGGCCATTATATAGTATAATAATACACAGGGGGCTATTATATATTATACTAATACAGAGGGGGCTATTATATAGTATAATAATACAGAGGGGCCATTATATATTATAATAATACAGAGAGGGCTATTATATATACTAATAATACAGAGGGGGCTATTATATATACTAATAATACAGAGCGGCCATTATATATTCTAATCCGTGTAGAGGGGGCACAGAGGAGGCAAAACCACTGTGTAGGGATGAGCGAATTTCATGTTATAAAATTTGTTTGTGCTTCTTTGGTGGTAGAAGCAGAATTGCATTATGGATTCCGTTACCACGGACCATAACGCAATTCTATGACGTAGAATGCATAATGGAATGCCTTTAGAGGCATTCCGATATTCCTTCCGTCATAATAGAAGTCTATGTGCTGCAAAACGGATCTGTCCCGTTTCCGTTATGCAAGAGAGGGCTCCCCTGCATAACGGAAACGGGACGGATCCGTTATGCAGCCCATAGACTTCTAGTATGACGGAATGAATAACGGAATGCCTCTAAATGCCTCTAAATCCATAACGCAATTCTGCTTTTACCACCAAACAAAGTGTAAACGAATTTAAAAATCTGAAATTCGCTTATCTTTACCGCTGTGTGGAGGGGGCACAGAGGAGACAAAACCCACAGTGTGGAGAGCGTACAGACGAGGCAAAACCACCTTATGGAGTTAAAATACCTTGTTAGGGGATGTACTGTATGGTGAGCAATGTAATTGTGGATGACTTTATACAAGTTTCTAGCAGCTCTCACACCGCTCATATACTCCACTACAAACTACATAAAAATACAGCCCAAAACCCCTCACCAGAAATCACTGACCACAGCATACTGTAAGTACCTGCACTCTGCCTGCTCTGGACGCTGCTCTGCTTCTCCTTACAGCCCTTTTCCTGCATCTGGCACAGTCTGTAAGGGGCGGGAGGAAGCGGTCACATGATCTCATGACGTCATGCCCTCGAAGAAGACAATACATTCTAGACCTGTCCTGAAGCCCCCCCCCCTGCGGACGCCCATGGGTTGTGGTTAGGTCAACAAATCAAGAGGATGATCAGAGTGAGGAAGTGGAAGAGGAGGTGGTGGACGATGAGGTCACTGACCCAACCAGGGAAAGTAGAAAGCTGAATGAGGACAGCAGTACAGAGGGGGAGGGATATTCAGAACCACAACAGGCTGGAAGAGGCAGTGGGGTGACAAAAGGGAGAAGGCGGGCCACAACACACAGGCCCGCAAATGTTCCACGGAGCACCCCCTTACGGAAACCTACCTTGCCAAGGGGCAGGTGTTCCGCAGTATGGCGCTTTTTTGAGGAAAGTGGGAATGACAAAAGAAAAGTAGTTTGCAACCTGTGCCCACCAAAATAAGTCGGGGCGTTAACACTAGCAACCTCACCACCACCAGCATGATCCTCCACATCCAAGCACCGTAATAAGTGGGACGAACGCCTGGCTCCATAATCTGTGTCTGCGGGTCACACCACTGCCTCCTCTTCCCCTATGGTACGTGCTGGCCAATTACCTGTCGAAGGCGCAGCCGAGGATGCCTCCCGCCCTGGACCTTTGCAAGCACCATCAGTGAACACATGCACTTCCCTGTCCCAGCGCAGCGTCCAATTGTCATTACCCCAGGCAGTAAAGGCAATCAAAGTGCCCTGTCAATCAAAGTGCAGAGGATGCGTCAGAGAGAGCAGATCCTGTAGGTTGTTCCTAGAGGCTTATTTGCATTTTATATTAAAACATAATTTTTCATAGCAATGCGGGCACATTTGAACATGGGACCAACACAGATGTCTTCAGCTCCCAAGTGCACATGTAACAGGTCAGCCAGTGTCATAGGTACAAATCTGCTGACAGATGCCCTTTAACCCCTTAAGGACTCAGCCCTATTTCACCTTAAGGACTTGGCCATTTTTTGCAAATCTGACCAGTGTTACTTTCAGTGCTGATAACTTTAAAACGCTTTGACATATCCAGGCCATTCTTAGATTGTTTTTTCGTCACATATTGTACTTCATGACACTGGTAAAATGATTTGAAAAAAAAAAAAAAATTTTATTTATAAAAAAATACCAAATTTACCAAAACTTTTTTAAAAATTGCAAATTTCCAAGTTTCAATTCCTCTACTTTTATAATACATAGTAATACCTTCAAAAATAGTTATTACTTTACATTCCCCATATGTCTACTTCATGTTTGGATCATTTTGGGAATGATATTTTATTTTTTGGGGATGTTACAAGCCTTAGAAGTTTAGAAGCAAATCTTGAAATTTTTCAGAAATTTTCAAAAACCCAATGTTTAGAGACCAGTTCAGGTCTGAAGTCACTTTGCGAGGCTTACATAATAGAAACCACCCAAATTCTAGAAACTACACCCCTCAAGGTATTCAAAACTGATTTTACAAACGTCTTTAACCCTTTAGGTGTTCCACAAAAATTAATGGAAAATAGAGATACAATTTCAAAATTTCACTTTTTTGGCAGATTTTCGATTTTAATAATTTTTTTCCAGTTACAAAGCAAGGGTTAACAGTCAAACCAAACTCAATATTTATGGCCCTAATTCTGTAGTTTACAGAAACACCCCATATGTGGTGGTAAACTGCTGTACGGGCACCCGGCAGGGCGCAGAAGGAAAGGAATGCCATGCGGTTTTTGGAAGGCAGGTTTTGCTGGACTGGTTTTTTGACACCATGTCCCATTTGAAGCCCCCCTGATGCACCCCTAGAGTAGAAACTCCATAAAAGTGACCCCATCTAAGAAACTACACCCCTCAAGGTATTCAAAACTAATTTTACAAACGTCATTAACCCTTTAAATGTTCCACAAGAATTAATGGAAAATAGAGATATAATTTTAAAATTTCACTTTTTTGGAAGATTTTCCATATTAAAATATTTTTTATCAGTTACAAAGCAAGGGTTAACAGTCAAACCAAACTCAATATTTATGGCCCTAATTCTGTAGTTTACAGAAACACCCCATATGTGGTGGTAAACCGCTGTACGGGCACCCAGCAGGGCGCAGAAGGAAAGGAATGCCATACGGTTTTTGGAAGGCAGGTTTTGCTGGACTGGTTTTTTGACACCATGTCCCATTTGAAGCCCCCCTGATGCACCCCTAGAGTAGAAACTCCATAAAAGTGACCCCATCTAAGAAACTAAACCCCTCATGGTATTCCAAACAGAGTTTACAAATGTCGTTAACCCTTTAGGTGTTCCACAAGAGTTATTGGCAAATGGAGATGAAATTTTAGAATTTAAATTTTTGGGCAAATTTTCCATTTTAATCCATTTTTCCCAGTAACAAAGCAAGGGTTAACAGCTAAACAAAACTCAATATTTATGGCACTGATTCTGTAGTTTACAGAAACACACCATATGTGGTCGTAAACCGCTGTACGGGCACACGGCAGGGCGCAGAAGAAAAGGAATGCCATGCGGTTTTTGGAAGGCAAATTTTGCTGGACTTTTTTTTTTTTTTACACCATGTCCCATTTGAAGCCCCCCTGATGCACCCCTAGAGTAGAAAGTCCAAAAAAGTGACCCCATTTTAGAAACTACAGTTTTGTTGGTACTAGTTTAGGGTACATATGATTTTGCTCTATATTATACTTTTTGTGAGGCAAGGTAAAAAGAAATAGCTGTTTTGGCACCGTTTTTATTTTTTTGTTATTTACAACATTCATCTGATAGGTTAGATCATGTGATATTTTTATTGACCAGGTTGTCACGGATGCGGCAATACCTAATATGTATACTTTTTTAAAATTTATGTAAGATTTACACAATGATTTCTTTTTTTTTTTAAATCATGTTTTAGTGTTTCCATAGTCTGAGAGCCATCATTTTTTCAGTTTTTGGGCGAATACCTTGGGTAGGGTATGATTTTAGTGGGATGAGATGACGGTTTTATTGGGACTATTTTGGGGTGCGTGTGACTTTTTGATCGCTTGCTATTACACTTTTTGTAATGTAAGGTGAAAAAAAATAGCTTTTTTACACCGTTTTTCTTTTTATTTTTTCACGGTATTCACCTGAAGGTTTAGGTCATGTGAAATTTTTAGAGAGCAAGTTATTACGGACGCTGCGATACCTAATATGTATACTTTTTTTTATTTATGTAAGTTTTACATAATGATTTCATTTTTGAAGCAAATAAAATCATGTTTTAGTGTTTCCATAGTCTGAGAAACATAATTTTTTCAGTTTTGGGGCGATTTTTCAGTTTTGGGTATGATTTTTGCGGTTTTATTGGTACTATTTTGGGGTGCATATGACTTTTTGATCGCTTGCTATTACACTTTTTGTGATGTAAGGTGACAAAAAATAGTTTATTTAGCACAGTTTTTATTTTTTACGGTGTTTATCTGAGGGGTTAGGTCATATGATATTTTTATAGAGCCGGTCGTTACGGACGCGGCGATACCTAATATGTAGACTTTTTTTTATTTATGCAAGTATTCCACAATAATATCATTTTTGAAACAAAAAAAATGATGTTTTAGGGTCTCCATATTCTGATATATAACTGACCATAAGGAGTGAGACAAGTATAGTACAAATAAATCAAGTGATGCTAGAGTAATCCAAAAGTCACATAATTTATTTGAAAATCACAGAAAGGACACATGATCAGCACTGGTCACAAGAAGACAATAGACACAGGTTACAATACACATTAAAAACCAAGAGGACCGATGGTGAACTGTCGATACAAGGGGTACCCCTTGAAAAAGCTGTACGCGAAACGTGCGATGGGGAGTGGACCGGTGGTGTTGCTGTATGGTATATTTAAACCAAGTGGTCAGTATTTCTTTTATTATGTGCTGAGTATAACTCCAATCATCCTACTGCTTCAGCTTTGACAAATGTGGTGTGTATTATCACACTTACTTTGTGACAAATTCTGATGTACAATACATGTAGGTATCCTTTTGGCAGTTTATGAGCCATAGTTTGTGGATATTATATATCCTTTAATTGATGACCAATTGGTAATATTTATGCACATGCACTTTATAATTATATATATGTATCGACAGTTCACCATCGGTCCTCTTGGTTTTTAATGTGTATTGTAACCTGTGTCTATTGTCTTCTTGTGACCAGTGCTGATCATGTGTCCTTTCTGTGATTTTCAAATAAATTATGTGACTTTTGGATTACTCTAGCATCACTTGATTTATTTGTACTATACTTGTCTCACTCCTTATGGTCGGTTATATATATTGTGATTAGGGGTGAGCCCTAAATTTTGTTTGGGCTATATATAGGTTTCTCTCCATATTCTGAGCCATAGTTTTTTGTCTCAGGTATAGAGATGTCCCGAACTATTCGCCGGCGAATAGTTCCCGGCCAACATAGCTTGTTCGCGTTCGCCGTCAGCAGACACATTCCAGCCAATCAGCAGCAGACCCTCCCTCCCAGACCCTCCCACCTTCTATCAAAAAGCAAGGACAGCATCCATCTTAGATTCATTCTGAAGCTGCAGTGTCACAAATTTGACTAAGTTGTAATCGCAATGCGATTAATACAGGTTATATTAATCGCATTGCGAATTCAACTTAGAGCTGCTGGGTTCCTAATGGTTGTATTGCTAGAATATAATGAAGATTGAGAATATAGTGCTATAATCGTTATATTCGGAATCGTCAATTCTAGCAATACAACCATTATGAACTCAGATCTAAGTTGTAATCGCAATGCGATAAATGCAGGTTATATTAATCACATTGCGATTTCAACTTACCACACTCTGCGTCAACTACGTAATTTTCCATGGGAGTTTTGCCATGGACCCCCCTCCGGCATGCCACAGTCCAGGTGTTAGTCCCCTTGAAACAACTTTTCCATCACTATTGTGGCCAGAAAGAGTCCCTGTGGGTTTTAAAATTCGCCTGCCTATTGAAGTCTATGGCGGTTCACCCGGTTTGCCCGTTCACGAACATTTGTGGAAATTCGCGTTCGCCGTTCGTGAACGGAAAATTTTATGTTCGTGACATCTCTACTCAGGTAGGGGCTAATTTTGAGGTGACGATTAGATTGGTACTATTCTGGTGGGCAAACGCCTTTTTGATCGCTTGCTGTTGTACTTTTTGTGATGTAAGGTGACAAAAAAATGGTTTATTTAGCACAGTTTTTTTTTTTTTTTTTACGGTGTTCATCTGAGGGGTTAGGTCATGTTATATGTTTATAGAGTCGGTCGATACAGACGCGGCGATACCTAATATGTATACTTTTTTTTTACCTAATTTTTACTAATTTTTTTAACTTTATTTGGGGAAAATGAGATTTTTGTTTATTTTTATTTGGAACTTAAATTTTTTTTTGGGGGGGGAAACTATTTTTTCAACTTTTTTTTTTAACTTTATATTTTGTCCCAATTTGGGACTTCAACTTTTGGGGGTCTAATCCCTTTTACAATGCATTCCAATACTTCTGTATTGGAATGCATTGGCTGTATGAGTAATACTGTGTGTATTACTCATACAGCTTCCGGCCTGTGAGATCCAGGGGGCTGGATCTCACAGGCTCGTCACCGGAAGGCAGCGCGATGCCTTCCTTAGACATCGCGCTGCCTTCCATGCCCTCGGTCCCCTCTACAGCCGCATGGGGACCCGCTGGCACCACTGCCCACCGGATAAGGTAAAAGCCGCAAACCGCAGGTCTGAATTGACCTGCAGTTTGCGGCAATTGCCGACATGGGGGGGGGGGGTCACGGGACCCCCCCGGCATTGTGACAGGATGCCCGCTGAATGATTTCAGCGGACATCCTGTTGCGATTAACCCTCGCCGCGCCGGAATTGCGATTTAAACTTAGGACGTACCGGTACGCCCTGAGTCCTTAAGGACTCGGGATACAGGGCATACTTTTACGCCATAAGTCCTTAAGGGGTCAAAGAGGTTATCCAATCCTATAAAAAGCCCCCCAATATGCTTTGCCCCCCCAAACTGAATATACTTACCTGGGTCCCTGCTCCCTGCGCCGCTCCTGGTCCCCGCATCGCTGCTGCTTCTTCCCGTGTGCGGATGAAAAGCAGTGTCCGGGTTGGGGGGTTGTTGAGCAGCCAATGGCATGTGGGGACAGGGACGAGCCTCGCTAGCGCCACCTGCAATGCTAGGGAGGCTCGTCCCCGCCTGCCATTGGCTGCTACCCACTGTCGCTGGATGTTTTCATCCACGCACGGGGAGAAGCAGGAGTGGCACAGGGACCCATGTAAGTATATTCAGTGTGGGGAACCCGGCATATTGGGGGCTTTTTATAGGATTGGATAACCCTTTTAAGGCTCTGTTTGACTGCACAATTTTTCACCAATTAGGAATATGAACACTCGTTCCCAATAATTGGCCGGTATAATCAATTTGCATAAGGCTGTGTAATCAGGCCGGAGCAAAAGAGCGCCAATGGATGATTTTCATTAACACGGAAGATAGAGCAGTGTAATACCACCTGAAAGGTCCTATTACACCTACAGATAATCGCTAACAAGCTCGTTAGCAATGATCTGGAATTGTAATTCAGCCGCCAATTACCCAATAAAGAATTTGTTCATTGGGTAATTGGAGTCTTTCAACATGTGTAAAAATAAACGCTCTCCGGTGGCAGATCGTGCAGGGTACTCAGCACTCCGCTGCCAGCAAACAATGATTGAGTATGGGAACAACCGATGGCATTAACGATTACTATTCCCCATACTGTGGAGGAGATCACTGCATGTAATCGCAGCAGTCTCCTCCGCTAGTGAGCAAGTGATTGCCGGAAAGGAACTCTTCCCTCCCGACAATCGCTTGCAGAATCTGTAGGTGTAAAGGACCCTTAAAGGGTTGTAGTAACCAGGGCCGGTTCTAGGTGAAATGGGGCCCTGGTGTGAGAAACAATAAGGCCCCCCCCCATGACTTTTACAGAAGAAACTGTATATTGTGGGGCACAGTGTAGGCTATATGTGTATAACATAAACATATTTCATATGAAAACTTACACTTGCTTGGCTTGGCCCTTGGGGATCTCGGACACCACTTTAACACTTTGGCCGGGGGCTCAGCGGAGCTGATGTTGTGTTTTATCCTAATGAGAAAGATTTCATAATAAGAATTTGGAGAAAGGGCAGAGGGATAGCAGAGCAGGGAGAGGATGGTGCTGCTACTAGGGGGTCATACTATGGGGGAGTAATAAAGCCCACCATAATGCCCCCCAGTAGAAATAATTCTCCCTATAATGTGACAGTGCAAAAAATACCCCCTTGTAATGCCCCCAGTTGAGCTAATGTTCCCATAGTGCCCCCATAATGTGCCAGTAAAAAATACCCCTATATAGTTCCCCAGTAAATGCCCCCAGAGTGCTCCTCTTCCTCCTCCCTCCTAGTGCCCCCATAATGTACCAGTGTCTCCCATAATTTGTAAGTATAAAATACCCCTTCTCAGTGCCCCTGTAGATGACCCCATAGTACTCCTCTCCCCCCTTCCCCATAGTACCCACCATAATGTGTCCCAGTATAAAATGCCCCTATACAGAGCCCCCATATAAAATAACCGTTCTTTGTGGCCTCAGTAGATGCCCCCATAGATGTCCCCCCAATAATGTGCCAGTAAAATTTGCCCTCATAAATGCCCCCCAATCATGTGCCAGTGTTAAGAACCCCCCACCATCATGTGTCAGTAACAAGAGCCCCCCATATGTGCCAGTAGCCAGAGCCCCCCTATATCATGTGCCAGTTGCCAGAGCCCCCCCATATCATTTGCCAGTTGCCAGAGCCCCCCTATTTCATGTGCCAGTAGCAAGAGCCGCCCTATATCATGTGCCAGTAGCCAGAGGCCCCCCTATATCATGTGCCAGTAGCCAGAGGCCCCCCTATATCATGTGCCAGTAGCCAGAGGCCCCCCTATATCATGTGCCAGTAGCCAGAGGCCCCCTATCATGTGCCAGTAGCCAGAGGCCCCCCATATCATGCGCTAGTAGCCAGAGCCCCCTATCATGTGCCAGTAGCCAGAGGACCCCCATATCATGTGCCAGTAGCCAGAGCCCCCCTATCATGTGCAGTAGCCAGAGGCCCCCTATCATGTGCCAGAGGCCCCCCTATCATGTGCCAGTAGCCAGAGACCCCCATATCATGTGCCAGTAGCCAGAGCCCCCCATATCATGTGCCAGTAGCCAGAGCCCCCCTATATTATATGCCAGTAGCCAGAGCCCCCCCTATCATGTGCCAGTAGCCATAGCCCCCCTCGATCATGTGCCAGTTGCCTGAGAACCCCCCATCAACATGTGCCAGTAGCCAGAGCCCCCCATCAAGTGCCAGTAGCCACCAGTATTGTACACAATTTCACAAAAAAAAACAAAAAAAAAACGTATACTTACCTCCATGTCAGTGATGCGATGCAGGCCTCTTCCGGCCTGTGTCCCGCTCTGTACGGCTCAGGCGGCGCGATGACGTCATCGCGCCGCCCGCTCCGGCCTCTGATAGGCTGCAGGCACTAGGCCGGCAGCCTATCAGAGGAAGGGGAAGGGACACACCTCTCCCTCCCCTGCTCTGTTGCACAGCTATCTGTATTACTGTCCTGAGGACGGCGATAAAGATGACTATGGGGATGAGCACTTCCACAATGGAAGCGCACATCTCCGTGTGACTGTCCGCCGCTGCCCCCACGAAAATATAGTTAGTTGCGGGCCGGTGCAGGGGGCCCCCTAAGGGCTCGGGGGCAATTGCCCCCCTTGCCTTAATGGAAGCGCCGGCCCTAGTAAGTAACGCTCATTAGCAATCATCTGGCAGTCTAATACTGCCGCCAATTGTTCAAAGAGCGAGCAAATGCTCGTTCATTGTGCAACCTAAATCTTTTGTGAGGTTGAAAAATGATCGTTTGCAGGCGACAGATCCTGGTGTCTAATCACACTCTGATTCAAACATGGGGTTCATCTTCTTTTCATCCCAGGGAAGGCCTTTTATTCTGCAGCATGGACACTTTACTGTTTCTTGAGATATTTTTTTATTGTTATTTGTTTGGATGAACAATTGTAGTTGTGAGAAAAGCTATTGAAAAAAAGCTGTGCTATGTATCTAGCACAAAGGGCCTATTGAAGCTCTACATGCAAGAACATTGACTTTTCCACGTTGAAGCTTTTGTTCTGCAGTTGGTTTCAGGCAGTCAGGATTTACAAGTCATCAATAGTATTGCTACACCGAAAGTGTTATTACACCGATAAAGACTACTTTTGATTCATTTGTTGTTTTTGCCTTGCAGGAGTCTTGTAGACACTAGTGTTGAGCGCAAAGATTCAAATTCAAATGTGAATTTTAATTGCGAATATCGCCACTACGAGAATTTGAGAATATTTAGAATATAGTGCAATATATTCGTATTTGTGAATAGTGTTGAATATTCTAATTGTGAATTTATTGCGAATTTGAATATTGCATATGCCGCTACTGTAGACATAGTCTACGCCTTACGAGATTAAGTCAAGGAATTGAAACAGGTATGAATCATAGAGAGATTCCAGCCTGTACAGGTGACTAATCTGTATTTGTAGGAATACAAAATATATTATATACAAGGTTCAGAATAAAGATCATATGTGTAATTGCCTCTAAAACTATAATATCACTGTCATTGTAGCCATGAGATGCAAGTATTCAGCCACAATTGGATGAATGGTCTGATATTTGAATGCACGTACCAGAAATGTGTAGTTCTAATCGCCATTGTGTATTTTGAGGCAGTGGATTACCCCCAATGCCATGTATATGACATATAGGTAGACATTGGTGAGACTGCAGCACTCTCATGAGCCTGCTGCCCTTTCAAACAGGGGGATTGTGAAGTCAGAATTCCATTAGATACTGGGCCAGATAGGGATTAATGGGAGAGTAGCCTAGAAGAATCAACTTCTATCTAGGAGCAGCGTTAGACTGAGGAGCCTAGGGCCGACAAGTGGCCTTTATTCTGGGGAACAACCCTACAGCTACAAGAAAATATTTCCTCTTCATTTGATTTATGGTGCCTGTCTGTTGGTGCCTCTTACAATGTCTAGCTGTACGTACCTTGTATAATGTCCTACTGTACGTTTATATATGTGTAATATCCCTAGTCATAGCCTTATATTTGCACTATGCCTGGTTTTACTTGTGCACTTTTACTTGTGCTTACCCCTCACCCACTCTCATGATCTCAAACCTTAAGAAGCTGCTTCTTGTAGGAGAAGGTCCCTGGGGGTGTAACTCCATTCTGCAGAGAGTATGTGGTTGCCATTCTCCTGTAATTGTTGTGCCCCGCCAGTCTGGTCATGCAGGGCAGGCCATGACCTGGTTAAGTGTATGACCACTGTTTTTATACTGCAGGAGAGGGACCAAAAATGTTGCCATGCAGGAGGGCACCAAAAATTATTTGGGCTGCCCAACCTTTAGAAATAGTATGCCTGGCACTTAGTGTTAGCATCATTGGGTATTGAATAAGATGTGAAGAATATCCTCAGACGCTGTATTACTGGACGACCGGCACACCAGCCTCCACTGCAGACTTGTCTTCTCCTGATCAGGCTGATATTGGCCTGATTGTGACTATGACCTAAAGAAGAACTCCAGACAGAACTCAGTGGAGCCCCCGTATTGGAAATCCCTTCCTGTGCTCTGCCTGGATCACTGACTTCTATGGGATTAGTTGTGTTACTGTTTATAATAGGAAACCTCTGAGATTCCCAAAAAAGTGGAGACTGTAGGCAGGAAGGATACAGACAATAATTAGTGAACAGAAAATGTTTTATTTTTGTTGAAGAAACACAATATAACAGATGATGTGTGACTGCTGTGCATTGGGCTCCTGTGTCTTCACCATCATTTCTAGTTGGTATAATATTAGGATCCACAATGGACGTCACTGTATAGAGACATTGTGGACAATAGGATCAGAGATTGCTTCTTTCAGGTGGCGCTCTCAGCTACAACTATTACATCATGTCCTCGCAATAATGGAAAACAACTAGGAAGGAGGTGGCTTCTTTCTAGCTTCAGTATTACCATCAATCTTGGATATAGACGAAGGAATGGAGGTATGATATGGCAGGCTTATCCACCTTAAAGGCAGCAGCGTTCATCCAGGGGCTCATCACTCCAGTGCTATATTCTTTATGACATAAGACGGCTCTGGCTGTGGTGGCATGTATGATGGCTCCAAAGCTTCTTAGATACTTGTTGACCTGTGGGTAGAGGAGCAGGTTACATGGGAAGTGCGAAGCATTTATACAGAATTGTGGAAATGTTTTACCAGTTTCAAGATTCCCAGATAAACTCAAACCTGCACATAGATCCCTATAATTATGTCTCTAAACAGGTCATCATTAAATAAATTGTCACACTGCAGCAACTTATCTCCTATCCATCCACAGGATAGGGGACAAGTGTCTGACCGGAGGGGGTCCAACCACTTGAGACCCAACCAATCACTAGTTTAAAGTGTAGCGGCATTCACATTGCTACTCCATTCAGCTCAATGGGGCTGCCAGAGATAGCTGAGTGTTTGAATGCTATCTCCAGCAGTCTACCAGACTTGAATGAAGCAGTAGCACACATATAGGTCCACCAGTCCATTTAAACAGCAGAACATGGATCTACTGATCAGCAGGACCCCACTGAGCAGACCTATAACCAATCCTGTGGATAGTGGATAAGTTGTTGTAATGAAACTTCAAAAAAAGTGTGATGGGTTTGTTTTACGTATGTCCCATTTTTTATGATTAAGGCAGAAATCAAACATTTGGCCACTTTTTCAATTAAAATGAGAGTTGCGTCCCCTTTTGCTTTTTGCATTATTGAGGCTTCCAGTGGTCACCAATGACGTTTATGACGTGTCTAATTGACAGCCCATAATGTTATATAAGTAGAAAACCCCTTTAACATATATCAAATGTATTCCTATAAGAGGATAAGACATGAGAAGTCCTCTGGGCAAACAGAGTAACATAGGCTTTCCCCAAAATATATCTATTAGTGTATATAAATACATGCATGACAACATATAAATTCTTCCACATTTTCTCATACCTTATCAGATACTGTAGGTTATGTCACTTCTCCACAGGTACATATGTCTATCAAACACTGATGACTTCTTGGGGCATCATGTAATATTCCTCTTCCATGTAATTAGTTAATGAGGTAATTTCTTCAACTGGAGCTTTAAGGCTTGTAAGTCTTTAGTTGGTAGATACTTAGTCAGCATTGCTTCCAGTCTGGGGTGTTCAGCTAACATGCCCAGGATATTCCTGCCATACATCCTGGCTTGTTGGCATCTATCCTGCACAGCTTTGGCTACAGCTGGTATTGCCCTATCTGTGATGCCCTTTCTTCCAGACAGGAAAAACTCTGGTCCCATTCTATCCACCAGACCTGCAAGATGTTTTACTGTGGTGGATCTCACCGTGGTGTTCTTGTGGCAGAGTCCTCCTTCTATCAGGGCTGTGAGAGCGTGGCCAGGGCTGACATTCTCCACCATTGATGTTAGAGAGCTGTTCACTGCCTCCCGAATAAAGGAGCTGGAATCCCCGGCCTTGTTTAATAACACACTGACTGTCTGCTGGAGGTTGTAGTCCATGTGTGTCTGCACTGCGGAGAACATTGTATCCAAGCATTTGATAGCTGCAAGTGACACGGCCGATCTTAGGTTGGTCACTTCTTTTATTACAGCGATCCTCAGTTCTCGTATGGATGGTAGCGCAGCTTCAGTATGGCAGGATATCAGGGAGACGATGGTATCAATCCCTTGGATCTTGTTTTCCCAGTCCTCTTTCCCCAGCAGGCTCAGGGCCTCAGCAGCTGTCGTATTGGGCTGGGACAGTTCCATTAGGTGTTTGTTAGGGGTAGCATTCTGTTTTTTTATTGCACGATGACTCGATGATGTTCTAATAGGTGGTAATGCTGATGTCTTTGTCTTGGGTGCAGGAGGTTCATCATGCTGGTCCCTTGGATGTAGCTGGGAATTCTTATACTGCACCATATTCACAGATGTTATTTTTGGCAACTGTCCTGATGGATATGCCTGGCAAGAATTCTTCTCGTAGATCTTTTTCTTGAGGAGTACCAAATATTTAGCTACTTGGTCAAGGTCTTCTTTTGCTGTGGCTCTTTTTGACCATGTAGGTGATTCCGATGTCATAGGAATATTCCATCCTGATGTTCTTTCATAGCCACTAGATGATGGGTGTCTCTCAGGGTTTCTCAGTTGAGTATTACTGGTCAGTCTGGCCAGCACTCTCTGAGCCGCCATGTCCCTGTGTTCAGTGTAGTTATCACCTAGGCGGTATTTAGATGGTAGTGTCGACTTCATGCCATACTGATTGGAAGATGAGAAGTCTGAGAGGTCAGACTCAGAGCTAGATGTTACTGAGCTATAGTCAAATGAGTCTGACTCCCACATCTTCCAAAATTCCCAAAATTCTCCTAATCACTCGATGCGCTCACCAATATCACTGCTGCTCCTTTGAAAGAAAGTCAAGCAATCTACAGAACACTGAGTGAGCCAGGTTCTAACCCACTCTTCTCACAATGCCGCGGTTATGACATCAGTACCACGTGTAGAATGTTCAACTTAAAGGGCCACTGACTCCAAAATAGAGGAATATATTTAATATGGTTCACACAGAAATGCACATGACTCCCTGTGTGTTGGCTTAAATGTTTCCGTTTGTGTTTCATTTTGTTACTTTGTCTTTAATTATGATTGAACTCAAATTTTATTTGCACAAAGGCTATTCTTACCTGATATCAACCATTTCAGGTAAACAGAGCTCAAAATATCTTCTCTTAATATTCAACATTCAGGTTTAATCATTTCTTTACTATTAAATATTCAGGGCACAGTTTTTGTATCATCACCTTGGTGACTTTTGGTTTTACCTTGTCATCAGCAGGAAGAACTCATTGGCTAAAGCCTAGGAATGTTTGCACTGTAAAATGTGGGGAGGGAGTCTCAGTCAGAACTAAAAGATGGGACTGAACATGAAGGGATGTGGGTTACTTTGACAGTTGGTACCAGGAGAAACTGAGAGGCAGTTGAGAAGGATAACTGATAGAAGATGGCTGGAGGCTGAGTACAGAGAAATATCAATGCTGAAACTTGAAAGGCTATGTACACCTACAGAGACAATTGTTTTTACGTGTATAATTGAATTGAAACAATTTAGGGTAAAAACCATTTGTTAAATTGGTCTTTATTAAACATATCGAGCTGATCTGTCACAAAGGGTTAACTGTTTAGCTGTGTGACTGGTACTTTCACCTTCACTTTGTGCTCTAATAACCCTTAGCTTTAAGTTGCTTATAGAGGTTTTCACAGCTTAGACAATGGGGGTATATTGCTACGATATGCCCCCATTCAGTGTCGGACTGGGGTTCCTAGGGCCCACCAGTAAAATGTATTTCGGGGACCAACCGTATGGATACATTCAATATTACCTGCTCACACAGCAGCAAGATGCTACCAGATAATTGAATATGAGGGTCCCTGCAGCAACTTTGAGAAGGTAGGTCTTGGGGAGAAGAGGACACTGGTAGCTTTCCTCTCTACCTAGAAATCATCTCAGCTCTGATCGTGTCTAATAATAAACTGGGGAGTTTCTTTAATAATCTGTCAAGTTTATATAAACATAGGCTGTTGAGGAGCTGTACATTGAATATATGTATGTAGTGCAGGAAGTCTACTGTGTTATGTGCCACTTGTGCAGGGGGTGGATTACAAGGGGCCCACCTTGCTCAGGGGCCCACTGGGGGGATTCACCTGTAGCACTATGGGCCAATCCGAGCCTGTCACTATTGTCTGATAGGTGCGAGTCCCCTACACTGAGAATGGAGGCGCGAAAGTTGTGGAGGGCTCACTGTGCATGCGCAGCTGTCCTCTATTCATTTCTAAGGGGCGGACGAAAATAGCCAAGCACTAGCTTGATCATCACCTTTCCCGTTCCGTTCTCGGTGTAGGTGCGGGTCCCAGCGGTGGGACCAACACCCATCAGACAATGGGGGCATATCCTAATGATATGCCCCCATTGTCTCAGATGGGAAACCCCATTTAAATGTCATAAACGCAGTATATATACTGTCTCTTTATCTTAACAGGAGAACAAAAGGATGAAGCAAAGTTTGGATGAAGAACAAAAGTCAAGAAAGGAATTGGAAAAGTTGGTTCGCAAAATGTTGAAACAAGCTAGTGAGACAGCACGTGACGACCCCTCGCACTAGTTCCCACATGTCAGCAGACTCATCCGGGACACTTACTGTAAGGACTTCCTGTAAAGAACTTTTGGAGAACACAGAATGAGTATACCCTTCTCAGCATATGAGGGTCACAGTGAGGGTTAGAAGGAACAGATACATACATGGCTGGAATCTATTTGAACTTCCTCTATGGCTCTGTCTACCATCATCACACTAGAGGCAGCCATTATGTAGAGTAAAATTTATGTGGCCCCTTTTAAACAGGCAGTCTGTGTGCCCCTACTTTGTAAAAGTTCCTCAGACGGAGGGATCACGGTGACATTGGCCTGTACAGTCACATCTCATCCATGAGTTTGATCATATGTAAACAAGTGCAAACGCCATGAGACTTCCAAAGGAGTATATTACAAAGTAGGCGCCCGGACAGTGCTTGGTTCAATAAACCTTATTTATAGTCAACCGGTACAAATTGTCTGTAGCGACAACAATGAGATAAAAATGAAAAATGGACTGATAGCTGGACTATTTGATTAGTTATATTTGTATGCGAACAGTCGCACTATAAATGGAATACTCAGCCCTGGTTGGAGTACCGCACTAGGAGTTGTTCAGAAAGGGCAGACCGACTATAGGCTTCGTCTCATCAGCATTGTGAGACTCTACCTTCCTTATAGATAAGTATAATCTAATCAATGGCAAAAGATAGTGAAAGGAATCGTCCTATATAAGCAGCAGTAAAGATAGACAGCGGAGACGCAACATGATCCATTGGTGATTGTCACAATGTTCTCCGGCACGCAGGTACAACCAAAAAGCAATTGTCCAGCATGTTTAACATAGTCACATAGACACGTGATGTTACCCTGTCCTAATGCACAAAAGGCACGCTATAGAGTACTCAGGGTGGGTGGAGGGTCCGGCCACTGTAAGGATGGGATTCATGTCACTTTGGGGGTATACTTTTTAATTGCCTTCTCTTCCTATATTGAAAGCACTTCAAAATCTGTTTGGGTATTTATATCATATGTGAATGGGTGTTCAGAACCCAAAAATTACCCCCATGACTTTATAATGAACATAATGGATCTCACCAATAAAATCTGGGGGTGCTGCCCATGATACACAGCAAGGCCCCCTAGGTTTAGGTGTGATCACAGGGCGTGTTTTTATCTATCTATCGATCCAGCTCTTGTTCCCTCTTTTACTCTTTTACTAAGTTACCTATTTTTACACAATTTTAGGACTTCCAGCAATAGTTATGACACATATTTGCCACCAATTAGCAGAGCGTTTGGTAACCATGCTGAAACCAAGTACATTTTTGTTATTTTTGGGAGTACTATAGTGTAAATGGCTTCTTTAAAACTTTGACAATGCCCTTTAAAGGGGGTTGTGCAGAAGTAGAAAAACAAAGCGCCACACTTGTCTGTGGTTTGTATCTGGTATTGCAGCTGATCTCTATTGAAGTGAATGGGTCTGAGCTTCAGTACTATATGCATAGTTGGCAGAATAAGGCTACTTTCACACTAGCGTTCGAATGGATCCGTTCTGAACGGATCCGATCATTTTAATGCAGACGGAGGCTCCGTTCAGAACGGATCCGTCTGCATTAAATTGGCAAAAAAAAGCTAAGTGTGAAATTAGCCTGAGCGGATCCGTCCAGACTTTTACATTGAAAGTCAATGGGGGATGGATCCGCTTGAAGATTGAGCCATATTGTGGCATCTTCAAATGGATCCGTCCCCATTGACTTACATTGTAAGTCTGGACGGATCCGCACGCCTCCGCACGCCTCCGCACGGCCAGGCGGACACCCGAACGCTGCAAGCAGCGTTCAGGTGTCCGCCTGCTGAGCGGAGCGGAGGCTGAACGCCGCCAGACTGATGCAGTCTGAGCGGATCCGCATCAGGGCTGGACGGAAGCGTTCGGGTCCGCTCGTGAGCCCCTTCAAACGGAGCTCACGAGCGGACAGCCGAACGCTAGTGTGAAAGTAGCCTAATTCAGGACGTTTAATCCTTTCCTTGGGACTGTCCCCAAAACATCCAGTAATGCTCCTAGAAACTATCCATTTCAGGTTGAATTTTCACAAACTACACCCCTTACTATCAGCATTGCTCCCTAAGGCCATGCAGTGACTGGAGGGCACACCCTTTCTTCCTGGACTTTTGGGGTCTCCTGCCTGATTTTAGGTTGAGCGGCCTTGCTGTTGGGTGTTTGGCAGGATGCAAGGCAGGAGTGCAGAAACACAGGTTGGCGGATGACGGAGGAAAAGACCAGGCCCAATTTGATTGCATTAAGTAAACTCTCACTTTACTGATTGGACAATGGGAGCAATAGTTCATATCGCTACAAAGGGCACAGTTCCAAAATATAGTCTTCTCCCAGTAACTGTATATGGGCAGCAATAGTGATGGTGGTGCCAGTTCCTGAGTCTAATTCAAAAATACTTAAGTTAACCACAGGCGCGCTATACTGTCTTGTTTAATTTCTGCAATTCCCAGGCTGACAGGTGCAGACTTTAGATCCAGGTGGCTAGTCTGTCTCAAAGTAGTGGGTGCCGGAGGCTATTAACCCTTTCCATAGCAGTAAAGTGTCTTGCCATAAATGAGCAGTACCTTACTGACATTATCTTGCAAGGCCTTAATGGTTCTGGTCCTTTAGATGCCTGGTCTCTTTCTCCTCTGGATTTTTTTGATGATAAAGTCACTTCTCTAGCAGCTGTAGACTCAGAGATAAAGGTTCTCTGAACTTGGACCTAGTTTGCAGGAGCTTGCACATGTAGGTCCTCTCTGTAGCCCTGACTTGACACACACTCAGTCACCAGGAGGGTAAGCGAAGTCAATCACCCTGGGAACCAAAATAAATCTGCCAGTGTTAACCATATATTGCCCATACATTGCATTTAGGTGTACGGAGTGCGCAAAGAAAATCACAACATTTAACTGAGTAGCAGTAAATTAACCATTTTATCAGTAGTTAACCCTTTGCAGTTGTCCTCTGGGGTACTGCACCAATTATGCACACGCAACCTGTGGACACCTATGGCACTGTATTTAGAAAAAAGCAGCCATATTTTCTATTATTGAACAACCCCTTTATGGTTTGCATTAGGGGAAGTGCAGGTTTAAAATAACTTTGGGTGTCATTTGTTAAAACTGGCAACCAATCAGAGTTCAGCTTTTATTACTTAAACAGCTTGTACAGTAGACAGATGAAAGCTGCACTGTGATTGGCTGTGTTGAGTGACCGTTTTTTGTTTTGCTATTTTTACCTAATAAGGCCCAATTAGTCAGTGTAAATGAACAGTACATTGATATCTGTAGCCTTCATTTCATATCAGCGCTGCACTACTGCTCATATGATAGCAATAATTCTACATAAGCCGGGTTTAGCACTGTCATGTTTCCATTCACTTTGCCGTGAAGGTATCATCCTGTATAGTTGCACTTTAGTATATGCAATAAGGTTCAATGTGCAGTCAAAGACTGTGATCCATTTTCTCTTTACTTGTAATCTTATTATATCTCTCTATTAACCACCATATTTTATGCATATTATTTTATGGGGATATTAGAAGGCCTGGTCTGAAATGGTTGATAGGAGTCTAGGATCCTGGGTACCAATTTCTATGTTTGTGGGAAATTCATCATGTTTTATTTAAATGGAGTCTGTGTCCTCAAATATCTTATTCTTTAAAGTGAAATATACTTTTTTTATTTTATTTCTATGGCTCTGACTCTTGACACCCCCACCCATCAGACAAAACAGTGGACTGGGCCAGAAGCAGAAGCTGCATTAAAAGTGCTAATTCTGGCACTGGAGACTGCAGGGAAAAACTGATCGGAGGGGGTGCCAGGTGTTGGACCCTCATCGATCTTATATTGATGATGATGATGTCCAATGATCACCAATGAGTGGGACAATTATTGGGAAAGAGCATTCTAAGGAACACACCTTCACAATAATTTCCCTATGTAAAGGTGGCACGATAAGCCAATCACTGGTGTGGGCACCTAAATCATCATTTCTTGGCCGCAGATCATACTTTGTAAACAGCATTCTGCTGCCCAGAAAGATTAAATGTGTATGAGGATGCGCAATCACTCTAGTAATCGCTTGTCCTCATACAGTGCAGATGATTGCTGCATGTAAATGAAGCTCTCACCTCCTGCAAGGGGCAGGCAATTATCGGGGATAAACAGTTCATTCCCAATAATTGCTTTCTTTGTCAACCCATATAAAGGCGCCTGAAAGGTAGGTCATCAATTTGTAGGTCCTGGAAAACTACTTTAATAACGACTAAAGTGTTTCAGTGTTATATTAAATTGGGTTCAGGATAGGTCACCAATATCAGATTGTGGGGTCCAGCATTCCCCCCATATAGGTGTTTTTGCAGCCGCTGGAAACAAAACCATTATCGGAGCTCTGTGTTCTTACAAGCTATGTACCTGTGGGACCATCACATGACCAAGGATGAGTTTAGGTACAATGTAAGTTCCTAATGTATGAGTACAAGCAGAGATGTTGAAAATTTTTAGGAATTGATAGAGAAAGCGTATTGCAAACATAAAAAGGGAACCTGTCACCTCAAAAATGCATCTACATCCGCCAGCAGTACCTCGTAGTAGCCCGCAGCCTGTTAATAATCATATGCTTCATCCTGTTGTCCGACGCTGCGTAAGTTAAAAAAACAGTTTTATTCTCCATCAGCGCTATAGTGCCGGCCAGCTTGAAGTCTAGAGGGCAGCGGCCTTCTTGCTTCAAGTCAAGGTAACCACGCCCCCTAACCGTCCCCTCTTGCCTGAGAGTGACAGCCTGCAGTGCGTCAGCGATTCCCCAAGTCTTGCGCTTGCGTGCGGTGCTCTGTGATAATGAGCTATTCCATCTCCTGCTGCCACTGTTGGCATGCGCGAGAATTGGGGAATCGCGCCCGCACTGCAGGCTAGAGGGGACGGTTAGGGGGCGTGGTTACTTTGACTTGAAGCAAGGAGGCCGCTGATCCCTTGACTTCAAGCTGGCCGGCACTATAGTGCTGATGGAGAATAAAACTGTGTTTTTTTAACTTACGCAGCATCGGACAACAGGATGAAAGTTATGATTATTAACAGGCTGCGGGCTACTACGAGGTACTGCTGGGGGATGTAGATGCATTTTTGATGTGACAGGTTCCCTTTAATGTTTGCAATACGCTTTCTCTATCAATTCCTAAAAATGTTCAACATTTGAGGTGTCAAGTTCCCTTTAAGTATTACCTAATTGCCACTGGACCTTTCTCCCTATGCTAAGACAGTCAGAGGTAGTAAGCAGGCTTATGTGACACCCTAGTTCTAATTAGAAGTTAGTTTAAAAGGGTTCTCTTGGAATTAATTTCTTGGAAGAAAATACAATTACTAAAATACTTAAATATTAATTTAATCACACAGAAGTTACTACAGAAAACTGAGCTAAAATGCTGCCTCATCTTCCTCTCTGCTCTGCTTGTCAGGAATTATTATTACGAATACAGCTGATAAGATCTTCAGCTGAATTTCTGTAGGTATGGAGTTCATGGAAAGACATGAAGAACAGAGAGTATAGGGATGTGGATAACGAGCAGCAGCACTTGTATGCAGTCTCTATTACCACAATCTGTCCTGTCCGTCCTCTCTGTACTTCATGTCTCCTCATGAACTCCATTCCTACAGAGATTCAGCTGAAGATTGGCTGTGTTCAGGATCATAATCCCTGACACACTGAGCAGAGATGAGGATATAGCAGCTCTTTAGCTCAGTGTTCTGAAGTAACAGTCTTCCTGTGTGATTAGGACAGATTTTATGTGTACTAATAGGACGGTGACCATTTTATTTCTCCTAATTACTGTTGAGCGAATCAAAGTATCTGAAGTGGACCTTGATCCGAATTTCAGGAAAAATTCGATTTGCTGCAAAGCCGATTTCTTCTTGCTTAGTGGTAACGAGTCTACTTTAAATGGTGGTAAAAAAAATTAACATACTCACCGCACCCATTTGTGTGCGAAGAGGCTATTGTGGCCATCTTGATTGCAAAAAACGTGTGAAATGTCATGTGGGATGACGTGTACGTCACTGCGCTGGGCGAGCACAGTGACATCATCAACCATGATGTCACAGCACCCAGCCAGCCAGCGTGATAATGTAATCATGTCCCTGCGCAAGATTTTGCGCCATGTCTTCAATCAAGATGGCCGTGACAGCCTCTCTGCGATCAAATGGATAAGGGGAATAGCCCTTGAAAGGCCTTAATTTTATTCTCAGAAGCGCGATTAGTGATGAATGCGGCATCTGAGGGGATCCATGATGGGAACGATGCAATCGCCATTCCCCGTCATTGCGCCCGCTACATACAAAGAAATGCTCTTTCTGAATTTATCACAAATCAAATTTCTTTGTAAAATTTGGCAAAGCAGTCGAAAAAATATTCTATAACTTCACTCCTCTCTACTCCTAATGATTGGTCCCTAGACCAAATGAGCCATTAAAAATAATGAAAGGTATTTGGAAATATATTTCTAATGAAGTAATATTTAAGTATTTTTATTTTCTTAATTCCCAGAGAACCCTTTTAAGTAGAGAAATGCATACGGGCAGTGGTGTAACTAGAAATGACTGGGCTTTACAGCAAGTTTTTGAATGGGTCTCCCCTCCAGCAAATTCTTCTCAACCCCTTCCTTCTGATCAACCCCCACTTCTGTCGCTCGTCAAAATCACTGTCTCAGACCAGGTCTGGCACCCGTCTGTTTCCTACACGTATATACTGTATGTCATGTCGCTGTACATACTGTCACTGTATATAATGTGATTGTATAATACTGTTCAAGTGGCCCTGACAATAAAATCAGTTAGTCCTCCTCCTGGGTGGGTCCCTTCTGAGTTTGGGCTTTGTAGCAGCTGCCTACCATGCTTCCACTATAGCTTCACCCCTGTATATGGGTCTCCTCACTAGCCAAAAGGGCCCACTGCCAGACAGAAAACCACATTTACATACATGAAAAATTTGAGCGTCACCAATCGGCACTTTGGTAGGTGAAATTGCACTTAATAACAACTCTTTTAATATGAAAGGATCCGTCCTTGTGACCATTTACCTTTAAGAAATCATCAGGATCCCAGTGGGAAAACAAGCACAGTGATTGCTGTCCGTCTATTTCCAATGGCCTAGAGCTGTTTGACAATCTGCTGAAGGCACTGAAAAGGTTTCAGGCTGGTTTTATATACAGGTTGCAGGAACGTTATGCCCGGGGAAAAATACCAGAGAATTGCAATTTGTGATTTTACAATAGTTATGAAAAAATGTTGAGGTCATGTCCATCTAATGTATAAAAAGGTAAAGAAAAGATCGTCCCAATCCCATGGCATTCCAGCGCCAATGATCTGGGCGGACATAGTTGCCTTCACTGCAGTGATGACATACCTGACTATGTCACATGACCGTCTTAGTTATTTATTTTTTACATTTTAGATTGTTCCCAGACTTAACTTTTGTTGAGGTTTCAGAAGGCCCCCTTAAATCCATTTTGGAAGTGCAGTTGGGCCATTGATCAGCTGATTCCTGCAGGTCCAGCTTACCTTTAATAACCTGTAATTTCAGGAGAAAGTTAGCCCTAACAATACATTTTCCCTGCCCAGTTAATGACCACTTGATTATACATGCAGGTCAGTGATTATATCTGGATGAGCTTGATGAGAGTTAGCCAGTCTATGCTCTTTATTTTGAAGGGGGTTTTGAATGAGGAAACCCCCTCTGTGACATCCATATGTTCCAACAAGGCATGTGTCTTGGGGAGACCTCCTCTTTTTAAAGTAGACCTGTTCCTGCCTTAGTTTACTCTCACAATCTACAAACTATTTGTTTTAGGATTTGGTTGAGCAAGCGAGTTTTAGATTACTTTTGTGTGATATGTTGTATATTTTACTCTTTTGTAATGTATCCAGTTCTACAATAATCTGAACTGAAAGATTTTGAGGACCTCACTCATCTAAATGTTCATGGTGACATCAGTATTCATTTTCAATGTGATATTCCTGTAGGGTTAATGCACACAGGTATCTGTTAATAGAACTAATAAAATATTTCTCATGAACCAAGCCAAGTTATTCCGGGGACAAACTTTAAATACACAATGAGACTACATTACATTTGTGGTCTTCTCCAATAAGAGGAACATCATGAGAGGACCATCTATGCAAGCACTAGAATCCAAAGATACATAAGATGGAAAGTAAGCCATGGGTATAATAAGACATACTGTAGTATATGTATTGCTTTAGGGCTGTTTACAGAACATGTAAATACTATGCGTTTCTGCTGTGCTATAACCTTGTAAGCAGCAGTTTTACCCTTGGGAAGTGTTTTGTTGCTATTCTTCTTCTGTTTTGGTTTTCTATTAATTTTTTATTGCTATTTGACATTTTCAATAAATCTTTTTTTTTATATAAATGTAAGTATAATGTATAGAGTGTTATTCTTCTACACTTTCACACTGCACTTATCTGTCCATGATGCATCAGTGTCCTGCTTTAAAATTAATATCCTCTATTCAACGCCATTTTTAGATCAAATATTCTCTTGCTGATTGATTTCTTAATATGTCTTCAAAGTGGATGAAGCTCAGTTTTTTTATTCTAGACTCCAAATCCTCTACATAATCACAGTTAAAAGATTATAGTCTGATTGTGACCTCTGTTGTGGTAAAAATATTAATAGTTGTAATCAGCCCGCATCAAAGTTAGTGTAAGGAAAAGGCAACTCCATCCTCCATCAGCTACAGCCAGAGAACCACACAAATGCTACCATCTTGATTCAATTCTCCTGACCATCTCCTTCCTCCTCCATGCCCAGTGCGTCCTTTATTGACTAAAACACAAGGTGTAAAAGGGGCTGGCCCAAGACAAGGATACAGGAAGTGATGACATATCAAAGGACAGGGAGGGGCAGCCAATGTGGCTGTGCAGACAATGGACACACCCCATACAAACACATGTATACAATAATCTACCATTACCACTGAGAGACATGATGACAATCTATAAAACACACACACACATCCTAAGATAAAATGTCCACATAATAAAATTTCCACAACACCACCAACCACCACTACAGACTGTTTACTTTTACTATTTAGTTCAGTGTTCATACAGTATGCAGTTCATAAGTTCTCTTAAAGGGGTTGTCCGGGTTCAGAGCTGAACCCAGACATATCCCCATCTTCACACCCCCGGTCGCCCTGATATGAGCATCAGAGCATTTCATACTCCGATGCTCTACATTGTCCTGCACTGAATCACACAGGGCAAAGGCATTTTTCGGAGATCCAGTGACGTACTGGGCTCTCCATAGGGACTGCTAGGTGGAGGTTTCCGCCCAGCAGTGAGCCTGGTGATGTCGCCGGCACTAACTGGTAGGGCTTTAGCGCTGCCCTAGCCTGTAAAATGGTTAGGGCAGCACTAAAGCTCGCCCATCAAATCTAGGGCAAGGGAGAGGATTGGTGCATGAACTGCTCATATCAGAGTGGCCGGAGGGGTGAATATGGGGATATGTCCGAGTTCAAACCTCTTCAAGTGCAGGCAGTCAGTTATGGTATCTTTTAACTATACATTTGGAAGGAAAAAAAGTAAGTGAACCCTTTAGAATTTCCAGGATTTCTGCACTGATTACTAATAAAATGTGGCTTGATTGTTATCTATCTAAACTAATGACACTCAAAGAGTTGTACCAGCCATGCCTTTTATTGAGCGACAAGGAGGCCACAAGGAAGGGAGAAAATTTAAGTGAACCTTTGTGTTAATTCTTCAAATGCTAAGTGTCAACATTTTAAGCAGATGAGATTGGAAGTATAGGTTTTTACAAGTGCTTTTCCTATTAAATAAAGGTACATAGAGCCTGGTTACTTTCAAATCTGTTCTTGAACAGGAATGGTCAGTGTGAGCTATGCCTGTAATGATAGGTAAAGGACAGTGCAGCCCTGACTTCCACCGACATCACTGTCCCTACATACTTGCCCCCAACTTGTCCCTATTCCAAGTGCATGGACCCAGGAAGGAAGGGTTAAACAGATTAGTCAGATCAGAAAGCAACACCAGAAATAAACACAGAGCCCAGTACCAAGCCACGTCCAAACCAGGAGAAAATGTCAGCAAAATCATGACACCAAATTAAGGTCAGGTTAACTAAAGGTCAAAGTCAGAAAACCAGCAATCCGTAGAGCAGTAGCACTAGTGATGCAGGAACAACAATCACAGGCAACTTTGTTCAGCAGTTGTCTGCTTAAATCTCTTCCTGGAAGCAATCATGACGCCAGAGCTGTGACTGATTGGCCCAATGCCCCTGTTCCCTGATAGGCCAAGCAGTTCCTGTGTCAGCGAGGCTTACTGCCACAGTAACAGAATGACGCAAGCAGTGCTGCCATGCAGAGGCAGGGAGGGCCACCGGGTGATTCCTTGACAATGCCATGATGCAAACAACTTTTTGAAGACCTCACAAGATGTGTTATATATATATATATACACATACATACATGTGTGTGTATGTATATATATATATATAGCTATAAGGCTTTAAGGACCAGGTTGTTAATCAATCTATACTTAGGCAAATTATCTACCAATATAGTAAATTTAGGACTGTTGCTACTCTTCCTAGGAGTCATCCTCCTGCTATGATCATTCTAAGTGCAAAAAAGGCAATCCTGAAAGAGTTGAGAAAGAACCCAAGGGTAACAGCATAGACCTACAGAAAAGAAGACTCTAAAACCTTCAAAACCTCTGTTTATGTGAACACTATTAGAAGAGCACTGAACAAAAATGGAGTTCATGAAAGGACAGCGGGAAGGTCGCCACTGCTGTTCAACGATGCTGCCCATTTCAAGTTTGCTTGAGACCACCTGGATGTTTCACAGTACTTCTGGAAAAATGTTCCATGGACAGATGAGCCAATTTTTCTGCACAAATGCACACATAGCTATTTGGAGGAAAAGTACAAAGCACACCAAAACAAAAACATCACCCCAACTGTCAAGCATGGTGGAGAGAGCATCATGGTGTGGGGCTGCTTTGCAGCTTCAGGGCCTGGGTCCCTGGAAGCAATCGTGACACCAGAGCTGTGACTGATTGGCCTAATGCCCCTGTTCCCTGATAGGACAGTAAATCCTAACCGGCATCCGTTTTTTACAGCTCTTAGGTAATGGCATTTGCAGGTTCTATTTCCTTTCAGAACATTTGGAGGTGTATGTGACAAAAATGGACAAGACAAGAATGCTTTGGTAGTGAAGCAGTATCTCAAGGCTAGAATGAGATAACCAAGCAATTTGTTGTTGGTCTCTTTTTGGAAACCAAAGGGATCGGACAGGAAGTATCATGCATAAATAGGTTTTCAGTTAAAAGGAAAAAAATATCACTACAGGATGATTAAAAAGTATCAATCTACACAATGCTGGCTGATGCTGCATGGTTCTACCTGTCAAAAACAGGCAGATCCATTCATTGGGATCCAGAATCTTTTACAAAATGGATCATAAAACACCTGTCATGAGGGGCGTGGCCAGCTATGAAGGAGTGAGGACGCGCTCAGCTCGGGCTCCTCGACACACCCAGAGAAACCACCCCTCAGCTTCCAGCCATAGATGGGCAAAGTGACCAAAAAGGGTAGAACCTGATCAACGGCTCCCCTGGCATCTTCACAAGGCGGCCTGCCACGGCTTTTCGCCCGACAGTCCGCCGCAACGGGTCCCGACCTGAATGAGCGCGCTATGCGCTTGCAAGATGGCGCCGACGGCCCTGTTGCGTGGACCACTGAGACGCATCATGAAGCGCCTGGGAACCCTCCTTCCTCACCGGACAGACAAAGATCCAGGTCCGCATCAGTACCTATTTTGTTCGCCTCCATGGAGCAGTGCCAGCGACTCCAGAGCCCGGATCCACTTGTCACCACTAGGCCACGATCCACCCAGAGGAGCACGGACCCTGGTTCCTCTTACCTGCCGGACATTCCTCAAGCCGCTGCATTTCCGCAGCACATGGTGACACCGCAGGTCAGTGCAGGGGGCTCACCACCCTCCCCACAAGGGGCCTCACAAATGCTTCCTAGCCCTGCTACCCCAGGAAACATGGCTCTTAGGTCTTTAGCGGCCTCTTTCTATCCCAGGGGGCAGGCACCTAAAGTACTCCCTACTTTGGATGCTCAAGATATCCAAAGGAGGTCATCTCCACACAACGACCTCCCTCAGCAGGGACCGGCCTTTAAGTTGCCATCAAAGGTCCCCTGACTGGCCAGCAGCTCAAGCTTCCTCTCCAAAAGTGTTGCAGGAACCCTTCCAGCCTCCTTCCCGCTCCCCTGGTCCGTCCCTGGCGGCGTCCCCCCATTGGTCCACGGGGTCCTCATGGGACAACTCCCTTACGCATTTATCTGAAACTGACTCATCAGGCATGAAGGCTACATCTGACCCCGCAGCTACATCCCCTCAGGGATCTCCTCCGCATCTCACCCCGAGATTACCATCCTCTACCGCTTCATTTGATGAGGACTCCAGAGTCCAGACCTACCCACTATTGCGGACACTTATATGCTCGCTACCTTCTAAGGTGTGCTGTGGTGCCTGTGACCCTTCGCTTCTCCGTATTCTTGCAATCCTGTAGTAGCTCCATCCTTTGTATTTTATCAATAAATTTATACCTTTTTATACCATTCTCCACTTGTTCGTTTGCGCTACCTTCTAAGACAGATTTATCTAGCTTTGCTGCCAACATCTTGCAAGAATGTAAGCGTGAATTTTCTCAAATGCACTCTGACATGGCCATACTCGACACTAGAGTTGATTCAGTTACACAGGAACATGCAACCTTGTCAACAACTGTCCAAGCTTTGCAAGACAAAGTGCAGATCCACGATGCGCAACTGCATGCCCTACAGCAACACCTTGGCGACATAGAAAACCGTAGTCGTCGTAACAATCTGCAGATCAGAGGCCTTCCAGGGTCAATAACATCGACAGTCCTTCTACCCACTATTGTAAAACTATTCAATGGACTCCTGGGATGTCTACCAAGCTCCCACATTGAGATCGGCAGGGCCGATAGAGCTTTGTGCCTGCTACTGGATCTTCTCAAAGACCGTGAAATCTCCTATCGCTGGGGCTATCCGTTTTATCTATTTGCAGGTCCCAAAGGACATGTTGCCACTCTCCGTAACCCTTCGGATCTGCCACAATTTCTATTACAGCTAGACCTGCCGCCGGTGGACTTGGGACCCTGGTCGTCTATTCTTGCTGCTGCTCCTCTGTTGCTGAGACAAACCCTGTTCGCCCCATGTCGTTTGCACATCTGGAGTACCCAGACCTACCCCGCGGGGACGATGACAGAAATAACTGGCTGGTCTCAGACGTGGATCCTCACCCAATCTTGACACCTGAAGAGTCGCCTGCTATCTCTGATCGGGACTCCTATCCTACAACCATAACAGTTTCTTCTTCTTGTTTGCCTAATACAATTTGGCTATTCTCATTTGCTTCTTTCCGCTGGCTGGTGATTTCAACTATCAACCTGAAACAACTGGAAATGTGGTAGGCCTACTCTTATCCGGATGCTACCTTCCCCCAATAGTTCGAGACACTCCCTCGGGTGTCTCCTTAGACCTTTTGGTCATACTATCAGTGTTTTGCTTCTTCCCCACTCCTCCTACCTTTTTTGTTTCTTTCTCATCTCTTGTTTTTCACCCTCTCCCTTTTCCCTTGTGTTCTCTTCCCTTAGAAATGGCATTGCTGAAAATTGTATCTTTCAACGCAAAAGCTCTCAACACCCCTGAAGAGAGCCCAAGTACTCCACCACTTCCACCGCCAAAAAGTACACGTCGTCTGTTTTCAGGAAACGCACTTTAAAGAAGGTAGCGCCCCGGGTATACAACATCGGCACTACATGACCTGGCACCTTGCAAACCATCTGGTGACTAAGACAAAAGGAGTCGCCATAGCGATTCATGAATCATTACCTCACCCAGGTGCTGGGCTGTACTGCAGGTACTTGATCCTGGTACTAATAATTAGTGGACGTAAATTCACCTTTCTCAATGTCTATGCCCCCAATCAGAATCAAGCATCCTTTATCTTGGATCTAATTGACAAAACCATGCCCCTGATCCGAGGATCAGTCATCTTATGTGGCGATTTCAATCTAACTCTCGACCCCACACTTGACAACTCGACCGGGCGTGCCTCCCTTCCCTACTCCACTATTAAAAAGTCAAGCGAGCACTACTCCAACTGCAATTACGTGACCCTTGGCGCCTTCAGCACCCAGCAGATAAAGATTATACCTTTTCCAAAGAGCTTTGTCTTGGCTGGACTCCACACAAATAGGCAATATCTTGTGGTCAGATCACACCCCGATATATTGCTCCTTGACCCTCCCCTTTCTCACTAGACAGGAGTGGACATGGCGTTTGAGCGAGTCTCTCCTTCTTGACCCGGTTTGCGTTGCTGACCTTACCAGCACTATAACAAATGTTTTTACTGATCACAGTGCAGACACCACCCCTCTCCCAATGAAATGGGAGGCCGTGAAATGTGTTCTTTGGGGTGTTCTCATTAAACATGGCTCCTGTCTCAAAAAAGGAGAAAGCGCACTCTTAAACTTGCACTATAAAAGGTTGCCTCTCTGGAACTTGCCCACAAATGAGAACTTTCCATGTCGACTCTCCTTGATCTTCAAAATGCACGTATAGATGCCAAACGCCTCTTGGAAGCGTCCTATAAGCGCATGATACAAATATGTCTCAGCAAGATTTATGAATATGGAAATAAAAGTGGACGTGTTTTGGCAAGAGCTCTAACGGGCAAATTAGCTGGCACCCACATCCCTGCCGTCAAAACCCCCAAGGAACGCAAGGTACACACCACCGCAGAAATTGCATCCTCCTTTCGCTCCTTTTACTCACGCTCTACAATATGCCCCAATTTCCCCTAAAGCAAACAGATAATACACCTGAACACCCCTCTAACCTACCCCAACTATCTGCAGTAGAATCTTCTAGCCTGGAGGCAACATTCACGGCGGTTGAGCTCCAAATGGTTCTTAAATCCCTAGCAGGGGGCAAAAGCCCAGGCCCTGACTGGTTCACAGCTAGGTTTTACAAGTCCCTCACTTCTTCTCTTTCTCTTCTTCTGCTCCAAGTCTTTAACGTGGTGGCTCCTGGGCTTCCCTTCCCGGCGCAGGCCACTCAGGCCCATATTACAGTCAGCCCAAAATCGTGTAAGGACCCGCACCTATGTGCCAGTTATCGTCCTATATCCCTCTTGAATGTGGATCTCAAGATATTTGTCAAACTAATATCAAACAGATTGAACTCTTATTTACCGTCACTGATCCACACCGACCAGGTGGGGTTCGTGCCGGGGAGGAGGCCCACACTCTTAAAACCCTAGACATCGTTCATCACACTAAAACAAATAAGATCCCCCTCATGATCTTATACCTAGACGCAGAAAAAGCCTTTGATCGTATATCTTGGCACTCCATACATACTGTCCTCTCACACCTTGGTGTAGGCCCGATTTTTCTGTTTAAAGATTCTTACTAGTGTTGAGCGAGCATGCTCGGCCAAACTGCTGTTCGGCTCGAGTATCGCTATGCTCGGCACATGGCGGTACTCGGCCAGGTACCGCATGTGCTCGAGCGCCATGCTCGAGTCTCCTCCCCGCACGTTTCTTGCCTGCTATGCAGCCAATAAACGTGCGGGTAAGTACTGCCATCACTGTAATGCCGTAGCCTTGTTGGTTACTGGCATTAAAGTGATTGGCTAGCCAGAACACTTTATCGGGTGCTATATAGCACCCGATGGCGTGTGTTTGGCTGATTATTAGAGCCTACAATAACCCAAAAACAGTACCTCACTCCCCAACCTACTGCAACTTGTACAAAAAAAAGAGCAAGGATTTTTTCAAGGTAAAAAATCTCATTTTATTCAATATAAATCACATGATCATTACAGGTATTGCTCAAATGGGACAGGACATGGAGACTGAGCCACAAGGGGCTATACAATGTGGAGAATCACAATGGGGGATAATGTGACCATACCCAGCAGAGAACAACAATATACCAGAGGCCGTGAGCAAAAGTGTAGTTGCGGGTGCGAATGCTGATCCCCTAGTATAAAACAACTACTGACTATTGCTCACAACCTCTGTCCGGGGATGCTGTGAGGTGTCAATGGACGGTGCAGTACTACTAATGAAGATGGCATATAACAATGAACTGCAAACCTCTCGTCCCACCCTGATCCAGCTACCAAGTTACCTACCCATGTTGCTGCTGTAGAATGGTAACACGACTCCCCCACTGCTGCTTCAACAGTGAAGCAGCAGTGGGGGAGTCGTGTTTGATGATAGCAATCCGTCCAGGCACTGACGCAGCAAAGCAGCCCCAAACCATGATGCCCCCACCACCATACTTCACAGTTGAGATGAGGTTTTGATGTTGGTGTGCTGTGCCTCTTTTTCTCCACACATAGTGTTGTGTGTTTCTTCCAAACAACTTAACTTTTAGTTTCATCTGTCCACAGAATATTTTGCCAGTACTGCTGTGGAACATCCAGGTGCTCTTGTAAAAACTGGTAAATGTGCAGCAATGTTTTTTTGGGACAGCAGTGGCTTCCTCTGGGGTATCCTCCCATGAAATCCATTCTTGTTTAGTGTTTTACATATCGTAGATTTGCTAACAGGAATGTTAGCATATGCCAGAGACTTTTGTAAGTCTTTAGCTGACACTCTAGGATTCTTCTTCACCTCATTGAGCAGTCTGCGCTGTGCTCTTGCAGTCATCTTTACAGGACGGCCACTCCTAGGGAGAGTAGCAGCAGTGCTGAATTTTCTCCATTTATAGACCATTTGTCTTACCATGGACTGATGAACAGCAAGGCTTTTGGAGATACTTTTATAACCCTTTCCAGCTTTATGCAAGTCAAAAATTCTTAATCGTAGGTCTTCACATCAGGCAATGCTTCTTGTGAAAAGCAAAACCCGAACTGGTATGTGTTTTTTATACGGCAGGGCAGCTGTAACCAACACCTCCAATCTCATCTTATTGATTGGACTCCAGTTGGCTGACACCTCACTCCAATTCGCTCTTGGAGAGGTCATTAGTCTAGGGATTCACATACTTTTTCCACCTGCACTGTGAATGTTTACATGGTGTGTTCAATAAAAACATGGTAACATTTAATTATTTGTGTGTTAGTTTAAGCAGACTGTGATTGTCTATTGTTGTGACTTAGATGAAGATCAGATCAAATTTTATGACTAATTTGTGCAGAAATCCATATCATTCTAAAGGGTTCACATACTTTTTCTTGCAATTGTATAATGGTGTGCAGCCATTTTCTATTTTAGAATCATGTTTGCTTCATGGATATGCACCTGTGATTTCTAGTCTACATTTTGTGTAGCAATATAATATTGCCTTCAATTTTTTCCCCCATACTTTTTCTATAGAGGGTGTCTGCAGTGCCTTGTGACATCTGTGCAATACCTTCTGTGTGTCTGGGCCAGAGATAGGAAAAATATAAGTGAAAACTAGTATATTTTTTCCATACTGTTTCTATAGAGGGTGTGTGCAGTGACTTGTGACCACTAGCGTACATACAGGGGTCGCAGTTGCGACCGGGCCCGGCACTCCGCGCGGCCGCCCCTTTAATATACTTACCCTCCCCGGCCGGCGCTTCACTGTCCTGAGCGCATACAGCGTGATTCCGTCTGATGGAAGACAGAGGAGCGCGACTTCTGCCGGAGAGAAGGAGTAGCCGCGGCACAGAACAGGTAAGTATGTTGGGGCCTGGGGATCACTCTGTGGGCTGCCGCTGACTGATCTGAGGTCTGATGGGGGCTGACTGGGGGTCTGATGGGGGTCTTTGGGCTGATCTGAGGTCTGATGGGGGTCTTTGGGCTGATCTGAGGTCTGATGGGGGCTCAGTGGGGATCTGATGGGGGTATTTGGGCTGATCTGAGGTCTGATGGGGGCTGACTGGGAGTCTTTTGTCTGATGGGGGCTGAGTGGTGGTCTGATGGGGGTCTTTGGGCTGATCTGAGGTCTGATGGAGGCTGACTGTTTTTTTTTGGTCTGTTAGGGGTTGATGGGGGTCTTTGGGCTGATCTGTGGTCTGATGGGGCTGAGTGGGGTTCTGATGGGGGTCTTTGGGTTGATCTGAGATCTGATGGAGGCTGACTGGGGGTCTTTGGACTGATCTGAGGTCTGATGGGGGCTAAGTGGGGGTCTTTGGGCTGATATGAGGTCTGATGGGGGTCTGCGGACTGATCTGAGGTCTAATGGGGGCTGAGCGGGCTGATTGTGGGTCTAATGGGGACAGAGTGGGATGATCTGAGGTCTGATGGGGGCTGAGTGGGCTGATCTGAGGTCTGATGGGGGCTGAGTTGGCTGATATGCGGTCTCTCTGCAGTGGCAGAGAGACTCGCTGAAGCCAGCAGCAGCCAATTTTCTCAGATTACAGCCACTCTGCAGCTTTGGCTCTAATCTGACTGAAATGGCTGCTGCTGGCCTCAGTCTCTCTGCCACTGCTGCTCTTAGGGGGGCCAGACGTCTGGTTTTAGGCCTGACAGTCCGCTTTTTAGACTCCTGGTCCGACGTAAGGCCAGGACAGATGGCCATAAGTCCGCTTTTTTGTTGTTATTGATGATGGGACGGCGGGTCCGGCTCAGGCATGATCACTTTAACCACTTCAGCCCCGCTAGCTGAAACCCCCTTCATGACCAGAGCACTTTTTACACTTCTGCACTACACTACTTTCACCGTTTATCGCTCGGTCATGCAACTTACCACCCAAATTAATTTTACCTCCTTTTCTTCTCACTAATAGAGCTTTCATTTGGTGGTATTTCATTGCTGCTGACATTTTTACTTTTTTTGTTATTAATCGAAATGTAACCATTTTCTTTGCAAAAAAATGAAATTTTTCACTTTCAGCTGTAAAATTTAGCAAAAAAACGACATCCATATATAAATTTTTCGCTAAATTTATAGTTCTACATGTCTTTGATAAAAAAAAAATGTTTGGGCAAAAAAAAAATGGTTTGGGTAAAAGTTATAGGGCCAGATATATAATTAGGCAAAGTCACTTTTGTGGAGTGGAAAAGTCGCAAAAAAGTCCCAAAGGCTAAAACTGCGCACAAATTTGCGACTTTTTTCTGCTCTGCACTATGCTCGCCAGTTTTCTGAAAGTGGGCGTGTTTTCGTATGTAAATGAATCTCTAGACAGATTTACTATTGGGACTTTTTTAAAAAGTCGCAAAAAAGTCGCAACTTCACTCCAGTGAGGACCATGCTTATCTTATGAGACTTTTTAATAGAACATGCGACTTTTTCTTAAAAACGTGCGACTTTTGTAAAGCTGCTTACTGACGGATAAACTGCTACCGTCAAACCACATTTATTACAGTCTTAAAGGGGTGATCATAAATCTTACTTGGCTAAAACTGACTTTAGCCATATGTGAAAGTGGAGTGAGCTGTCAGAGTCGTGATAAATCTGGCCCATAGCGTTTACAAACTATGGTACAAAAATGTGAATTTCCGCTTTTTGAAGCAGCTCTGACTTTCTGAGCACCTGTCATGTTTCCTGAGGTTCTACAATGCCCAGACAGTAGAAAAACCCCACAAATGACCCCATTTCGGAAAGTAGACACCCTAAGGTATTCGCTGATGGGCATAGTGAGTTCATAGAACTTTTTATTTTTTGTCACAAGTTAGCGGAAAATGATGATTTTTTATTTTTATTTTTTTCTTACAAAGTCTCATATTCCACTAACTTGCGACAAAAATGAAAAAATTCTAGGAACTCGCCATGCCCCTCACAGATTACCTTGGGGTGTCTTCTTTCCAAAATGGGGTCTCTTGTGGCGTAGTTATACTGCCCTGGCAATTTAGGGGCCCATATGTGTGAGAAGTACTTTGCAATCAAAATCTGTAAAAAATGACCGGTGAAATCCGAAAGATGCACTTTGGAATATGTGCCCCTTTGCCCACCTAGGCTAAAAAAAAGTGTGTCACATCTGGTATCGCCGTACTCGGGAGAAGTTGGGGAATGTGTTTTGGGGTGTCATTTTACATATACCCATGCTGGGTGAGAGAAATATCTTGACAAAAGACTTTTCCAATTTTTTTATACAAAGTTGGCATTTGACCAAGATATTTTTCTCACCCAGCATGGGTATATGTAAAATGACACCCCAAAACACATTCCCCAACTTCTCCTGAGTACGGCGATACCAGATGTGTCACACTTTTTTGCAGCCAAGGTGGGCAAAGGGGCACATATTCCAAAGTGCATCTTTCGGATTTCGCAGGCCATTTTTTACACATTTTGATTGCAAAGTTCTTCTCACACATTTGGGCCCCTAAATTGCCAGGGCAGTATAACTACCCCACAAGTGACCCCATTTTGGAAAGAAGACACCCCAAGGTATTCCGTGAGGGGCATGGCGAGTTCCTAGAATTTTTTATTTTTTGTCGCATGTTAGTGGAATATGAGACTTTGTAAGGAAAAAAGAAAAAAAAAAGAAAAATCATCATTTTCCGCTAACTTGTGACAAAAAATAAAAAATTCTAGGAACTCGACGTGCCCCTCAAGGAATACCTTGGGGTGTCTTCTTTCCAAAATGGGGTCACTTGTGGCGTAGTTATACTGCCCTGGCAATTTAGGGGCCCAAATGTGTAAGAAGTACCTTGCAATCAAAATCTGTAAAAAATGGCCTGTGAAATCCGAAAGGTGCTCTTTGGAATATGTGCCCCTTTGCCCACCTTGGCTGCAAAAAAGTGTCACACATCTGGTATCGCCGTACTCAGGAGAAGTTGAGGAATGTGTTTTGGGGTGTCATTTTACATATACCCATGCTGGGTGAGAGAAATATCTTGGCAAAAGATAACTTTTCCCATTTTTTTTTATACAAAGTTGGCATTTGACCAAGATATTTTTCTCACCCAGCATGGGTATATGTAAAATGACACCCCAAAACACATTCCCCAACTTCTCCTGAGTACGGCGATACCAGATGTGTGACACATTTTTGCAGCCTAGATGCGCAAAGGTGCCCAAATTCCTTTTAGGAGGGCATTTTTAGACATTTGGATCCCAGACTTCTTCTCACACTTTCGGGCCCCTAAAAAGCCAGGGCAGTATAAATACCCCACATGTGACCCCACTTTGGAAAGAAGACACCCAAAGGTATTCAATGAGGGGCCTGGCGAGTTCATAGAATTTTTTATTTTTTTGCATAAGTTAGCGGAAATAGATTTTTTTTGTTTTTTTCTCACAAAGTCTCACTTTCCGCTAACTTAGGACAAAAATTTCAATCTTTCATGGACTCAATATGCCCCTCACGGAATACCTTGGGGTGTCTTCTTTCCGAAATGGGGTCACATGTGGGGTATTTATACTGCCCTGGCTTTTTAGGGGCCCTAAAGCGTGAGAAGAAGTCTGGAATATAAATGTCTAAAAATGTTTACGCATTTGGATTCCGTGAGGGGTATGGTGAGTTCATGTGGGATTTTATTTTTTGACACAAGTTAGTGGAATATGAGACTTTGTAAGAAAAAACAAAAACAAACAAAAAATTTCCGCTAACTTGGGCCAAAAAAATGTCTGAATGGAGCCTTACAGGGGGGGGGGGGGGGGGTGATCAATGACACGGGGGTGATCACCCATATAGACTCCCTGATCACCCCCCTGTCATTGGTCACCCCCCTGGTAAGGCTCCATTCAGACGTCCGTATGATTTTTACGGATCCATGGATCGGATCCGCAAAACACATGCGGACGTCTGAATGGAGCCTTACAGGGGGGTGATCAATGACAGGGGGTGATCAGGGAGTGTATATGGGTGATCACCCCCCTGTCATTGATCACCCCCCCTGTAAGGCTCCATTCAGACGTCCGTATGATTTTTACGGATCCATGGATACATGGATACATGGATCGGATCTGCAAAACACATGCGGACGTCTGAATGGAGCCTTACAGGGGGGTTATCAATGACAAGGGGTGATCAGGGTGATCACCCCCCTGTCACTGATCACCCCCCCTGTAAGGCTCCATTCAGACGTCCGTATGATTTTTACGGATCCATGGATACATGGATCGGATCCGCAAAACACATGCGGACGTCTGAATAGAGCCTTACAGGGGGGTGATCAGGGTGATCACCCCCCTGTCATTGATCACCCCCCTGTAAGGCTCCATTCAGACGTCCGTATGATTTTTACGGATCCATGGATACATGGATCGGATCCGCAA